>NW_027185597.1:1154481-1346977 GCF_028583685.1 Petaurus breviceps papuanus | reverse complement strand
CTCTCTCTCTCTCTCTCTCTCTCTCTCTCTCTCTCTCTCTCTCCTTCCCTTCCCCTCATCGAAATGAAAACACTGAACCCCAGAAAGGTGCAAAGTTACTTTGCAAAAAGTGAACCCAGAACTTCTATTCCCAATCCAGTATTTTCTTTTATTATAGCATACAATCTCTCAATTGAAGATTACCTTTCCTTCCTTAAACTTCACAAAGCACCTTTCTCCTACTTATTTTATGCACTTCATATTGCTTACTATTTTTAGTAGACTGTAGATATCTCTTATTCCTTACTAGATTGCAGTGAGGCAGCATTTTGTAATGGAAAGAACTTCCTAATCTTGTCTTCCTCAGTCACAAGCTCTGTTCTAAATTCTACCTCTAAAATTTCCTAGATGAATGACTATGAATAGATCACTTAAGTACTCTAAACCTCTGTTTCTTCTTTTGAATGGCGATCATGACATATGAAAAATTACATTTATATCAATAGAAATTAGCTTTAGACCTGAATCTTCTACCATATTCCACAATAAGATCAAAATGGACAAGTCCTGTATATAAAAGATCACACCATTAAAAAATTGGAAAAGAATCAGATTGAATAATTTTCACAACTGGGAGGGGGTGATTAGAAGCAGGAATTCTTGACCAAAGAAGAAATGTGGGTAATCACCAGATTGAATAAAACTACTACATGAAAAAGAAATCCTTTTATGGCAACAGAATCAATGAAAGCTAGGAAAAGGAGGAAAGGTATTGAATGAGTAAAGTATTAGCATTAAATATCTCTGATAAGAGTCATATATCCAGCATATAGGGAATTAACACAAATGTATTAATCTCAGAGTCATTCCTTGATGAAAAAGAGGTCAAAGATTATGAACAAACTCTTCTCAAAGAAAAACTGCAAAATTCTAGCAACCTTTAAAAAATAGCTCCAAATCACTAGAGAAATGCAAATCAAAGCAATCTGTGGTTTTCCCTCATATCTCAGCAAATTGACAAAGAATATAAAAGACAAAATTAATCAATAGTTAATGAGCTATGGAAATAAAAACTCTCTAATAAATTGTTAAGAGAGCTCTGAATTGGTCCAAACATTCTGGAAAGCAATTTGAAATTGTGCTTAACCAAATCATCTCAAATTTCTATACACTTTGACCTAGAGAGCTCACTGCTAGTCATGAATTCCAAGAAGCTAAAAAACAGAAAGTTCTCATGTATCAACAGCAACCCTTGTTGTGAAAACAAAGAATTGAAAAAAAAAAACCCAGGTTCCCATCTATTGAGGAATGTCTAAACAAATCATGGAACATGAATGTAATAGTATTTCATCTCTCCATGAGAAGTAACCATCATAAAAAATTCATAAAATCATGGGAAGACCTATGAACTGATATACAATGAAATAAGCAGAACCAGGAAAGCAATATACATGATATACATGAAAATAACAAAAAAGAGAAACTGAATACTGCATAATTTTAATGACCAATCTTGGTGAGAAAATGCATCTCCATCCCTTCTTTTTTTTTGGTGGGGAGGGGAGGCTAATGTGTACATAATAATGTTTACACTATCAAGGTTAATGTATTGGCTGGTTTGCTTAATTTCTTCCTCCCCCAGTCTCATTTCCTTCCTCTGTCTCTCTCTCCATCTCCTGCTCTCTCCCTGAATATTTCTTCTTATACACATGTGTACTCGTGTTTGTCTGTGTGTGTATACACACACATATATGAGCATTTATGCGTGTATATGTATATAGATATGCTTATATATATATATATATACATATACTTACTATATATACACACACACATATTTTAAATGGATCATTTGTTCAGTAGGAAAGAAGAGATGGATAGATTACAAAATAAATCTACATAATAAAGGCATAAATAAAAATATTTTTAATTAAAAGAAAACACTATTGTGAGGGGAAAGATTTGTAAGCTTACTATAAAAATGTGAGAATTTCACATGATTGTCCAGGCCATGTTTCTTTTGGCTTTTTTCTTTCCCTCCCCCATTCACTGTGCTCTCATGCCCTGTGACAGTTTCACCCTGAAATCCCTTTTCCTAATGTATACAATGCATGAGCAGGCATGACTTTTCATGTAGAAGTTTAATAAATGTTTTTAGAATTTATTATTTGAGCAAGATGGGTTCCAGGATAGTCTCTCCCCCATACCTTAGACCAAATTTTATTGCAAATACTCATAGTGAGATTCAGTATCTATCTCTATAGCATCCCCCAAAGAAGATGTTTTAGAATTTTTCTCTTCTCAAGTCTCCCCAAAATCTCCTTTCCCACCCCCACCCCTGCCTCAGAAGAGCACATCACATTTTTACTAAGAAAAAACCCTTGATATCATCTCTCACACTCTTCTCTTTTCTCCAGTCTTTAAAAAGGAATTAGCCCATCTCCTCACCAAGAGCTTTTGTATTTTTCATGCCATCTTCTCTTATTTTTTCCACTAGCTTGTTATGGTTCTCTCTCTCTCTCTCTCTCTCTCTCTCTCTCTCTCTCTCTATCCCAGTGATTGTCCCAGTCACCCAGGCTCCCCACCTCAGTGTCTCCTCACTCCTTCTCATTCCATCATATCCAACCCCTTGCCAATCCTGTCAATTTCACCTTTCCAACATTGTTATAGGAATGTAAATTTTAAGATCTTCCCTGCCCCAGGCTTAAGTGCACCTGGAGCCTGTGGTGGGGGTCTTGTTTCTCAACAGATACTTTGTGATTGGGCAGTGAGTCAAGAGGGTTGTTACATTCTCTGAGCCTGGAAAAGGCTATATAATCCCTGATGTGAGGCTTTGCTTCGGGGCTCACTTTGAGAAGTATTGTGTGATTTGACTAGATGAGACTCTGAGCAGCCATTGAGAGCCCCCCATCTTTGAAAACGCAGATGTTGATGCTTCCCTCTCTGGTAACTGTGATTAGGTGTATATAATGGTCAGACAGTTTGGAAGCCTGCCTGCTTGATCTGTTTCTCTGTCTCATAACTTCTGTCTGTATACTCTGAAGTTCAGGGTGCTGACCTTTTCCCCCTGAACTAGGTAAATGATATATATTTGATTGATTAAAATAAGCTTGTTAACCCATTTTGAATTGCTTTCCTTTAGCAAAACAGATCTAAGAACCTATGTTGGCAGCCACCCTGGGTATGCTAGGGTGCTTGCTGCAGCAAACATCTTTCCAACATGCCCCTGTAGGGACAACACAATATTCACAGCACTGATGGTGACTGTGAATATGCTGGCACAGTGCCCAATCACAAAATAAAACAGACTCTTTATATGGAAGACAGAAGCAAAACATTTATTCAGACACCAGGAAACTGAATCCCCAAATCAGAAAGCCAAATCCATCATAGTAGCAAAGAAGTTAATATACCATAACAGCACAGAGAGCTACACCATCCTTTAACCTTCCCAGTAACTGAAACTCACAAGCCTAGCTGTCTGCCTGCATGTGTCCTCTCCTCCCTCCATCTCTAACTGCTCTGACTCCCAGCTTCCTGTAGGCTCTGCTCCACCCTTCAGCAAATTCCTTCCACTACAGGCTCCATGTGATTACATTCAGCCTATTAGGGGGCAAGGAAAATCTTCCAAGAGGGAAGGTCTTCAAATTTCCTTAGGGTTATTAAGGGGCAGGGAAGATCTTCATATTCCCATTAACATTATAACCCCCTTCTCTCCTCTGACACTGCCATAATTCAGATGCAGGCCCTCATCCCTTCATGCCTGGATTATTGCAAAAGGCTGTTGGTTGATCTCCCTGCCTCAAGCCTCTCCCCACTTCAATTCATCATCCACTCAGTTATCAAATAGATCTTCCTAAACAGCAAGTCTTAATGTTACCCTCCTCCCTTCCCTAACTCAGTAAAATCCAGTATCTGCTTATCAAATCCTGTTTGGCATTCCAAGCCCTTTATAACCTAGCACTCTCCTATCTTTCCAGTTTTCTTATAGCCAACTCTCTTCCACTGGGTGATCTAGTATTATTGGATTCTTGCTGTTCCTAAAATGAGACACTCATTTACAGCTACCCTCTATGCTTGGAATTCCCTCTTTCCTCCTCTCTGCCTCCTTACTTTCCTGGCTTCCTTATAGCTCCAGCTTAAACCTCACTTTCAAAAACAAGTTTTTTCAAACTTCTTTAATGCCAGTGCCTCCCTTCTGTTGATTACCTCCGAGTCATCCTGTATTTATCTTGTTTGTACATAGTTGTTTGCATCCCCATTAGGGTGTGAGTTCCTTGAAATCAGGAACTATCTTTTGCTTTTCTTTGTAGACCTAGTAGTAGACCTAGGCACTGTACTAGCACATAGTAGGTACATGCTTATTGACCAAATGATCAACCCCACAATATCTCAAACTATCATTTTATATCTTTTTCTTCTATATTATTGCAGCAGTCAGGTAATTAGACCTTATTGTAGAATACTAATTGGTTTCCCTGCTTCAAGTTTCTTCTCGCTCCCATCTATCTTCCATGTAACATCAGGTAACCATTCCTAAAGCAAAAGCATCTTCAAGGAACTCCAGTAGCTCCCTACTGACTTGGGGACAAAGCACAAATTCTTCTGTTTAGCATTTAAAACCCTTCACAGTCTGGCTCCTATCTACCTTTCTAAACTTATTACATATCATTCCCCTTTATGCACTCTACCATCTAGGTGAATCATTCTACTTGTTCTGTATACAGGACCCATAATCTCCCATCACTATAGATGTCTCATATACCTAGAATGTATTTCCTTCTTGCCTGTGTTTCTTAGAATTTCTAGCTTCTTTCAAAGCTTGGTTCAAATCCCATCTCCTTCAAGAAGTCTGTCCTGATTTTCCAGCTCCTACTTTCCTCTTCTCAAAATTACTTTGCATTTATTTTGTGTAATTTTTGTGTTTACTAGTATGTGTACATCTGTTTTTACCAAATGAACATCATCCCCTTGAGAACATTTTGCTGTTGTTGATCCTAGCGCCTTGCACAGTGCCTGACAAGCTTGTTGATTGATTGATCATGCACTAATTATAGAAGGCAGTTGCTTCACTTATTAGTAACTCACTAATAAATATAGAGCAATAGAAACACATAGAGCATCTGACACATTATTCTGCCACTTTAACCCTTTCTCTCACAAAATCATATTCCTATAGCTTGAATGGTCACTCACTTAACACAGGCAGTCATTTATTAGTCCTTTTCCTAGTGTGCTTGTCATGATCACATGCTTTTAAAAAAAATCATGATTTCTATTCTTTATAACTCATATATTTCATGACATGTATATCTCTCCATCTAAACCTTTTAATCTGACCCATTTATGAGCATCAGTGATAATGTATGCCATGGGTGAGGTATTTGGACCACTTATTCAGGGTTGCTTTTGTTTATATTTCTAAACAACATATCTCTAAGTTTGCCAGATTGATTTTGGAGTGAGCACAAAATGTATTGCTTAGGGCTCAGTGAATGCTCCATCTCTGAAATGTCGTTCTCTAATGCAGAGAGTGTATGAACTGACGGGACTTTTGTTAATAGGCTTGAAAAATGAATTATGAGCAGCATTTCAGAAACAATATTGCGATCATACTAAACATACCCCCTCCCTCCTCAAAACGAAAAGGAGAACACCAGGAACTCAAGGACAACTGCAAACAGCCAGAGTAGAAAAAGAGACAGCTGTACATTTGGTGGAAGTGGTGTGTGGTGTATCTGACAGGATTAGAGGAAATAGACATAGATAAACTTATTCTTCTGTCTTTCAAAAAAGAGGGAAAAAAGTCTACGCTTTCATTTTTTAGAAGTAATGGATAATTTGATGTGTTATGAAGCCAAGGAAACAACAGCAGGGCATAAGACAAGGCAGCAGCTAGGGAAAAAGAAACCTGACCCAGATTCCTGCCTTTTCAAGAATAACAAGAGAGAATAGAGACAAAAGGTTGCCTTTGCTCACGTCCAGACAAAGCCCATTTCCTCAGTTTCCTGGGAGGCCTATATTATGACAGTTATTAGAGAGTAGTAGATACTAAGTACAGCTGCATGGAGCCTGTGTGTCAGGAAGATGACTGTATCAGGAGGTCCACTGTTAGGGAAACAGCGAGAGCTCTTTCCGAGGAAGCAGGACATTGGAAGAAAGCTGCAGGTCAGGCTGTGTATCAAGCATGAGATGATTTAGCCTACCTTTGATCAAGTGTGGATTTCTTCTGCAGAGTACCCACAGGGAAAGTTTTGTAGTAAAGCCCATTATCCAGCCAGCTGTGGGTTGCTTTAACAAATACAAATAAAATAAAGCTATTTTCATCCTTAAGTTAAAAGGCTGAAAAATTTACCTGAGTTGGACTGCTAAGCATAAAAACAAACAAACAAATAAATAAATGCAGCAAGCTATTCTCCTACAATAGGCAAAAAAAATGATAAGGTACAAATCATTTTCATTGACTTTACTGCTAAGTACTTAATATAGCAAGACATTGAGCATCCAGAGGAAATGGGCCATGGTGCACTGGTCCATTGATACTGTACACACATTGTATACTCATTTGAGGTATTAAACTGGATCTTCCACAATGCACTTAGTTACTGCATGTGTCTTATCTCACCTGTTAGATTGTAGAAAGCATTGGGCTTGGGATCAGGGGATCTGTTTTCCAGTCCTGGCTGGGACAGCTATTATGTTCCTTTATGGACAAGGCAATTAACCTCTTTGAACTTTACTGTGAGAGTCATCAAAGAAAAGGTGAAATTTTGGAGGTAGCTCAAATCCCGCTTACTAGCTGTAGGACCCTGGGAAAATCATTTAACCTCTCTTGGTCTCAGTTTCTCATCTGTTAAATGATAGAGATTAGACTAGGTGGCTTCTAAAGTCCCTTGTTCTAAATCTATGATCCCATTAAAAAAAATATTTGCATCTCCTGTGCTTAGCAGGTACCTGGCTCATAGTAGGTGTTTAATAAACTTATATTTTGCATATAAATATGTATTACATATACACACATATGTGTGTGTGGTGGTGGTGGTCCTTTGTTCTTGAAGAAGACCATGGCATCAAGAAGATGATGTCATGACTTGTAAATGAATTGGATTTAAGTGAGGAGGGGCTGTACAAAGTCACCACCCTCACTATCTCTCCTCTGGAGCCATCTGGGTCTGGTGGCAAGATATAGATTAGGATGATTGGAGATGGCCTGATGGGGTGTATGCATGGAGAGAGACAGACAGACAGACAGACAGACAGAGACAGAGAGAGGGAGAGAGCATGTAACACATCTTCGGTACACTCCAGATCTCCTGCTTCCTCTAGGAGAAGTCGTTATGAGTTAGACTACTGAGTAATTGAACCAGTATCTTTTCGTTGACTCTGTAGCTGGAATCACCTGCATTTTTTAAGTCTACCTGAGTCATAGTTGCTTTTTCTAGCAGTGTCCAGGAGTCAAGCATTCATTCATTAATAGCAGGGGCAATATGAAGTAAGCTGGCCAGGGAATGAATACCATTCCCTCCCCTCAGACCCTATGGCCTTGAGAAATTGGCTTGGGGATTTCTTCTGTTTCCTTTTTTCTTTTTAGATCTAGGTGCAAGGCATAGATTCCCAGACCTGGGAACCTGAAACCCAGGACTCCAGACAGAATGTTGCAACCTGCCCAGGTAGGAAGCACTGATAAGTCATGGTACCTGGATAGGGAGCAGTAGTTTTGGATTTGGAACTGGGTGGGACTAGTATTGTACAAGAACTGAGTTAAGGTGTAAACTTAATGCCCTTCTTCTCTCTAGACACCAATTTGGTATAGTGAAGATTATGCTGCCCTTCGTTTGTTGTGTTTGTTCTTGATATACCTTTAAAGTAAATATTCATTTGTAAAAGACAATCAGATTTGGGGCGGCTAGGTGGTGCAGTGAATAGAGCACTGGCCTTGGAGTCAGGAGGACCTCCTGAGGACCTTAAAATGCGGCCTCAGACACTTAACACAAAAATTAGCCATGTAACCTTGGGCAAGTCACTTAACCCCAATTGCCCTCCAAAAAGCAAAAAAAAAAAAAAAAGACAATGGCTAAATGGAACTAGACTGCTTGGACACCTAAAATTGGGGAAACACAATCAGTGAAATCTTGAGCCAGCGATAGAGATGAGATACCACTCCCCAACACCCTAATGGTACTTGAGAACCCTGGAAGAGAAGTGAAAATTAACCAGGGGTGTGCTGGTAAATATTTAGCAAACATTTCTCCAAAAAATGTACTTTTGACATGCTTTCAAGTTTAATCTAAATTATTAACATTTTCTTAAGTTTAGGCAATAGACAAAACAATAAATCAAATTCTAATTGGTGACTTACCAATTTCTGAAATATAAATTTAGCAATTAAGCCAATTAGAGCTGGCTTCAGGGCATCTGTGAATATAGCACAGCCGACCTTCAGGCTATACATATATATATGTGTATATTAGCCTGTATATGCATATTACCCTATATATGAATATACATACATATATACATATCTATAGATACATGTATAATGTAATACATGTGTCCGTGTGTGCTCATGTGTATGTGTGTGCATATATACCATAAGTAGATAAATATCAATGGGCCTCAGTTGACTCATTTGTAAAATGCAAGGGTTGACTTTTAAAGTCCCTTCCAGCTATCTATGATTCTCTGATTCTGTGAGCTGAGTCACTTACCAGGGTCTTAAAAACTGTGTTTATCTCCAAGGTCCCCTAAAGATAAAATTCTATCTCCCATTCGCATCTGTCACCATATTCTTCTGGTTAGTATGGGCTACTACCTAAAAATGCAACTCCCCCCAAACTGGCTTCCCTCACTTACAACATCATCTCCTTTTTATGTAGGAATGAGAGCATCAAGCACATGCAGACAATGGCCTAAGCATGTTAATGGAATCAGAGCACAATGAATGGGTACCTTTAATGACAGGGGAAGAGTGCTGAATGGAAAGCCTAAGCAGTCTGGTCAAATTCAAGGGGGCTCTGATACTTACTGGCTGTGTGACCTTGAAACAAGTTCCTTATTATCTCTGGGCCTAAGTTTCTTCATTTCTAAAATAAGTGCAATGATAATTCATGAATTGCCTACCTTCCAAAACAAATGACAAGAAAACACTTTTTAAACACTAAAATGCTATAGAAATGTGAGTTATTATCGGTGTAGGACAAGAAGAACTTGTCCCCAGCAATCAGTCCTCTGTTGAGTTTACAAAATGATTTCAGTCTCTGGTTTCAAAGTCCTCATCCTCATTCCTAACAACCACAAAAATTCATATTAATACAATGTCTTATTTTTTAAAAGAACTTTTTAACTTCATCTTATTTAATCCTAATAGGAATCTAATGAGGTATGTAGTATAAGTATTCATGGGATTTAGACCTGAAAGAGACCTTATGGTTAAACCCTTTGATTTTAAAGATGAGAGAAATGAGATTGGGAGAGAAGAAGCTCCCTCTCCAAAGTCCCACACTCAACCAATAGCAGGACTGGTGTTTGAACCAAGGTCTTCTGACTCCAAAGCCTGTGTTCCTCTACTCTCAAAGTTCTTCAACTAAGTCCCACTCAGACTTAAGGATAAAAAATTATACCTATGTTGAGGTTAGGGTTGAGAAATTCCATCTTTAGGTGATTTTGTTTTAGAAATCTGTCTGGGAAATAAATGATTTTTTGAAAGTCATAGTAACTCCCATGACTGTAATTGCAAAGTTATTTGCTTATACTCATGTCTATAGGCCTAGCTCTGAGAACTTAAACAAATACTACTGCTTCTTAATTCTGTTTAAGGTCAATATTCTTTTTAATAGTGTTAATATAGTGTTGGGGTTGCCTCATGTGCTATTTACAGTCTGTTTCCTTCTCTGAAGTGATATCTGACCTTTTAAATGGGCTTTTCTAAGTATGACATTCCTGGGCTCACTATTCTTTATAAACCAGCCATTCCTAACTAACCATTATTAGTCTAGAATTAGATATTCTTGAAGGGAACTTTATCTGTCTTCATTTTGTAATTTTTCATCATACCTGAGTCACTCAAAAGCCTGTCTATTCCCATGGGCTTAAATTTTTCATTAGCTATGCCAAAGCATATGCTTCAGTAAGAGAAATATTTTTAAGTGAAGACAGAGATTTGAAAGGTCACAGACAGTAGGGGCTTAGAGCAAACACGTACAGGGGCCAGAAACAGGGCAGATACTAATAATTCCTCAGTGTCTTTGTGGTAAAGTATGATTGTGGACATAAGTATTTTCCAATTAAAGTGTTTCATAAAAAGGCTGTAAGAAAAGAACTCTTGGTGTAGAGATTCATCACACACTCTCATCATGACCTGGACAGCATTCACAGGAAGGGTACCAGCATGATGGAAAAAAGGGGAACCAGGATGGTGAAAGGTCTTAACATCATGTCATTATTTGAAGGACCTAGGGTTGTTGAGCCTGGAGAGGAAAAAATTTAGAGGGGTCATAAGGACTGTCTTCATGTACTTAAAGGGCTGATAGTTTAAAAAGAAATTACATTTATTATGTCTAACTCTAAAGGGTAGAAATAGAAACACTAGGTAGAAGTGCTACAGTCACAGATTTCAGTTCAATATAAAGAAAACATAGAGTGGCTGCTTTGGAAGGTAATGGAGTGCCCCTTACTAACAGTCTCCAGCAAAACTGAATGACTATTTGTAGCTCGTGACATAGAAGGGATTTTTGTACATTTGGGGTTGGTCATTGAGCTTTTCAAACAATTGAATTCTGTGAGACTATATTTTCATTTGTATTCGTGTATCATACATTCAGTCTTCAACAAGAATTTATTAAGCACCTACTATGGTACGGGCACTGAAGAGATAGAGAAAAAAAAGCAATCCCTTCCCTCAAGGAGCACAGATTCAATCATGGACAAATGACATGTAGGCAGATAAAAAGTGATCATTTCCAATGGGGAGGGCACTAGCAGTTGGGCAATAAGAATAAGCTTATGTGAAAAAATAGAACTTGAGGCAAGCTTTGAAGGAAGCTTTGGATTCTAAGGTGCAGGTACATTATAGTCATGGGACATTACCTGTGGAAAAGTACAGAGATCAAAGATAAAGAGGATTATTATGCTGAATAGCAAACTGGGTCATCTGAGTAGAATTATACTTTGTATGAAACAAAGTAATAGGCAATTTATCCTGAAAGGGAGACTGAAGGCTGATAGGAAAAGGCTTTCACTACCATGCTGAGTAGTTTAGACTTCATCCCAGCACTTATAGGAAGCCATTGGAGTTTCCTTTTTTACTTTTTTTTTTGGTAGGGGGAAGGCAGGGCAATTGGGGTTAAGTGACTTGCCCAAGGTCACACGGCTAGTAAGTGTTAAATGTCTGAGGCCACATTTGAACTCAGGCCCTCCTGATTCCAGGGCCAGTGCTCTATTCACTGCAATACCTAGCTGCCCCCAGCCATTGGAGTGTCTTAAGCAGGATAATGATGTGATCAGACGTGTGCTTTAAGAAAATCACACTGGCTGCAGTGAACAGTTATATTAGAAAAGAGAGAAATAAGGCAGAGAGACCAGCTATTGTAATAACCAATGTGAGAGGTGTTGTGCACCTCAACTAAAATGGCAGATCTGGAAGTGGAGGGAAGAGGCAGACTCAAGAGATATTATGCAAACAGAATTGACAAGACTTGGCAGCTGATTGGATATGGGGGGGGGGGAGAAGAGAAGTAAAGAGAAGACGTGAGGGTGACTCAGAAATGTCAACTGAGCAAGGAGAAGAACAGAGGTGACCACAGTAGAGTAAGGGGTGGGGAGGAGGAGGGTTAAGAATGAGCGAGGGTCTGAAGCATGAGAAAGGGTCAAGACAACAAATTTTGTTTTGTAGAAAGTACCATTCTGAACAGTCAAAAAGATATAAAGATGTACCAGACATGGCCCCTGCTTCCAAGGGAATTCACAAATTAACATACTTGCTTAATTGACTACAAATCATTTTTAAAGTGAAAGTATTTTCCTTCTAAGTTGACATCCAATTCAATTTACCATAATTTTATAAAATAGGAAAAAAATTCAATATACTTAGTAGCATCTGGTAGCTGTCCCTTTAAGGAGATCAGTGGTATTATTACACAGTATGTTGTATGGCTATGAAAACTACAGCAGTCACAAAAGTGATTTGATTCAAAAAGAAAGCAAATCCATCTCAAAGTCTGTTCATTTCTTGATATAGGAACAGCCTATGCTTCAGCCATCTGGCCTTCCTTGGTACAAAGTTCATTAGATAGAAATAAGCCTCCTTAGCTTCCTATTTGCAGGTGTACAAAAGGGAAGTCAGGAAATAGTTTATGTCCACCGGGACCCTGTTTTCTATAAAATCATTTTTAACAATCAGTAAAGCCATCAGCACAGCCAGAGACAGTTTACTACGCTTGGACCTGGCATGGTACTGTTGGCTGTTGGGCAAAAGGTACAGATGGCAGCCGAACGTTGTGGTGCAACATATAAAAATTAAAACTACTGCCTTGTTGTAGCAACTCTCCAAGTGCTAGTAATCACGGCTAAGAATAGGTAAATGTGTCTTGCATTTCTTGTGATAAGCTTCTGGTATTTCCCCTAAATTCTCTTCTGCTCATAAAGGCAGGTAGATTTTGGTGCAAGAACCCTCAAGTGCTACGAGTTGCTACTGTTCTTCCAGAAAGGGAAGCTCGAAAATTTCTCCTTTAAGAATCACTTCTTTTTTTGTTTCTTTTTGGAGGGGGGAAGGCAGGGCAACTGGGGTTAAGTGACTTGCCCAAGGTCACATGGCTAGTTTCTGTGTTAAGTGTTTGAGGCCACATTTGAACTCAGGTCCTCCCGACTCCAGGGCCAGTGCCCTAACCATGACACCACCCCAACAATCACTTCTTTAGGAAACCCCACCAATAGTACACCAAACTGGGTGTCGGGACTTTAAGGATTTTAGACATGATGCAGAGGAAAGAGTACTGCTCTGAGAATCTGTCCACCCGAGCTTTTGATTTTAGCTCTGTTGCCAATAAATTAACCTTGTTCAAAGTGCTGTCTTCCCAGATACAACCAAGTTCCCGCAATAGCGCGTAAGCTCCTTGAGAACAGGTACTATTTCTTTTTTGTCTCTGCATGCCATGTGCCTGCCACATACTGAGTACTCGGTAAACATTTTCTGACTTAAACATTGAGCAAAGTTGTACCATTCCATATGTAAGATCTTTACAACTTTCAGCTTTTATGTGAGAGTTCACCCTGAAGTCCCAAAGAGGAACTTGCATTATCACATGGTTACTTCACAAATTATTCTCCACTTGGCAATTCTAGAGGATATCCTTCATCTTCTGGTGAAATGAAAGATAGAACTTTAAGCAAAGTAGGGGTGGGGGAGGAACCTTAAATATTTCTCAAGGAAACTATAGGATGTGCTATGCCCTTATCCAGGATCAGTACAATTTTTCTTCCTTGCCTATGACACTGGTCATTAATCTTTGTGACCATCCAAGTGGAAATCTAAGATGTCACCCATGCATAGCCTCTTATTCATAGACTTCCAGGGGCATATTTTTAAGTTCAACTTACTGAATCATTGAGCATTTTACTTTCTCTGATACAAATTGACTTTGATCCACAGCTGTCATACTAGTAGCAATCAGAAAATGTCCCTAAATTTCCTTTAGTTGCAACATCATTTTTAAAGATTTCACATACACCTATTTGATTGCACTTGCAAATGCTTTCAAGGGCATAATATTTACACAAAAATAGCCTCTTAAATGTAATCAGGGTATTAATGCATTGAGGCACTGCTTGTTTACTCAATCCATTCCAGTTCATAATTTAAGCATTTCAAATAATATTGCTCAGTTTTGCTTTTGAAAGTCTGCCATTTTTAGTTGTCAGCTAAAGTAAGTATAATAATCTTGGAGCCCTGCATAAACAGGATTATGCCTTAGGACCAGGTGAATAAAAGGGGGGATTTGAAATAATGCTTTACCTATATTTTGTCATAATGTTCAAGGGCCCCAAATAATACTCTGGAGTGATCACTATCCTCTGGCTAGTTTATCGAATATTTCCCCCCCAAAAAAAAATTTTAAAAGCTGAAGAGTAAATTTTGCCACAGACCACATACTTGTGCATAAACAGATCACATGTCATGTGGAAGGGCAATTAGACTGCTTCTGTTTGACCCTAGAGGGTAGAACTGTGGCCCGTGGATGGGAGGTGAAAAGAGGCAAATTTCAGCCCAAGGTCAGGAGAGGCTTTCAAAGAATTAGAATTTTCCAAATCTAGAATGGACTCCCTTGAGAAATGGCAGGTTGCCCCCCTTAGAAGTCTTCAAGTAGAGGTTGGAGAACCATTTGTCGGTTGTGATATAAAGGGGATTTCCTTCCTCATGACTATTAAAATCTCTTCCTTTTCTCCAGTTCTTTGATTGTGTGATTCTGTGCTGTGTCTCTAGCAGACAACCTTTGATCCACCCAATAGGTATTTTGGCAAGAATGCGGATGATGTTTATAGATGTCAGGTGAAATATTTCTGGAGGCATAAGTAAGGTCTGACTTCATTTTGCCTTAAATACAATCCTTTCACTAGCATGATAATCACTCCACAGGGAAGCAATTTGGACTAGTTGGCTTACTGGGGTCCTTGGATTGAATTACATTAAAAGTAGAATAAAATTTCTCCTTCTTAATAACTAATTTTTCATTTTGCTTCTTATGAGATGATGGCTTCTTTTATACTCAATGACAATACACAATAAATTTGTGGGGCAAACAAATTACAACTTAGTATTTTATCCTTCCCAGACCAACTTTATCTTAATTGAACTATTAAGCAAGAATGAAAATAAATAATCTAAAATCCTCAAAGCAAATAAAACAGCTAGGATAAAAGGTCTATTGACAGATATCTAAAGTATGTTTAGCAACTGTCTGAACTACAAATATGAATTTCTGCTGAAACTACTTGGTATTAATTAGATATGGAGAGATGCAGTCTATAAACTTGAGAATGACTCTAGTTAGACCATTAAAAATAAAAGCACTAAAATGATATGTTGTGAAGTCTGATCATTAATAGCTCTCTCTTTCTCCCTGACACTCTGTTTCTCTGTCTCTATATGCATATGCCTATATTTATATGTGTGTATTATATATAGTTTTTTATTTATATATGTAAATATCATCTCTGTATATACATATATGCATTTCTACACATAAATACAAGGAACTGAAATTTCACATATCTACATGTAAATGTACATATATGTATATATGTGTGTATATGTATACACATATGCACACACATACACACAGAAATAAAGTTTCAGTTCTTTTTATTGTCCCTGTAATGGGAGTTTGGCATATGTGTAAACTACCCAAGGTGGTGTCAACAACATGTAAAATTCTGGGGAACTTATTTCCAAGACGCTGCAGCAAGTGTGAACATTTTGCATTGGCCAACTGAAATATTTCAAATGGCCTGACTAAGCAAAGGAAGTTGGAGGAGAGGGCTTGCCTTGTATTCAAGCCTGAGGGTTAAAGTGTTTCCTTCCCTCATAACTAGTGAGACCACATGGCAAAGAGCAGAGTTCTAAAGGTCACCTCCTTCCTCACCCCTTCTTAGGCCATGTGACCCAGAGAACCTGAATCCAATGTTTTGATCTTCTTTTTTTTAATGTTATAGGATCAAGGAGTAGATTCTTTTATCTGGTCTGGTAGTGCAAGTCACAGGGATTTGGAAATTCAGGCCAATTGAGTGTAATGTTAATGGAACAGCAAGATCTTCCTATCCATTAATAGGTCTATGTGACCACATGCCTTCAGTCACGGATGTCTTGCTGTTTTCACAGCTGTGATACATCTTGAGTCACACAGAGCCCATTGAGGGAGGAACTTGCCTAAGGAGGAGCTTGCTTTGGGGAGAAAGGGGGCTTGCTTGTAAGAAGTCTTTCACACCTTTTGGTACTAAGCTAATTAGGCACTGAGTCATGAGGGTTGTGGTCCCTTCTGGCTTTGAGTCTATTAGTTGAAAACTATATATATTAGTATTTTACTTTGGGGGTTCACTCATGAGAAGGACCTTTTGATTCTCTAGAAGGGACTTTGTATAGCCATTTGTTAAGAGTGCCCCGACTACTCAGAGGGTTGTACTCTCCCAATTCTGTGGTGTATGTGGGTGGTTGTATTACTTTCTTCAGACAATAAGAGCCTTGTCTGTTAAAACTCTGTGCTAATTTCTCTGTTTCTATTTTCTACTTATCTGTAATTAGAGTAAGATTGTCGATGCTTTAAAAGTTGTCTTTCCTTTAGCAAAGCAGATCAAAGAACCTGTGCTAGCAGGTCATCCTAGGTGTGTCGAGCAATAAACTCTGTGGAGCAAGGGTCTGGGGAAAATTTTCCCCTGGGCTTTGGACATGAATTTAGGGCAACTAATACTATATAGGGACTGAACTAACCTGTGAAACCAATGTGGCATGGCAGGAGGAGGAGGGGAATTATGCCCCTAATGCAATGGACAGATATATGTAAATGCTCATTCTTTCTCTATCTTTGAAGTATATACATATATATATATATATATATATGTGTGTGTGTGTGTGTGTATATATATACACACCTTTGTAAAAAGCCAATCTTATATCAGGTGGTTAAATGGACTGGGGTGTTAGTCACTGGGCCCCTAAAACAGGGATAATATAACTATTAGGTTAATTAAGTCAATTAAGTTAGTATTAAGTCAATGATAGAGAAAAGAGAGTCCTCTTTCCCCTCAGGATAGCACAGAACTCTTAGGGGCAAGATATAACAGGCTTTCCTGGACCTGAGAGAAGAACCCCAGTCAACCATGTATAATCCTGGATCTGGAAGGCTGAACCTTGTATGCATGAGGAAAAGGAGACAATGTCGGTATCTTTATTCAGAGTTACATGTGCACAAATTAAGCAACAAAGGGGGAAAGTGTATTGATCAGTATTGCCCAGGAAGACAGTGGTACAGTTGTCATTTCCATCTCTCTGCCGCTCATCATCTCCCTTCTGAATTACTGCAATAGCCTGTTGTGTGTGCCTTCTGACTCTAGTTTCTACCCACTACCATCCACCCTTTAAACTGCTTCTTCAAATAAAACTTCCATTATGTTTTCTCCCTTGTTTTAGAAACAACAGTGGCTCCCCACTTCAGATTCCTTTAAACTGTGCTCAATAGAGTCACAGAGTTCCATGGGATGTTTTAAAACTAGAATTAGGCTTGAGGTATTTAGGTAAAGTTTCAGTTTTATTTTTATTTCCACATTTCAAGGTTTGTGTGAGGATCTTGTCTATGAAGCTAATTCCTTTTTCTTTTTCTAAAGATCATACTCATCCTCACTTTGAAAGCCATCAAGGACTATGTCAGAAATGAGCAGTAGGCAGGAAAATATTTATATTTGTTTCCTTGCTACCTAAATGAAACACAGCCTACATAAAAATCAATCATTTCAGGGGCAGCCAGGTGGTGCACTGAGTAAGAGCACTGGCCCCAGAGTCGGGATGACCTGGGATTGAATCCGGGCTCAGAGACTTAGCACCCACCCAGAAATAACTGGTCGTGTAACCTTGAGCAAATTACTTAACCCCAATTGCTTCTAAAAAAAAATTATGGGGTGGCTAGGTGGCACAGTGAGTAAGGCACTGGCCCCAGAGTCAGGAGGACCTGAGTTCGGTTCTGGCCTCAGACACTTAACACACACACACACACACACAACAACAACAACAACAACAACAACAACAAAAACTAGCCGTGTAACCTTGGGCAAGTTACTTGACCCCAATTGCCCTCCAAAAGGCAAAAAAAAATCAATCATTTCAGTTCATCATTTCATCATGAAATGTTCAATCATTTCAGTTATGTCTGACTCTTTGTAACCCCATTTGGGATTTTCTTGGCAAAAATACTGTAGTGGTTTCCCATTTCCTTCTCTGTCTCATTTTCCAGATGAGGAACTTAGGCAAATAGGGTTAAGTGACTTGCCTAGGGTCACACAACTAGTTATGATTTTTGTCCTTAGTTCTTGAAAAGGATCAAAGTGACATCACTATGTTGGAATTAAGATACAGTGTGTTCAACTGTGGCTAATTTGACCAATATGAGCTGGCAAGGCTCTATCACAGGTCTGGCACCAATAGTCCACATGAATATTTGGAGTGGAGATATTGCTAAATTTGTGCATCTCATGCTTCTTTTGAGACACTGTAATTCTGCTTCACTCATAGAACACAGCGCTTTCTTTGATGCAGGCACACTATGCTGGCCAGTTCTCTGCCAATGTCTCCCATGTCCTACAATTGATTCCAAAGTTCTTCAGAGAGACTTTGATAAGGTCCTTGTATCACTTCTTCTGAAATGTGAGCATTTGCCTTATATTAGTTCTCTGTAAAATAGTCTTTTAGGCAAACAATATTTGGCATTTAAATAATATGGCCAGTCCATTGGAGTTGTGCTCTCTATGGTAGAGTTGGAATGGATGGCAGTTTGGCTCAAGAAAGGACTTTAGTGGTTAGTACCTTATCTTGCCCTGAGATCTTCAGAATTTTCCTAAAACAATTCAAATTGAAGCAATTCAGTGTTCTAGTATGTCTCTGGTCTTCTGTACAGGTTTTGCAGGTATACAACAATAAGATCAGCACAATGGCTCTGTAGACATTCAATTTGGGAGGTATCCTAACACCTTTTCTGCCCCACACTTTCCTTTGGAGCTTCCCAAACGCTAGGTAGCTCTGTCAATGTATGCTTCAACCTCATCATCTATGTGTACATCCCTGGAAAGTATACTGCCAAGGTAAGTGAACGTATCTACGGTGTTCCAAATTTCTCCATTTTCTATAACTTATACTTCCATACATAGATTGTGGTGTGACGCTGGCTGGTAGAGAGCCTGTGTTTTCTTTGTGTTAACTATTAAGCTAAAAATAGCACAAGAAGAAGAGAATTGATCCATACTCTTGCATTTCAGCCTCAGATGCAGCATTGAGTGCACCATCATCTGTGCATTCATCCCTGACCCAGCTCGTGTTTGAGGCGAAATTTGAACTCACAAAGATGAATCTTCCTAACTTTGAGCCCAACACTCTGTCTACTGTGCCACCTAGCTGCCCATTTAAAAAAATGTACATTACCTAAATTTCCCTCTGTATTTCTCCTCCTTTTGCCACACAGATAGCTATCTCATATAACAAAGATTTTTTTTTAAGAAAAAAATCATCAAAACCAGTTGATAAATCAAAAAAAGAAAATTTGACAATGTATGCAATGTCCTGCACCACAGGGCCTCCACCTCTGCATAGGACTTGGAGGAGGTGTTTTCTCATCTCGAAGGAGAGAAATCTTATTGACTGCCACAAACTCCAACCGTACTACCTTAGTACTTATTGTTACTAGTGCTTCTATTGCTAACAATAACATATACTATAATAATGTCATCTTCCCTTAACATAGATTACTGTCCAAAAGCAATACAAATTTTACTTCCTTCCAATTTGCCATGGATAGCTAAACAGATGCAAATGATCACTCGAGAAATGTTTCCCTTTCCTTTTTAGTAAATGTACTAACACTTCAAAAAAATTCTAGGGGTGACTAGGTGGCACAGTGAATAGATCACTGTCCCTGAAGTCAGGAGGACCTGAGTTCAAATCCAGCCTCAGACACTTAGCACTTACTAGCCATTCGACCTTGGGCAAGTCACTTAACCCCAATTGGCCTGCCTTCCCTCCTCCAAAAAGGAAAAAAAAATTCTAAAAATCATGTTCTCTTAAATAAAACACATGCTACTCAGTGTGGATTCCAAGGTCTTCTATAACCTGACCCCACTTGATTTAGCCAATCTCATCTCTTCTATCCCCATCAGAAGCCCTCCACTTTAATTAGACTGTACTCCTTGACTATTAACATATTATATCCATTCTTAGCTCAGTGCCTTGGTTTTCACTGTTCCAGGTACCCATTCTCTTTACCTTTTCAATATTAAATAATCCATAAGACCAAGTTTAATGCTAAGACACTTCCTCTGAGGATTCTAACCAAGGGTGATCTCCCTCTTCTACTTCACTAATTATCTCACAGCTTTAAGTATTTTAGAATGCACTGTCTTGTTCCACATTTCATGCATGTAGATCTTGCCTCCAGATAAATGCTATAAGCTACTTAGACCCAGGACTGTATTTTATACTTCCTTCATACACCTTACAGTGCCTAGAATATTGCTGTGAATACTATAAGAACTTGGTAATTTGTTGAATGGCATACTTTAAAAGTCTGTCAGTCAATCATTAAATATTAAGCACTTACAATGCCTAGGACCTGTGTTGTGCTGAGTATACAAAGAAAGTCAAATGACAGTCCCTGTTCTCACTTCCCTACCGTGTTTCCCCAATAATAAGACCTATCCCGAAAATAAGCCCTCCCCTTACTGTGTAAGATTCCTCTAAAATAAGCCCTCCCCCAAAAATAAGCCCTATTGAGATTGCTACTGTAGTGAAGGTGATCCCCTGCGCTACATGCTACATTACAGTACCCTCTGTATGCACCCCCCCGTGAAATGCACGCCGCGCTCCAAGCTGCATCCAATCAGAGCTGCAGCAGTGAGTGCGTCATCCTGTTCTTTATTGAATTCATTATTGAATAAAGGTACATTTTTTTGTTCACATTTATGTTTATTAAAATTGCTGTCAATGTTCATTAAAATAGGCCCTCCCCTGAAAATAAGCCCTCTGGTGTTTTTCTGTCCAAAAAAAAAAATAATAAGACTCTCTTATTATCAGGGAAACATGGTATTTCCTATTTTAGAGTCCTTGTCTACCAGACTTCATGTCTCTTCAAACTATAAAACTGACCAGCTTTCTTGGTTTGTTATATGACAGATTATTTCTAACATCTGAACATCTGACTCTTATTCTGAATCTCAAGTGTCTAACTTTTGCCATTTCAAAACATAGTAATCAATATAAGAGGTAAAAATAGACATTCTTACTACAAAAAAATCTAGAATTCTTTCAGAATTTTTTTACCAGCTCACACAGATAGTAACACAGAAGAAAAAAATGTAAAGGCTAATTCTTGGGACCAATTCACTTAACAGGTTTGGCATTGCAGAGATTTGTTGTATGTGGAATAGATTATAACTTAAAAAAATATCTGTAACCTCAACAGAACTCTTTAAAAAATTAATGATTGTTCAGAAAACTTTCTAAAACATTAATGATAATCACTGTGCTCAAATTTCTATTCATAACTAATTATACATAAGTGTGTGTGTTTGGCCCTGACCTGTGAATTCATTGGTATTAGGAATTGCCTATGAAGAAATTTCCTCTAGTAATACAGATTGGAAACTCTTCTAAAATTTATAGTTTTAGAGAAGCTGCAAGGTTAAACAAACTTCCCAGTATCCAACAACTAGTAAGTTTCAGAGGCGAGACCTAAACAATGGTCTTCCTGACTGAAAGGCCCATTTTCTGTCCACTACATCTCATTGGTTCTCAGCTACTATCGTGAAGACTGATAAAGAAGAGAAAATACATGGTGCAGTAGAGAAAGCCTTTCAATTGAGTTAGAAGATAAGAAACATTCTAGTCCATGCTCTGCCACTACAGAGCTGCCTTTTGCTGAGTGATCCACTTCATTAATTTTCTCCCTCTGTAGAATGCCGATGTACAGGTTATCACTCTCACCTGGAGCACATACATTCAATTCTTCTTTTTAGAATGTGTAGCTTCCTTCAGGTGTCAGCTCAGAGGCTACTTCCTATACAAGGTCCTTCCTCAATTGTTTCTAGAACAACTTCATATTTAGGCTTATGTCTTTCGTATTTGTTAATACTCTCTGAGAACAGGAATCCTTTCATTTAGTCTTTACGTCCCCAGTGTTGCCCACCGCAGTTCCTGGCTTACAGTAGGCACTTAACAAGTGCTTTCAGAAGTGATTTGATTAAATTTGATTTAATTATCTCCAAATTTAGAATAATAGAATTTCAGAGCTAGGAGAAACCTTAGAGATTTTTGAGGGCAAGCTCTCATTTTAGAGATGAGGCATGTGAAGCTTAGAGAGGTTAAATGACAGGTGCTATTATGCAGTTAGACATAGATATAATGCTAGCATGCATGTATCTTGATTCCTTGTTCAAAGCTCTTTCTATCATCCCTAGCTACATCTCAACTTGGAAGGATTATGCAAGATCTTATAAGCTAGGGAGCTAAGTGACACAATGGATAGAGAGTAGACGTGGTGTCAGGAAGACCTGAGTTCAAATCCAATCCATACTTGTGTGACTGTAATGGTAATGGGAATCTGAAGATCTTCCCTGCCCCTTGGCCCCTTGATAGGCTTAAGTGAATCTGAGAACCTTCCCTTATTTGAAAATATACTCTGACCCCAATAGGCTGAATGTGGTCACATGGGGTCTGTGGTGGGAAGCTTGTTTTTCAGGAATGCCCACACCTTGTTACTTTGTGATTGGGCAGTGGGTCAAGAGGGTTGTGACATTCTCTGACCCAGAAGAAGGCTATATGTACCCTGATGTGAGGTTTTGCTTTAGTGCTCACTTTGGGAAGCGTTGTGTGATTTGGCCAGATGAGACTCCGAGTAGCCATTGGGCCCCCCGGCTTTGAAAGCCCAGATTTTGGTGCTTCCCTCTCTGGTGACTAACTAGGTAAGGATGTAATGGTCAGACAGATAGAAGCCCTTTCTGTTTGTCTGTTTCTCTGTCTGTATTTTTTTGTCTGCTTGTAACTTCTGTTTGTATTCTCTGAAGTTCAGGGTGCTGACTTTTTCCCCTGAACTAGGTAAATTACATATGTTTGATTAAAGTAAAATTGCTAACTCATTTTGAGTTGCTTCCTTTTACAAAAGCAGATCTAAGAACCTGTGCTAGTAGCTATCCTGGGTATGCTAGGGTGCTTGCTGCTACAGTGACCCTCGGTCTGTTTGCCCCAGTCTTCTCAACTATAAAATGAGGGTATTAATGGCACCTACCTCTTGAGGTTCTTGTGAAGATCAAATGAGATAGTTTTTGTGAAGTGTTTAGCATAGCACCTGGTTATAGTAGGCCCTGTGTAAATGTTTATCCCTTCCCATAAATGAAAATGTTTCAGAAAAATAATGCAATATCCAAATGTCAGTTACTATTATGACTTGTTTCTGTCTTCCTAAACACCTTTCTTCTACTGTAACAATCTAGCTCTATCTAACATTGCGTACAAGACCTCATTTAGACCCTACTTCCTCCAAAGAAATCTTGATGACGCAAGGTGATAGAAACCAAAGAGATAACCTAGGACATTGGGAAACATTCAGGCTTTCCAGCCAGAGAAACTGAGTCCAAGTCTCACCTTTCACAATCCCTGTGTTTTGTTCAATATTTTCAGTTGTTTCTTGACCCCATTTGGGGTTTTCTTTGACAAAGTTACTGGAATGGTTTGCCATTTCCTTCTCCAGCTCATTTTACAGATGAGGAAACTGAGGCAAACAAGGCTAAGTGACATGCCCAGTATCTTCCCCACTTCTAAGTGTCACAGGCCATATTTGAACCCAAGAAAATGAATGTTCCTGACTCCAACCCCAGCACTCTATGCACTATGGCATGACCTGGCTGCTCTGATGCCTGTGTTATCTTAGCCAAATTATTTAACCACCCTAGACCTCAGTTTCCTCAATTATGAAATCTAGGAGTTGGAATAGGTTGGCTTCTGAGCTCCAGATTTACAATTCTATGATCTCTCTGTGCTTCTTTGAGTCTTAAGAATCTAAACCACAGCATTAAGCACCTAATTATACTCCTTGATGGATTTTTTGCCAACTGGATAGTCTTCAGAAGCAAGAGATTTGTCTTCTATTTCTTTATCTCTCCATGGCTTCCCTTAGGGTAATGCTTGGGACCACTGGAAGCATTGAATTAGATGACTTGACTTATTTGATTTCATTTTTTTTCACAGAATTTTGAACAGAAGAATATAGATGATATTTTGACTAGTTTTATAATAAGAAAAGGTTGGAGCACTTTTGTAAGATTTAAAAATAAGTTATGGTTCTTTGAAATCTCCTTTAAATTATCAAGCAATGTTAATATGCAGAAGATAAACTTCTTGAGGTCGGAGATTATTTTGTTTTTGTCTTTGTAAGATTTGTAAGATCTACCAAAGTGTTGTGTGTATAGTGAGTCCTTCAATGTTTGTTGACTTGATTTGAATCATTAAGACCCAATCATCCCCAGAAAGAAATTTCAGATCTTAATTATTTTTAATCTTTTTTCTTTTGTCTGTATGAGTATGGTATTTATGTAAAAAAAAGATTTCTCCACTAAATCTCTTCATAAAATATATCCGGTGTTGATTAAATTCTTTTTTAAGTCAATCATATCAATCACACAATGTTTATTTTTGAAATAATTTCCATCTAACAAATTTGATGCCTTCAGTAAGTAAAAACTTATTCTCTTGGTTTTCATCAAAGGTAACTGCTACTTTTTGGGAGTGGGGAGTGAAGATAAAAGAAGCTACATATGTGACTTATGACAAATTACTGTGATTTTGCTGTAAATCATTTAAGAAGGGGAAAAATTTAAATGGCAAATAGAGATCAATACAATGAATATATCATTTTCCCTAGAGCTATTTCTATGTTAAGTAGTTGGAATAGATTGATAGAATTAGGCGCTTCTGATGAAGTCATTGTATTTCTAAGTCAACTCACCTTGAAAGAAAGTGAAAGAAATAAAAACGACAGCATTTGATTTGAGAATTGGACAATTGGGGCCAATTCTACTAAACTCCAATATCACCTTTAAGGACTTCTAATTTGTTGGTCACTCCTTGTTCCCTTCTAGAGTAAGATTTAAAGATATTTCACTAACTCAGGCAGGAAACCTTTGCTGACCTAATTGGAGAATTATGATATTCATGACCACTGTTGTGCCTTTATGCATATTTTCATGCCAATTCACATGCCACAATAGCCATGCATTGTCTGTCTCCACCAGACACTCTGCTGAACCTTCTTTTCTTCTGTAAATCAGAGTGTTAAGGGCCTTGCACCTTGTTGGATAATCACAATAAATGTTGAGCTACCATCTGGTTCTATTTGTTACTTCACATGAACCCAAAGGTATGTCCCTTTGCATTAGAAGGGTGAAAATCAGTTGACTGGTAAGTCTCAATAAGAAGGTGGTAAGACTGTCTATAAGTGGATATGCATGTGAATTTTTTTTCTGCTACTGAAGCTATGCAACAAACTGGAATACAAATTGTTGCAGGCTTTCTCTCCTCTCTGTAAAGAAGTGGGGGAATATGTGTTCAGAGTACAACGTACACTGTAATGCTGGCTAGTTTTTCTTAACTACTTTTCTTTGGGGTGGGGTTAGGAACATATTGGCAAATAGCTGAGATATAAAAATCATGAAAAAATACTTTATATATTTCACACAAAAGGATCACATTATTAAATAGGTGAAATTTATCTTTTGCTCAATACCATCTCCTCTTTCAAGTCCTTTCCCCTCATCTTGTAACTCTGACCTCACCTTTAGCTAAGTACCTATTTTATGGTCTATTCCTATAGACTTTTGCTTTCAGATGTTTCGGTTAGAAATAACATTATATTTCACTCACATGAAATTTTAATGTTTACAAAATACATACCTCAAATAACAACTCTTTGAGAGAGGTATGACTAATATTATTAAAATACCTATTTAACAGATGTGGAAACTATCTAAAAATAAGAAAGTGTAAGTGACCTGCCCATGGCCACAGAACTAGTCTCTGTTGAAGTCAGAAAAGGAACCTAGGGGGCAGCTAGGTGGCACAGTGAATAGAGCACTGGCCCTGGAGTCAGGAGGACCTGAGTCCAAATTTGGCCTCAGACACTTAACACAAAACTAGCTGTGTGACCTTAGGCAAGTCACAACCCCAACTGCCCTACCTTCCCCCCTCCAAAAAGCAAAAAAAAAAAAAAGGAATCTAGATGTCACAATTATCAGTTCAGCTGTCGCTCAGTTCCATTGTGCTGCTAAATAATCTACACTATGATTTTAATGAATACCTCATAAAGGCATTAATTCTACTAAAGGTATTGTTTTGTGCTTGATGGGAGACTAGAAACTGAGATGGACATAAATCAGGCATTTGCAAATCATGTCAAAGAGTCCAAACTTGACAGCGCAAATGGCATAAGGTACAATCAGGTCAGCCAGTCCAAGGTCTGCAGAGTCCAAGGGGATAACAAAGGGTCTAGTAACAGAGCTGAGTTAGGAAGTTGGGAATCAAAATATACATGAAATAAACATCTACAGAGGTGGTTACAAATCCAGCGCTGGAAAGCAGAACTTTCTGGACCTGTTGGTATACCTGCCAATTAATGGAATCTCTTTGTTGGCTTCCAGGGAAAGAATTATCCATACCAGACTACAATAGGGGTTCTTTACCTGGTGTCCACGAGATAGATAGATATGTGTATACACATATATACATATATTTTTCATAACTATTTCAATACAACTGGTTTCTTTTTTGTAACCTTATGTTAATATTTTATAAAGTTAAAACATTATTCTAATTCATAACACAAAAAATGTTAATAATCCCTGATCTTTTAAAAGCTCCAGTATCCAAAGCTAAAGGTTACACCAATCTGAAGACAATGTTTCCTATGAATAAATTTGGGGGGCAGTGAAGGGTCCCTTCTCCTGAGAGAGTCCAGCTTAGTCAGATTACAGATTAGTTGACTACCCATTGTTGAATTCTTGATCAGGAATTTCTAACATCTCAAGCTGTATCAGAGGCTCCTGACAAAACTTCAAAGAGAGACCACTTTGGCAAGGAGAACTTTGACCCAGGATGGTTAATCTCTTCTACTTACATACTGTCAAAACATTAAGTCAACCAGCCAACACTTTCCCCCTCTAAATTCTTTCTTGAGAATGTAATTCAAATAATGAAAATGTGTGAGGCTCCTTTAAGAACAGAAGAGTCAAATAGGCCAGGTAGTTTTGCATTGCCTCAGCATAAAAGGCAATAAGAGCAAAAAGTATTCAAAGAACCATCACTAGAACAACTGCTCCCAAGGATACTTTATTGCTTCTAGGACCGATAGCTTCTGAAAGTCCTCCTACTTTTCCTTTTGCCACTGTTTCTAGCTTTTTAATCTATGGATTCTATGGCCACCCATGACCTGTTCAGACACATTTACTTTTTTTGGCAAGGCAATTGGGGTTAAGTGACTTGCCCAGGGTCACACAACTAGTAAGTGTCAAGTATCTGAGACCAAATTTGAACTCAGTTCCTCCTAACTCCTGGATTGGTGCTCTATCCATTGTGCCATCTAGCTGCCCCTTATATATTCACACTTGATAGCAATGACTGAACAAGTTGTGATAGAATACTATGCTATAAGAAATGATGAGTTCAATGATTTTAGAAACACATGGAAAGACTTGCAAAAAATAATGAAGAGCAAAATGAATAGAACCAAGAGAACATTGTATAAAGTAACAGCAACACTGTTATAAGAGCAACTTTGAGTGAATAAGTTATTTTGTCTGTTATAAATACCCAAATTCACTATGAAGGACATATGAAGAAAGACACTATCTGCATTCCCGTTCCCCAAATGATGGGCATCCCTGCAATTTTCAGTCCTTTGTTATCACAAAGAGAGCTGCTATAAACATTCTAGAACATATTGATCCTGTTCCTTTTCCCTAACCATCTTTGGATATAGAACAAGTAGTGGTATTGCTAGGTCAACAGGTATAAATAATTTAATAACTCTTTGGGCATAATTCCAGATTGCTCTCCAAAATGGTTGGATCATTTCACAATTCCACCAACAATGAATCAGTGTTCCAATTTTTCCACATCCAACATTTGTCACTTTCCCCTTCTATCATTTTAGCAAAGGTAGTGTAGGTGTAAAATGTTATCTTATGTTTGTCATAGTAATAAGAAACATTTGATATGCAAAGAATCTAAACAATTTAACTATGTTCATTCAATTATAAGTTACAGAGGTGACATTTGCATCTAGATCTGTCCTAATTCCAGGTTCAGCACTATTTATATTGGGCAGCTAAATAGTACAGTAAATAGAGTATTGGTATTGGAATCAGGAAGACTCATTTTCATGAGTTCAAACTTAACTTCAGGCACTAACTAGCTAGCTGTGTGACCCTGGGCAAGTCACTTAGCCCTGTTTGCCTCAGTTTCTTCATCTGCAAAATTATCTGGAGAAGTAAATGGCAAACTACTTTAGTACCTTCCCCCAACAAAAAATGGGGACAGTTATATGACTGAACAACAACTCTTTGTATTATATTACAAATGTCACAGTACAAGGTCATAGTGGTCACAGAGGTGTAATTTATATTTAAAAAGTAATGACATTTGAATAAAAAGAATTGGAATAGGTGGCTATTTCTGAGAAACAGCTACTTTATTGCTATGACTACATGACCCCTTTTATTGAATTATAAATAGGTATAGGTAGGGAAATAATATTAATCAGGAAAGGAAGAAGAAAATGAAGTAGATAAAAGAAGAGCAAAGAGGGGAAGTTGACCAAACATGACAATAAAGGTACCAGGTTTATGAAAGGAATCACATCAGCAAGAAAAGTTCCAGAAAGGCTGTAAATTGATAGAACAAAGTCAGAGAGTAAGAGCTAGCAGCACCATATAAACTACAAAAAGCCTGAGTAATACTTGTAGAATAAAGAAGTCTTATGGTTTCTTTGAAGCACATCCTTCTTTCAGTTATCCTGTATCCAGAACTACAGGGACTGGGATACAAATGAGTGAAGAGGAAGCATTGTTAACATGCACACACTTCCTTGGACAGAAACTTTGCATAAGAGAAAGTGTTATTCATAGATGCCAAGTGCTTCTCCTTCTATGGACATTCCTCTTCAGACTCTCTCCCTTCCAAGCATGGGCATTCTGCTATGAGTCCATTGCATAACTATATATCTGTGAACACTTTTGGCCTTGACCATATTGCTGGAATATTTTTCAATATTTAAGTAATTAATTTCCCATATTTTTTCTTATAAAAATCTCACCATTTTAATTCACTTCCTGATACATATTCTATAAAAAAATGGGGGAGAGGATTATTAACACATTCAAAGAAATGGGAATTTTTTTTTCTATTCCTGCTACAAGATGGTAAAGATTTATTGTCTCATACATTTGCTTTAAATTGTTAAACTGAATTGGATTACTGAGACCTCACCTCTGCAAATGTTATCCAAGAGATACATTCTGGATTGGGGACAGGACCTGATTTTAGCCATCATCCTATTTAGAAATCCATAGACTCTTATGCCTTAAAAAACCAACAAATCCATAAAAGAGGTCATGAAGGAGGAATTAGTAAGATCTCATGATTTTGTTGTTGTTCAGTCCTTTCAGTCATGTCTGACTCTTCATGACCTCATTTGCATTCTTGGCAAAATATTGGAGTGGTTTGCTATTTCATTCTCCAGTTCATTTTACAGACAAGAAGACTGAAGCACACAGGGTTAAATGATTTGCTCAAGGGCACACAGCTAGGGTCTGAGGCCAGATTTGAACTCAGATTCTTCTGACTCCAGACTTGACACTATCCACTGTGCCACCTACTTGCCCAATATAAACCCTATGAAACCCTTTTAAAAGTCATTTTTATAGTTATTACTGCATTTTAAAAGTCAACTTGTCATGGATCCATCATGGCATTCTGACCGATTTTCCATAGTCAGGCTAACAATTTAAAACCAGGAGGATCAGTAGCAAGAGTATGTTAAGCAGTAGGAATAGGGAGTTCAACATTTCATTGGCTGTCTAAATCAATCACTTTTTGAGCATGAATAAGTCATGTTTAAATGGATGACTTCAGTCCACATTAGAAGGCTGAAGGAGGAGGAGGCTGAAGAATGGAATAAATTCACTTTAGGGGAGTGGGGGTCAGAGAGAGAGAGAGAAGGGATGCCAAATTATACCTTCCTGGAGCTCATTTGATTTTTTTTGTCTAACAAAGTGATAGATATACAATCATTTTGATACAAATCTTGCTTAAGTCTTCTGCATCTGATTTAATGGAACAACTTATGATATGCTAGCAGAGAACTCATTAAGGAAATTCAAGATTCTGGAATCAGAATAATGTTGCTGCCTTTCAGACCCCATGATGATAGATGGAAATGTCTTGCAATGCATGTTTACTGGCAGGCAGGTGTATTTCATTCTCTTGATCCCTTAAAGAACGTTTGAAGGATTTTTTCAGCATTAACTCCTCTCCTTTCAATTCCATCATCCATCTGTAATTCATTTCAAGGTATGTTTTTGTTGGGCATCAGTCTCAGTGAGTATTTCATTGGTTTACCTGGAAGGTCACATCTTTCTATTATTATCATTATCTTTACTATTATTCCTATTTCCCTTTAGAATAGAAGAGAAAGTTTGTAAAAATACCAGGGGTTTTGGAAGTGCAGGTTAATTGCTGCAGGCTTCCTCTCTGTCATGTTTATTCATATGTGATTACAGTACCAACCTAATTCTCCTGGAGATCACCAATACTATAAAACAGTGTTTTAGGTCACAATTAAGAACTAGGCAATAAGTGAAAAGGCAAATACTAAATGGATCTGTGACCTCATACAGATCATAAACCATCCACGATTGTCTATTCCGTGTGGTTCATGTCCATATCCTCCCATAAGTTGTCACAGGGTGTACACCTACCACATTTGAGGCTTTCATTGCTTTCTACTGACATCATAAGGATAGCAGTAGAACACACCATCTTCCCATTCAGGGTTAAATTCCTTCGCTAGAATACATTACCATGCTTCTCCTTCACCATTCCTTTTTTTAAGTGATTTCTGCCTATTCACACTCACCAAACACCATTGCCAGATGACAATTTTCAATTATCTGGAGACTAGAAATCTATGACACATTGCCAGGCCAAACAAAAAAAAAACTTGGAAAAATATCAATATTAAAAAGGTGTATGCACCAAAATATTTACAATATTCTTTTGTGTGATAGTAAAAAAATGGAAACAAAGTAGATACCTTTCAATTGAGGAATGGCTAAATAAGTTGTGGTACATGAGTCTAAAAGAATAACACTGTACCGTAAGACATGATAAATAAGATAAATGTGGAAAATCCTGAAAAGACTTAGGTGAAATGATACAAAGGGAACTTACTAGAACCAGGATAACAATGTACATCACTACAATAATATTATTGGAAAGGCCAACAACATCAAAATAGTTGAAACTGAATGTGGCGAAATTATAATGATGAAGTTTAATGTCAAAGAAGATATATGGAAAGGAACTTTGCACTACTTCTTTGCAAAGGTAGGGAATATGAATGTAAGAGAATGTATATACGGAAGAATTCTTTATATGTCATTTAATTTTGGTAAGCTTTTTAAAAAATTCTTTATTATAAAGAAGGTCTCTCTAGGAAGATTTAGGAGAGGAATAGAGAAATATAGATATGTAAAAAAAAAAAAGATTTCAATAAAACACATTTAAAACAGAGGAGGTTTCAGGTAGAAACTTGGGTTCACTAGAATTTCCCGTTTCCCAAAGATAATCTAACCCATTCTCTTCTATTAAATTCAAGGACCAACAGATTGTCCATTTGCCATAATCATTCAAATTATATATGCTGGTGAATGAGTTCTATAGGCTGTCTGTTCAACTGCATCATAATATGGTCAAAAGACATTGTTTATACAGCTTTTCCTGTGGAAATAGTTAGGAAAAACTCTTCTGAGAGATAACAAACATCATCCAGGAATCTCTTCTATGTTCAGGGGTTAATGCAATCAACAAAATATCCTTCATACATTGGAGATTATCTAAAATATTTCACTATCTCTAAGGAAAAACCTCTAAGCCACCACCATGCTTTGAAAAGATTTTCAGGATTTTAGACAATTTTAGGCCAAGTAAATTGCCTACTGTCCCCCAGTGATACCATATTGGAACTATCAGATCACAACCTGAAATTGTTTGAGGCTGTCACATTTACATGAGCAAAAATCAATAGTATAAACTCAAGAGTGAGGAAGGAGACAAAAAGTCTATAAGAAAAGAAAAGTTAGATAATGACTCAAATAGTTGGGGGACTATTTAGCATAAGGACAAACATCTTATTGTCATATAAAGATAAGAGCACACCACAACATATTTGTTTATCATAACGATCATGACAAGAATAGTCATGGATATTTATATAGTGTTTTATTTACAGTTGCAAAGAGCTTCATGCTTATGATCTCTTTTGGCCTTAACAATAATTGTTTGAGATAGATACCCCAGGCATCATTATCTTCACTTTACAGAAGGGTCTTAACTCCCTGAGCCATCAGAAAATCCTTAAATTTAGTTCAATATATTCTGAGGGTAGGGAAGCATAGTCTCCATTTTTCCAGAACACGAGGCAAATGAGATAGTGCTTTAATGAAAATATTTGTATAGATTCAGGGATAAGGACTGGTCCTGTAATTTCATTCATTTGTAGCAAACACCTAGGTGAGGAAACTCCCTTTGACAAGAGCTAGTTAGGAGGAGGCTTTCTTAAGGACCATGCTAAAGAGGCCATTCTTAACTAAAGAGGTCTCATTTCTTAATCAGGAATGGGCATTACCCCAGTCAAACTGAGACCTGTTAAAGACCTTAGCTTAAAAAGGGCAAGGTCTCCCACTGCATCCAGGGCCCAATGGCTCCAGATAAGAAAATGAGGCTGGTGACTTGCACAGCCTACTCTCACTTAAATTCAATTCACTCAAATGTTATGGCATCACCTTCCTGATGCCATGGTCCCCTTTGAGAACAAAGGACAAACAACAAGAGGAAGTATGGTGGATAGAACAGTGGGCCTGGATTCAGGAAGACCTGCGTTCAGATCCTTGCTCTCACACTTACTAGCTGTGGGTCATAGCAAGGGAATTTGAAGATCTTCCCTGATCCTTCATAAGCCTAAGGGAACCTGAGGACCTTCCCTGATTTGAAAATAAACTCTGCCCCCTAATAGAATGAATGAGGTCACATGGAGCCTGTTGTAGGAGAAGTCTGCTGAAGGGTGGAGCATAGCCCACAGGAGAAGCTTGCTTAGGGGAGGCTTGTTTTTTCCAGGAACATCCACATCTTGTTACTTTGTAATCAGGCAGTGGGTCACCAGGGTTGGGTTGTTCTCTGACCATGGAGAAGACTATATATACACCAGAGTGAGGTTTTGCTTTGGGGCTCACTTTGGGAAGAGTTGTGTGATTTGGCCAGATGAGACTCTGGACAGCCGTTGAGCCCCCCCGGCTTTAAAATCCAAATGTTGGTGCTTCTCTCTCTGGTATGTATGAAATGGTCAGACAGCTGGAAGCCTTGTCTGCTGAATTGTGTTATTTTCTCTGTCTGTATTTTTTGTCTTCTTGTAACTTCTGTCTGCACTCTGAAGTTCAGGGTGCTGACTTTTTCCCCTGAATTAGGTAAATGATATATGTTTAATTAAAGTAAGATTGTTAACTATTTTTGAGTTGCTTTCCTTTAGAAAAGCAGATCAAAGCTCCTGTGCTAGCAGCCATCTTGGGTATGCTAAGGTGCTTGCTGATACACTGTGTGACCCTGCTCAAGTCACTTTACTTTTGCCTCAGTTTCCTAAAATGGAAAATGGGGATAATAATAGCCCTGCCTCCCAGGGTTATTGTGATGATCCAATGATATATTAGTAAAGTGCCTGGCACATATTATTCATTTAAATACTTGTTTCACTATTTTCACTGGAACTTTTAGCTTCAGATTGTTCCTTAGAGAAGCAGTGAAGGGGTCACAAGTGGAAAAAGTTTAAGAAGCCCTGCCCTAGAGCAGGTATTAAATTCTCAGTTGGCAAAATTTCCGAGTGCCTGAGGAGCACATTAAAATATAATTGGGAAATTTTAACAAAATGAATTGAAATACAACATATATAATGTTAATATTTGCTTTTCTAAAATGTTATGTAGCCACAGGGATGTTTCTATTTGCATTTGACTCTACTGCTCTTGAACATAAAGAACTTGCCCAAGGTCACAGAGTCCAGTATAAGTCCCAGATAGGATTGAAGCCAGGTTTTTCTGGGTTCCAAGTATAGCTCTCTATCCACTGTGTCAAATGTTAAAGGGATAGTTAGTTAACATCTAGTAAAGGAAATGATAATCATAAAGTCAATGTATTATCTTCATCAAGAATAGGTCAAAAGGAAATAAATTCATGTTTTTTATAGAATTCCAAGTCTTGTAGATCAGAGAAATACTACAGATATAATTTACCTAGATTTTAACAAAGCATTTTGTTGACTCTCTCGTGATACTCTTCTTAAAAAGATAAAGAAAGAATGCCTAGATGATAGGACAGTTACATGGATTTAGAACTGGTTGAATAGCTAGACCCAAAGGATCAACATTAAAAGCTCAATTTCAGCTTGGAAAATTTCCAGTAGAGTACTCTAGGGCTGTGTGGTATTTAACATTTTAATACATTATTTAGATAAATAAATAGATGGCATTATCAAATATGCAAATGACACCAAGCTGAGAGGGATAATTAACATACTGTATGTTAGTCAGGATACATAAAAAGACTGTGACAGGCTTTTGAATGATAAACTGAATCTAATAAAACAACATTTAATAGTCAATATAATGATGTGTGTTTAGATAAAAAAAAATTAATTTCACAAGTTCAAAATAGGGAAGGCAAGACTACATAGCCATTCATCTAAAAATATGTATTGGTAATTTAGTGGAGTGAAATGTTAATATGAGTCAGTGATAGGATATGGCAGCCAAAACAGTTGGTAGGCTACATTAAAAGGCATAGCATTCAGGAATGAGGAGGTAACAGTGCTATATTCTTATACCTTTTCTTACTCAGACCAAATTTTGAGTATTTTTGTTGAATTCAGGATGAGATAGCTTAGAAAGAACAGAGAAACTAGAGAGCATTGAAGGGAGCAATACTACTTGGGGAAGAACTGTGAGATCATACTATGTGAAATTTAGATGTTTATCACAGAAAAGGCTTGTAAGTAGTGTTCATGATAAGTGTTCTGGTATTTGAAGATTTGAAATGTGAATCAGGGATTAGACTTTTTTCTGTTTGGACCTAGAAGTGGGTACTGAAAACAATGAGTGGAAACTGAAAAAAATAGGTATGATATAAGAATAATCTTTCTAATAATGAGCTATCTAAAAATTGAATGAGCTGACCCCACAGGGTAGTGGGGTTCCCCCTCAACAGCAAAGGATGATCTCTTGTCAGCTTTGTTCTTGAAAGCTTCATGTAGATCCAGGTTGACTAGATGGGCTGTGAGGTTCCTTTCAAGTCTTGGGCTTTTATAATTCTTTGATATTTATTTTCCTGTAACTCCAAGATTGATCTTGTTTCCTGAATTACCTAGTTCTTTAAATATACCTGATATTCTTCTAATTCTATTTCTGTCACCCTGTTCTTTAGTTCTCTTGACCCAATTAGACTCTGAATTCTGTCAGATTTTCCTTTGCAGCATTTCTTATATCTGACCTGTCTTTTCTATTGCTATTGTCTTCACAGTGTAATCATAGAACTTTAGTGTTAGAAAGAGGTCACCTAATCCAAACCCAATACCAATGAATAAATCTTATCTATTACATATTCACTAATAAGTCATATTAGTGGCAGAAGAGACAGTTTTCAGATGTCTCTACCCACAGATGGTAAAAAGGGATCAGACAAAAGATCAGAAGGATGTTTACAGGGGTCCCTTTGCTAACACCAGGGGCAGGACTCTGTTGTATTGTATATACTTGGATCTGGGTCACAGTCCTAGATGGTAGTCCCAGGGTGAGGAGGAGTACTAGCAGAGCAGAGCTTCACTGGTCACATCCAGGGTTGAAAAGACTACTTGTGGTCACTCACAAACCAGTGCATAGTAGAAGAGAGTATAAACACACCTCTCCCTAGATCATACCACTGTAGAAGAGCCAAAAACTTACAGGTGACCAGAATTACCTCTGAAAACAGCTGCACAAAAAATTCTGAAGCTTGGGACAGTGTCCCCTCCACTTGAGAAGCAGAGCCCCACTTTAACATAAAACTAAAAGTCATGAAATAGGATGGAAAATGAGCAAACAACAAAAAATAATCTGACCATAAAAAGTTACTGTGGTGACAGGGAAGATCAAAACACACACTAAGAAGAAAACAACAAAGTCAAAATGCCTGCATCCAGACTCTCAAAGAAAAATGTCAATTGGTCTCAGGCCATGGAAGAGCTCAAAAAGGATTTTTAAAATCAAGTAAGAGAGACAGAAGAAAAATTGGGGGGGAAATGAAAGTGATGCAAGAAAACATGAAATATGAGTCAATGGTTTGGTAAAGAAAGCACAAAAACAAAAGAAAAAAGAAAATAACATCACAAAAAATAAAATTGGCCAAATGGTAAAAGAGGCACAAAAATCCAAAGGAAAAAAAATGTGTTGAAAAATAGAATTGGCCAAATGGAAAAAGATAAACAAAATCAGTGAGAAGAACTCCTTAAAAAGCAAAATTGGCCAAAAGCAAAAGCTGACTGAAGAAAAGGATTCCCTAAAAGTTTGAATCAGGCAAAAGGAAGTTAATGACTTTATGAAACATCAAAAAACAAACAAAATTGGGGGTGGTGTCAAGATAGCACAGTAGAAACAGGACTTCCATGTGATTCTGGCTTCCACCTCCCCCAGTTCATGAAAAAGGGGATTCTGAAAAAACTTTGGAGCTACATAACCCACAAAATGCCACAAAGAAGCTAACCTCCTCCTGAGGACAGGCCAGCAGGCAAGCAGGAATTGGCCAGCACAGTGCTCTAGGAGCCAAGCCCAGCCCCACTCTGAGGTTTTAGCCCCAGGGCGGGCCTGACCAACTACCAGCTAGAGAGACTCCGGATAACTAGAAGCTGTGGCCGTTTCCAGAATTATCAACACATAGATGCTAAGGACAAAGTGAGAGGTCAGTGCAATGTGTATTTAGGGATTCAGGAGTTGGAAGTATGTCAGCCTCTTCCTACAGGGCAAGAAGTCTCTGAGGAGCCATGGCCATGCAACAGCCACCACGTGGCAGCTTCAGCTCCTCTCCTGCACAGTGCAGGGGGTCCAACCCACCAGTCTGAAGGGTAATTGCTCTTTCTTTAACCTGCTTAGATATGGATTGTAGTCTAGGGTGAAGGTTCTGGGGTGTGTGACCAGCTTGCCAGAGAGTGTGGAGGCTTCAAAGAGGGCACCCAACTAATACCTTCAGCAGCTGAGAAAACCCCAGCATTTGATACAAGGATTGTAGTCTAGGGTGAAGGTCCTGGGGTGTGTGACCAGCTTGCCAGAGAGTGTGGAGGCTTCAAAGAGGGCACCCAACTAATACCTTCAGCAGCTGAGAAAACCCCAGCATTTGATACAAAACTCCCCTGTCTGGTAGCAGAGTTCTACTGTGGCAAAAAGCCCAAAAGTCAAGTAATTGAGTGGCAAAATGAGCAGGCAAAGGAAGCAAAGCAGACAGAAGATACCAACAATACACTGCTATTTTGGGGATAAGAAGGAGCAAGGCATGGAACAGGAGGAAAACAGTGAAGTCAGAACTCCTGCACCAAAAGCTTCCGAGAAAAATATGAGCTGGTTACAGGTCATAGAGGACCTTAAGAAGCAAAATAAGAAGTAGAGGAAAAATTGGGAAGAGAAATGAGAACAATGCAAGAAAATTATGAAATGAGAGTCAACAGCCTGACTGAGGAAAATAACACCTTAAAAAATAGACTAACTCAAATGTCAATAGAGGCTCAAAAATTCAATGAGGAGAAGAATGCCTTAAAAAGCTGAATTTGCCAGATGGAAAAAGAATCTCAAAAGCGCACTGAAGAGAATCATTCCTTCAGAATTAGATTGGAGCAAATGGAAGCTAGTGACTTTATGAGAAATCAAGATGCTATTAAACAGATCCAAACAAATGAAAGAATAGAAGGCAATGTGAAATACCTCATGGGAAAACCCACTGACCTAGAAAATAGATCCAGGAGAGATAATTTAAAAATTATTGGACTACCTGAAAGCCATGATCAAAGAAAAAACCTAGAAATCATCCTCCAAGAAATACTCAAGGAAAACTTCCCTGACATTTTAGAACTAGAGGGCAAAATAGAGGTTGAAAGAATCCACCAATCACCTCCTGAAAAAGATCCCTGAAAGAAAACTCTTAGGAATATTATAGCCAGGTTCCAAAATTCCCAAATCAAGGAGAGAATATTACAAGCAGCCAGGAAGAAACAATTTGAATATTGTGGAAACACAATCAGGATAACACAGGATCTGGCAGCTTCTACACTGAGGGATTGAAGGACTTGGAATGTGATATTTGGGAGGTCAAAGGAGCTGGGATTAAAACCAAGAATCACCTACCCAGCAAAACTGAGTATCATGTATTAGGGGAAAATATGGTCATTCAGTGGAATAGAGAACTTTCAAGCATTCTTGATGAAAAAACCAGAGTTGAATAGAAAATTTGACATTCATATACAAGAAGCAAGAGAAGCATGAGAAGGTAAACAGGGAAAAGAAATCATAAGGAACTTATCAAAGTTGTACTATTTGCATTCCTACATGGAAAAACGATAATTGTAACTGATGAAACTTTTCTCAGTATGAAAATAGTTGAAGGGAATAGAAATATGTATATATAATGTATATATATATATATTATATACACACATATATGTGTGTACATATATATATATATACACACATATGTCTATATAGGATGAGATATGGGCATATGAATACATATGTGAATATGTGTATATATGTTTATAGGTATACATTGATAGAGGGCACAGGACCAATTTGATTGGAAGGCATGATACTTAAAAGGTGAAATTAAGAGGTGAGAGAGGAATATAATAAGAGGAGATGGGGAGAGACAGAATGTAGTAAACTATCTCATATAGAAGAGGCAAGGGGAAATGTTTACAATGGAGGGGGGGAAGAACAGGAAGGCCAAAAGTCACACCCTTATTCTCATTGAATTTGGCTCAGGGAAGAAATGACATACACACTAAATAGGGTATCTCACCCTACAAGAAAGTAGGATGGGAAGGGGATGAGAGGGGGGATGATGGAAGGGAGGTCAGGCTGGGGGGGTGGGGAATTGGAAGCACCCACTTTTGAAAAGGGACGGGATCAAAGTAGAGAATAGATCAAGTGGGAGGTGGGATAGGAAGGAGGGAAATATAGTCAGTCTTTTACACTATATCTACTATGTTAATGTTTTGCATAGCTACACATGTACAACCTATACTGAATTGCTCATCTTTCCAGTAAGGGTGGGTGACAAGGGAGGAAGGGAATGAATCTGGAATTCAAAGTTTTAAAATCAAATGTTTAAAAATATATAAATATAATTATTAATACTATTTTACATGTAATTGGGAAATAAGATATAAAAGCATTGGGGCATAGTGATCCACCATGCCCTACTGGAAAAGTCAAAGGGGGTATGGGAGAAGATATGGGAGAGAGCCTATTGGAGGAGGGGATATCCTGTGGGACTGCTATTTTGGGGTGGTGGGTAGGGGAAAACGGGGAAAAAAATTGTAACTCAAAATCTGGCAGAAATGAATGATGTAAACCAGAAGTTAATAAAGCATTTGACAAATAAAAGAAACAATAAAAAGAATTGAAAAGGAAAAGGGAAGTGTGAAATATCTCATTGGAAAAACAACTAACCTGGAAATTAGATATAGGAGAGATAGTTTAAGAATTATTGAACTATCTGAAACTTATGATCAGAAAAAGACCCTAGCCATCATTTTTCAAGAAATTATCAAGGAAAACTGCCCTGATATGCTAGAAGCAGAGGGTAAAATAGAAATTGAAAGAATACCCTCATCACCTCTAGAAAGAGATCCCAAAATTAAAACTCCCAGGAATATTGCAGTCAATTTCCAGACCTCACAGATCAAGGGAGAAATTACTGCAAGTAGTTTAAAAGAAACAATTCAAACATCATGGAGCCACAGTCAGGATAACATAAGATTTAGCAGCTTCCACAATAAAGGATAAGAAGGCTTGGAACATGATATTCTGGAGAGCAAAAGGTCCAGGATTTCAACCAAGAATTACTACCAGAAAAACTGAATGTAATCCATGAGGGTAAAAAAAAATGGATATTCAATGAAAGAGAGGACTTTTAAGCATTCCTGATGAAAAAAAAACAGAGCTAACTACAACATTTGGCATTCAAATATAAGATGCAAAAGAAGCATAAAAAGGAAAGAGAAATCAAGGAATTGGATAAGGTTAAGAACCATTTTTTATTCCCACATGGGAAAATGATATTTATAACTCATAAAACCTTTCTCATTATTATGGCAGTTAGAAGGATTATACATAGAAGGCAGAGATGTGAGTTGAATTGTTGGTATGACTATCCAAAGAAATAAAATTAAAGGATGAGAAAGAAGAATACAATGGGAGAGAGGGAAAGGGACAGATAGAATGGGATAAATTATCCAACATAAAAGAAGTCTGAAAGAGATTTTACAGTGGAGGGGGAAATTGGGGAAGGTGAAGAGGGGAGCACATGAACCTTACTCTCATCAGAATTGACTCAAAGAGGGAATAATATACATACTCAGCTGAATGTAAAGCTCTATCTTAACATACAAGAAAATAGGAAGGGAAAGGGATAAGAGAATGGAGAGGGGAGAGAGCTGATAAAAGGGAAGGCAATTTGGGGGAGATAAAAGTCAGAAGCAAAACACTTTTGACTGGGTAAAGGGGAGAGTAGGATAAACAGGATGAAAATAGGATGGAGGGACATACACAGTAATCATTTATTACTGTGAAAAAAATATGGTGAATTTCTCTGATAAAGACTTCATTTCTCAAACATTGAAAATGGAGTCAAATTTATAGAAATAAGATAAATGGTCAAACGATATGAATAAGCAGTTTTCAGACAAAGTAATCAAAGCTGTTCATAGTCATATAAAGAATGCTCTAAGTCACTATTGATGAGACAAATGAAAATTAAAGCAATTCTGTTATTTCATACCTGTCAGATTGGCTAATGTGACATAAAAAGAAAATGACAAATGTTGGAGGTGATGTGGGAAAATTAAACCACTAATGTACTATTGGTGAAGTTATACACTGATTCAACCATTCTGGAGAGCAATTTGGAACTGTACCAGAGATCTTGATCAAGATCAAGATCACTATGAAACCATGCATACATACTCTTTGACCAAGCAATACCACTGCTAGGTCTGTATCATAGAGAAAAAAACCTATTTTTATAAAAAAAAATATTTGTAGAAGTTCTTTTAGTGGTATCAAAGAATTAGAAATTGAAGGGATGTCCATTACTTAGGGAATAGTTGAACAAGTTGTTGTATAGGAATGATATTGATGGAATACTATTGTGCTTTAAGAAATGATGAGTAGGATGCTCTCAGAAAAAACTGGAAAGACTTGGTTGGGCTGATGCAAAGTGAATTGGACTGTGTACAAAGCAAGAGCAATATTGTAAGATGATCAGCTGTAAATGACTTAGTAATTCTCAGCAATGAAACGATCTAAGACAACACTGAAGGACTCGTGATGAAAAATGCTATCCATCCCCACAAAAAGAACTGATGGTGTCTGAATAGAGATTGAAGTGCACTTTTTTGCTTCATTTTTTTCTGCTTTCTTTTACAACATGACAATTACAGATGTATTTTGCATGACTACACATCTACAGCCTATGTAGAATTGCTTGCCTTATCAATTGAGGGGTAGGGATGGAGGAAAGGAGAGCATTTTGGAACTTAAAGTTTTAAAAATGAATGTTAAAAAATGTTATTACATGTAACTGGGGAAACTAAAATGCTAAATAAAAAATTAAAAAGGAAAATAAAAACTTGGAAGTCTTACATGAACTGATGAAAAATGAAATCAGCAGAACCAGGAGAATATTGTACATAGTAACAGCAATATTGTATGATGATCTACTCTGAATAACTTAGCTATTCTTAGCAATACAATGATTCAACACAATTCTGTAGGACTGATGATGAAAGGTGCTGTCTATCTCCATAGAAAGAACTGGTAGAAACTGAATGCAGATGAAAGATACTTTTTCTTTACCTTCTTTATTTTAATTTTTTCTTTGTCTTTGTTTTCTTTCACAGAATGACTTATATAGAAATGTAATTTGCAGGACTACACATATAACCTTCATCAAATTGCTTGCCTTCTCAACAGCGGAGGGGAGAAAAGAGAGGGAAAGTACTTAACACTCAAAATTTGAGAAAAAAGAATGTTAAAATTGCTTTTACATGTAATTGGGAAAAATAAATTAAAAAGAACTATATTTAAACTATTCCCAGGTTTTCTAAAAAAAGACTGCTATAGAACTTCTCAAATTTAAAAATGCTAAGTTAATATTCCTCTAATATTGAGAAGGAAAGAATGAGTAGCTTGAGAACAAACTTAAGAAATAAATTTGAAGATATTTAATCATTAATTTATGGAAATAACATTCACCTTTGAAAAGGAAAGGTCAAATTTTGTGTTCCTTGACCTTTCATTAGGCAAACTACCATCTTCTTTGAATTTCAGGATAGGATTAACACTTGAATTTCCAGATGATTCTTAAATTGAGGTGTTAATTCTCCCCCATTTCTCCCTTCTCCCCCCCCCCGTTTTTTTGGCTATTTTACTTTACACAAGCACCCCTTCCAATGGTGAGAATTCATTCATAATGACTTACATACTTATAGTACTTTACTCTGTCCAAAATACTTTCTCTTTAGAAATGCTGTGAGGAAAGTAGTACGAGTATTATTAATACCCATAAAAGCCTCTTTTATCAGAGACTTTTATATGACTCAAAGGGCTTAACTATACTTTAGGAGATTTCTCACTTCTCTGGCTAATAGCTCCCAATCAGAAAACTGTTACAACACTATATAACATCATGATCACATAGTTTAAAAACCTCAAAAAAGGAATGTATTATTGAAAATTCTAGAAAATAGAACTCACAACAAAACTCATGAAAAATTAAGGCCCTATCCAATGAGCAGCTCCCTTCTTTGAGACTTGCACTGAGCCTCAGTCGTTTTAAGTTTTTATAGTCATATAAATCAACTAAACAACCAATAAGAATTTGTCAAGCATCTATCATGTTCTAAGCATTGAGCTAGGCATTTGGGGATGCTAATGAAAAAGATGCAATAATCCTTAAAATGAGCTTATATTCTAATGGGGAAAACAAGTGCATACAAATATATATATATATATGTGTGTGTGTGTGTGTGTACGCATGTATGTATATATATGTGTATGTGTATATATAGCAAAAATATACTTAATAAATATAAATTTATATTGACTAATTAAATAAAAGGTCATTTGAGAGGGAAGATACTAGTAGTCATTGGGATCAGGAAAAGCTATATGAGCAGGATTATTTAAGCCACCCCCCCCCCAAAAAAAATTTCCCTCATCATTCCTCAGCATGTAACCCTTTCTTCTACAGAATAGCTCCTCAGGTAGCTTGAATACTATGACAAAGAAATCCCTTCTCTGTCATTTGTCCTGTCCCTCCTCTGAAAAGGACATTCCAGAAATGTGTGTTAGCAGAAGACACAGTGTGCCCTGCATCAATTCAGTTCGATTCATAAACATCTAATACATGGCTGCTATATGCCAGGCACAGTGCTAAACCCTGGGGATACTGGTAAAAAAAAAGTAAGACCATCCCTGACCTCAGGGAGCTTACAAATCTAATGAGAGAAGACAAAACCCAAAAGGAAGATGGAAACAGGGATAGGAAACATGAGGGTACACTCCAGTTAGAGGAGAGAAGCAGTTGAGGGAGTTAAGATATTAAGAATTCAAAGTTTAGTTAAACAACATGATGATGAGATTTCAGGTGATAAGTTTATTCTGAGTTGGGTATCTTGTTCTCTAGAATCAAAACCAAACAGAACTGTTGATGCAAAGTAGAGAAATAGCTAGAAAATCCATATCCCAATTCAAATAAAGGAAAGGCTTTGGGAAGAGTTTAGTATGCCACCCTCTATCCCTCCAATTACAAGGATTCATCACCACTCTAATACAGTCTTGGACGAGGTACTTTTGTAGGATTTTTCCTTTGCATTATAATTCCCATCAATCTCTGGTTACACAGAAGTTTGCTCAGGGGTCAGGAATATATTTTGTTTCACATCTCCAAGATGGCCCCAGTCAAGGACATCATGATTCTAAACCCAATAACCTGTCTTTCTCAGATACTACATGATATGTTCCCCATCTGAAGGAATTCTCCTTATTATTCTTTGTAAGAATAGAGAATAAAATATATACAGTACAAGATAATATAGTATAATATAATATGATATAGCATAGTGTAGTATAATATTATATAGCATAGTGTAGTATAATGCAGTACAGTATAATATAATGTAATGTAATATAACAACATATATATAATATAATGCAGTACAATACAATATAATATAATGAATCTCAATCTCTTCTCATTTTTCTAAACTTCTGGAAACTGCTTAATTGATGGATGCAAAGGATCATTGAGAATGCATATAGTAGGTTTTTAAGGAATCTGACCATCCTGGTGCCTTCTTCCATTTTGTCAATCTCACTCCTAGAAGGTGATGCCTTAGTGGTTTGATATTTAAAGAAACAATTAGTCTTTCTGACTCTAGTCTCACCCCTCTAAAAATCATCAGTGCAATACAGTGAAAATGAGACAGTAGAATCAGCACAGGATTTGGACTCAGAGGACCTGGATTTGAATGTTGGCTATGCTATTTACTATATCTGTGACCTTGGGTAAATCCCTTCACTTTCGTGTAAATAATTTTCCTCTTCTGTAAAATGAGGTAATTAGGTTAGATGGCTTCTAAGGTGTCTTTTAGCTATAAACCTCTGCCTGTGGAAATGACATAGAACTTGGAGTAAGAAGACCTGGACCTTATTCCTGACCCTTCACATTTACTAGCTGAGCAACTTCAGACAAAGAGAAAAACTGCTCTGAAATTCAATTTTCTTACTTATGAATGCAGACAACATCTTGTATCTTTCTCTCTCCACTTTACTAGAAGAGAATATAAAATTTATTCCTCTATTTCCCCCATCTTTACCCCATACTTAAGGGTAGCAGATAACTGCTTAGGATAATTTGAGAAATTTCAAACATTTGCAAAAGAGATTTTTTTCCTAAAAAACAGGTAGAAATTGAAATGTTTTGTTAATTCCTGAGACTGGTAAAGTGAACTCAGTTGGATGGGAAACATATCATATAGTTCCTGAGAAAGATAGGTCATTGGGTTTTAGAATCACAATGTGTGATATTGGTGTCAATGACTGAGGCCCTTTTGGAGAATTCAAAACACAGAGTGTTCCTGATCTCTGAGTAAAATTCTGTGTAACCAGAGAATGGTGGAAACTATGGCACAAAGGACTACCAATGACTCTTGAAATAAGCAGTACAGGAATTCTCAACCCAATTTTCCAGATAAAGAAACTGAGGCTCAGAGAGGTTAAATGGTATGCCCTTGGTCATAGAGATTATAACTGACTGAGATAAGCATCAAACCCAATACTTTCAACTCCAAGTCTATCACTTTTTCCCACTATATTCCTGGAAGCCTTCTTACCATGATATCCACTACCTAGCCGTTACCCCTATCCTCATCTCCCCTCCTACAAGAAATTTGGAGTCTTGCCATGGATTTACTAACTATGATAGGTCAGCTTTTGGTTTATTTTGTATAAAGTACTTAAATGCCTCTTTCTGTTGAATTCTTCACCCCACCATCCCCATTCTACATGTTGTAATTCCACCATTAAAATATAAGCTACTTGACAGTAGGAGATATATTGCATACTTTTATTTGTATCCTATATGCTTAGTATCTGACATATAGTAGGTGCTTAATAAATGGTCTATCTATTCATTTAGCTATAACACAAAATCGTATATATTCTTTCATATTTTTATCAAGTGGATGCATGATTTTTGTGTTCAAAGTAAAAAAAAAAACAAAATAGAAGCCTCACAAACAGGGATGAGGAATATTTGTATTTCAACTTTATTTTACTGACCTGGAATGAATAAATTGCTCTAGACAAACTATTACATCACCAGGTAAAAAATCATTTCCTGCGAAGTACTATGACTATTTTATTCAGAGCAGTGATCTTTTGTGATCTTAGCATGACCAATTAAGCAGCTGTGAGCAGCATTTAACATTCATTTATTCCTCAAGATTTGTTTTTCCATTTAGATTTGTATGTTGTAGTGGAATGATCATTGGAGTTGGGGACAAAAGATAGGGGTTCAAGTCTTTGTTCTTATGATGACCAGGTGCATCACTATAGAAAAATTACTGAGTCTTTCTAAACTTCAGTTTACTCATCTGTAAAATGAAGTTAATACACCCTCTACCTCACAGGTTTGTAAGCTTTAAGAACTAGAAAACACAAGATAAATAGGTTTGGTTATTATTGTGCTTTAAAATAAAAAATAAAGACATGCCTAGATATTTTTTTCCTGATTTGTGAATTTATTCATATGAAAAGTATTACAAATCTACAATTCCCATTTAGATCAGAGACAAGCCATTTAGACAATGGACTATTGTATTTTACTGTATTTGAAAATTGTGTCTATTGGATGTTTTCACCAGAGTATTTGAGCCCTTTCTATAGTGCATGAAACTTGACACCACAAAATAAACATCTATATGACATGAGAATGGAATTTTCTGATGTCAAAAATCAATGCACTTTTAAAAATAGCTATAAAGGGAATATAAAGAAAGATGCTATCTACATCCAGAGAAAGAACTGATAAATAGAAGTATGTATTAAATAATTTTACATATATATTTGCATATATATGTATACCTATTTGTGTCTAATGGTAGCAATCTCTAGGGCAGGGGGAGGGAAGAAAAAATTTAAAAAATAGATTGACATAATTTTGTTGTATATTTGAAGGAAGAGCAAGTTGTATATAGTAGATTTGCAGTTTCATATACAATCATTTTTCATTTTACTGTCACAAAAATGCTTGTTTTATTCCATAAACTAAAAATATATTTTTTTAAAGTGTGTTGTTCGGGTAGCTAGGTGGCACAGTGAATAAAGCACTGGCCCCGGAGTCAGGAGGACTTGAGTTCAAATATGACATCAGCCACTTAACACTTAAATAACCATGTGACCTTGGGCAAGTCACTTAACCCCAATTGCCCTCCAAAAAAAAGTGTATTGTTCCTCTTACGTGTTGTGTCCTATGATGGTAATAATATGGTCTGCCACACTCTAAACTTCATAGCTCATTGGCTGAAAAGAATAGAATTGCAGTAAGAACAGTTTTAAAATTCATGTACTTATTAAAATGTTTTCATTGTCATTTTTGCTATTCTCCTACTTTTGAAGTTAACAGCACATCCTCCCTTTATACGTGCATGAAATACTCAGTTTGTTCATTAAATTTGATTTCACATGTGTCCATTGTTAACATTCCCTCAATTTCCTTGGGCCTCACAAAATACTTTTCTTTTTATTTATTATGTGTTTTGTTTTTTGTTCCCCTTTAGATGTGTCTTTATTCCATATGCCCCTACTAGTCTTAAGTGATGTCGAGGACTGTGTCTTTGCATCCCCCTCAGTGCCTACACATCCCTGCTCTGCACACAGTGATGCTTTATAAAAGTTAGTTTTTGAATTGAATAATTGTTTATTTTTCCTTTTTTCAAAATATTTCTGGTCGAGTCTCTGAGTAATTCCTTTGCATTACCATGAGAGGTTTTACTGTTTCAAGTCATAAATGACTTTTCCAGTCCCCAAAAGTTGTTAATCAGTGAAAATAACCTCTCCATCATTGTGCTGGAATCCAACAGAGAGAAGGTGAATTTGCACATTTTCCTCATGTTCGGAATACTAATGTTCTTACAGGAAAAATCTTTAAGTACATTCATTGAATGATAGAATCTTAGAGTTGGAAGGGATCCCAGAGGGCAGTTAATCCAATCTATACCTGAACAGGAATCACGTCTAAAACAACCCTGAATAAGTGGTCATGCAGACTCCACTTACAGACCTTTAGGTGGTGGTTAACTCATGTACTACTGAGGCAGTCCATGTAAATAGTGGCTAGTTCTACCCATTGGGAAGTCTTCCCTAGATTAAACTGATACTTGTCTATGAAATTTCTACCAATAGCTCCTCTTTCTGACTGCAGAGTCAAGCAAATTCTCATGAGGAGCAGGAGGATAAGGAGGAGGAAGAAGAAGAGGAGGATAATAGCTAACATGTTTTATATTTTTTTAAATTTGTAAAGTTCCTTACACCCATTATCTCCTAAGATCTTCCAAAAATCCTATTACATCAATATTATTCTTATTTCCATTTGTAGTGACAGCGCAATACTTACAGCACTGATGGTGACTATAAATATTCCTGTATAGTGCTTGATCACAAAATATAGCAGATTCTCCATATAGAGGACAGAAGCAAAGCATTTATTTAGACACCAGAAAACTGAATCCCAAAATGAGTAAGCTGATTCCATCATAGTAGTAAAGAAGTTAACAAACCATAAAAACACAGAGAGGCACAGCCTTCCCACAAACCAAGATCAATATTTATTCACAAACTTCTTTATCTCCTTGCCTTTGCATCCTCTCTCTCTCACTGTCTCTCTAGCTCTGACACCCAGATTTCTGTGGGCTCTGCTCTACCCTTCAGTAAGCTCCTCCCATCACAGGCTCCATGTGATTTCATTCAGTTTATTAGAGGACAGAGTATACTTTCAAAGCAGGAAGGTCTTCAAATTCCCCCCTAGGCCTATTAAGGGGCAGGGAAGATGTTCAAATTCCCATTCCCATTAGAGCATTTTATAGCTGAGGAGACTGAGACCCATAGGTTAAGTGATTTGCTGACAGCCACACAGCTAATAAGTTCTTGAGGTAGAATTTAAACTAAGATCTTTTTTTACTTCAAATACAGGAAGTTACCCACTATGCCACCTAGAAAGTGTGATCTTAAGACTACAGTGTTCATTTAAAGAAATATTATATGACTAAACACGGGAAATTTTTATTTAGTTACTATTTCTTCTATATATTATCCAGTTTTAGTGTGTGTGTTTTAAATAAAACCCAGTACATTTCATAAAAGTTATCAAAACTTACCTTCTAAATGTTTAGGTTAGTGGTATGTACTTTTTTTTAATAGTTGGGAAACATAATAAGTAATCCACATGTGGTTGGGTTGCACGATTTTTAAAAATCAATAAAAATGGTGTTAACTTTTGCCGTCAATATTAACTATTCAAAAGTATAGATACTTTGAAAATGGTAAAACAGAATTTTCAAAATCAGTTCATTCAACTTTAAACATACAAAAATTCACAGCTACTACCACAGACCTACTATTAGTTATTAATGAATCTTAAACAGGTCAATGAGAATACTTGTATTTAACAGATTGAGCTCTTTTCGAAAACTGTGGGTTATATTCAGCCAGGGCACATTTCAATTCTGACACCAAGTTGCACCACTCATCTTTGATTTCAGTAGTTTTGTGAAGGTGCTTAATAAATGCTTGTTAACTCTACTAGACTGGACTTTTCTCAGAAATGGAGATACCCAAACATTTCTCATAACTTAGCCATATATACCAAAAAATCAGGTGTTTGGGTCCTACTTGCTAGTTCATGTATGCTGGCAAATTGGGTAAAAATTGGGATTTTCTGCTGAAAAGTTTTGGGACAGTCACAACTTGAGGTGAGGTAGGGTGCATTTTGTACATGTGATAGATGAGGGGATACTGACACATTTTGGACATATGCAGTCTAGGTGATTCCAACAATTAATATAGAATGCTTCTCCTTACTTGTCGTGGCCAGATCTCAGTTACAATTATCCTGTTTAGCAATTTTCTTCTACAATGTCCTTGCCTTGAGAACATACACAAAAACATACATACCCACTCAAACCAGAATTTCCATATTCCAAATTCTGTATTTACTTCAGAAAAATATCCATGTTCACATCTCAAAACATCTCTGAAATTCAGAAGAATATAGAGTTTAGAATATTACCTCAGGTAGAGAGCTGTTTTCATTTTCATCTTCCTTTCCTCAGCATATATAATGTCACCTAGTACATCATAGTTATTGAATAAATGCTTGTTGAATTTAAAACATGAGAAGTTTCTAACTTATCTAAATATTCATAGCTACGTCGATATTCATGAAAGTATCATTCTACATGTACTCTTAGGATCATAGATTCAGAGCTAGAAGGATCAACTCATCCTACCCCTTCATTGCATAGATAAGAAACAAAGACCCAGGGATGTAAAACAACCCAGGTCATAAATGGCAGAATTGCAATTTTAAACCAAATTCTCAGTGTTCTTTCTTCAATACCCTAGTGCTTCTTGTTGAGCTATGAGTTCATCCTGTCCTCTCCCACCTTGGTTCATTTTGATAGAACATCCCACACCTTGGGCATGTAGTCCCTCCACAAATTCTCTCTTTTTGAAATCTCTCTCTTCCTTCACATCCCTAAGCAGGAGCCATATCTTCTATGAAGTCTTCCCTGATAATCACTGCTGAAAGAGATCTTTTCCTTTCATGAATCTGCTTGTTTTTTATTTTGTGCTTATTCTAGTTTATTGGTGTCTCTGTGTTATTATCCCCTTACTAACTTGTAAAACAAGCAACATTAAACACAAAAAACACTGGAGTTAAAGTCAGGAAAGACTACTGTAGCAGCTTTTTCATTGGCCTCTGTCTCCGATCTTTCCCTACTCTAAGCCATCCTTCACAAATACAAAATCAAAACTCTTTAAGCACAGTGCTGACCATCTCACAACCCTGCTCAAGAAGTGTCATTGACCTTAAAATGGTGCTTAGATGAGCTAAATACTGTCTTAGGTATTTTTGAGCTCTTTCATCACATACAAGTCACTCAATACCCCTGAATCTCAGTTTCTTCATTCATAAAATTGGGATTACACTTCCAGTAGTACCTACCTCATAGTAAAGAAGGGAAGTTTAAATGGTCTAATAATTGTGGCTCAAGCACAATATCATTTTATGTCTTTGTATTCCTAGTGTTTTGCATATATACTTGAAAATTTCAATGAATTCACCATTAGATATTTCTTCCACTGGTACAAACTGTTCATGACCCATGCCTTCTCAAATTGTGTGACTTTTGTCTATTTTTACCTAAAAATCCTTCATCTATAATCTTCATAGCACACTATATAGGATTTCATGAATTCATGCAACATTTGTACTGTCTATTTGTCTACTGCATGATTACTCTGCCTTCTTTTCTAAGCTTACATGTCTGTGAGGCATGGCTTAAATGCCACTTACTGTCTCAAGTCATCTCTGATAATGTGTTACAAGCTTACACTTACAATGTGTCTCCCCTTCTCACATTACATCAACTTCATTTTGGACATATGGGTACATAATAAATTGTTTGTTGAATGATTTGCTTTCTCTCCTCAGTTTATCCTAAGTATTCTCTAATCTAACTAAGAATTAGAGTAGTACTTTTTATTTAATCACAACAAAAATCATATTGTCTTGACTTTGGACTCTAGTTACCTGTGAAGTGAAGACTGCTAGAAGGGGAAATATTATTTTGAGATTTTAAAGATGATTTTGAAATGGATTTTAGTGTTTTAGGTTTTTGTGTGATCATTAAAATATCATGCATGAAAATAGATAATTATGGTTACATTAATCAAAAGTTTCTGTGCAAACAAAACCAATGCAACCAAGGTTAGAAGGGAAGCAGAAAGTGGAGAAATAATTTTTAGTGATTCTGATAAAGACCTCATTACAAAAATACATAGAAAACTGAGTCAATTTTGTAAAAATACAAGTCATTGCCCAATTGATAAATGGTCAAAGCATATGAAGTTTTCAGTTTTCAGAGGAGAAAATGACAGGTATCCATAGTCATATGAAAAAAATGCTCTAAAACATCATTGTTTAAAGAAATGCAAATTAAAACAACTCTAAGGTGCCACCTCACACCTATCAGTTTGGTTAATATGACAAAAAAGGAAAATGATACATTTTGAAGAAGATGTAGGAAAATTAGAACACAAATGCATTGTTGGTGGAGTTGTGAACTGATCCAACCAATCTTGAGAGCAATTTGACCAAAGGGCTATAAAAAACCTGTACATACCCTTTGATTCAGCAATACCATGTACTAGGTGTGTATCCCAAAGAGATCATAAAAAATGAAAATGACCTACATGTACAAAAATATTTATAGCGGCTCTTTTTGTGGTGGCAAAGAATTGGAAATTGAGGTGATGCCAATCAATTGGGGAATGGCTGAACGAGTTGTGGAATATGAATGTAATAGAATACCACTGTTCTATAAGAAATGATAAGCAGAAGGATTTCAGAAAAAAAAACTGGAAAGACTTACATGAACTGATGCTGAGTGAAGTGAGCAGAGCCACTGTACACAGTAACAGCAACCTTCTGTGATGACCAACTTTGATAGACTTAGCTCTTCTCAGCAATACAATAATCTAAGATAATTCCAAAAGACTCATGATGGAAAATATGATCCATATCCAGAGAAAGAACTATGGAGTCTGAATCCACATTGAAGCATACTATTTTCTCTTTTTTTTTCTTTCTCATGGTTTTTCGCTGTTGTCCTGATTCTTCTTTCACAACATGACCAAGGGGGAAATTTGTTTAATATGATTGCACATATATAACCTACATCAGACTGCATGCTGTCTTAGGAAGGAGGGAGGGGAAAAAGGGGGTAAATTTGGAACTCAAAATCTTCTAAAAGTGAATATTGAAAACTATAAATAAATGTATTTTTAAAATATCATGCATGCATTAAAAAATCTAAAAGTCAATATTCTCTATAGGGATTCCCTATTTAAATTTCTATAGTAAATATATTCCAAGACACCTCTATCTCTCTTTGTTTTATGCCTCAATTAATATAATCAGAGGGTTTGCTAATCTATGTTTTTTCCTTCTTCAGCAGAATCTCATATGACTTTGACCTCTATATGGAAGACACTTTGTTTAAGTAAAGCATTTAAGTCAGTGTTTTGCTCTATCAAAATCAAAGTTAGTTTAGTACTTTAGAAGTATAGGGGTGGCCAGGTAGCACAGTGAGTAAGAGCATCGGCCCCAGAGTTGGGATAACCTGGGATCGAATCCAGGCTAAGACACTTAGCACCCACCCAGAAACATCTGGTCGTGTAACCTTGAGCAAGTTACTTAACCCCAATTGCTTAAAAAATAGTAACTATAGTGGGATATTGTGTTCTCAACAACTTTTAGTCAATTTTTGACCATAAATATATGGAATGCTCTAGAATATTGTTTGAGAAAACCTGTCTATTCAATTTTCAAATTTAAGCAAGAATGTCCTCAGTGTATACAGCTGATTCTTATAAAAATTTTATAGGTATGGGAGAATAGACATGTGAATCAGCAATTATTAATATTTTTGTTAACAATGTTTCATTATTTTTCCCATTATTTGCTATCTTAGATTCTTTCATTCTTGAGAATAAATTCTACACTTTTAAAATTGCATTGCCTCCAGCACAGATCTCTGTGTATATAACTGTCCTTGGATTTAACTTTCCTCATCTTTCTTTTCCTCAGTGTAATTTATGATGCTGCCTCATGAAACACGAGAGGTCATTTCCTTAAAATCTAAATGTGTTAACTCCACTCTCATTGATAAGGAAAGGTGTTTTTTTAAAGAAATCTTGCCAGATCTTTTCCATTTTCCGCTTTTCCTTGTCCTTCACCTTTTTTCATCATTAAATCACCTTAATAAGATTAGTCTTAATCATAAGTTTTCCAAAAGTTTTTATCCTTCATTAATTTTCATTGTTTTGTGAAGTGACATTGATTATATTTCTCATTATTTTCGTAAAATTTCACAAATAATTTCGTATGTTAGATTATTGGTTTCCTTGTCCATCATTTCACTTTTCAAAGAGATAAATTGTTGGTTGAGGGAGTTTCTAGGCTTGGGTGGTTGTAATTACAGTTTCCTTGTAGTAACAATTGATTTATATTGCTTAAACTTCCTTAGGAAATTGTGATAGTTTGTCTTGTCTTTTCTTTTCTCTATCTCCCATTATTTGGCATTAAAGTCTCATTTAAATGAGTCAGGCTAGAGTTGCTTCAATTGTACCCATAGTTCCTCATTTTTGTTTTTCTAATTTGGTGTTGACTTTGCCCTTTACTCTAACTAGTCAATTAGCCTAACTACACACAGACAGTTGGTTCAGAAATAAAATAATGGTTCCCACACTGGTAACTAGTTTTTGCCTGTTTTTTAAATATAATTAATTTGACCTATATTTTGTCATTTTTGGTACTCACCATGATTTGTGCCTCCCAGCTCATTTCTTGAAGAAGGTGTATAGGTTTGAGATTGCTATATTGTCTAATAGTCTTTGCATCGCTAACTTTTTAACTGTGTTTTCCAGAATATTTTCTTATCCTCCTCTCTTTCTATCTTTGTTTTGTGTTCAATAAGCACTAAAGTATATATTGAATACTAAAGTATATGAAGAGTCTAATAAAGTTTTACATAGAAATTATTACTTTCTTACCTTCTGCAAGTCAATGATTTTAATGTTAATCTTTTTTGCAAATGCTAATTATGAACATTTTATGATGGGATAACCAATATTCAGTGAATTTGTGTTTCTTATTGGCTTTAAACACAAGAGGAAAACCAATCTACCAACTCCTTTATTGACTTCTCCCAAAAAAACCTATGATCCATCTTCACTATAAATCAGATACTTACGTCACACTGAATACATAACATATAGTATCACACATCAAAGCTGCACACAATAGACCAAGTACATATGTTTATGCAAAGGCATTAAGGTGGGCATCATGTCTACATAGGTTTCATCCTGTGAGTTGCTAAATAAAGTCATTATGACTGGCATATAGCACATATATAGCATATAGCATCACACATTAGAACTTCATAAAGTAGATGAAATATGTAGATTGTATACATTGCACAATTTCACAGTTTAAGCTACATAGGAAGAATATATTAAAAGCATCTTTTAAATTAATATTATATGCCTACACATCTAACCTCCTCTTATTACTAGTAAAGCAACATCTTTCAGCTTTATCACTAACCAAACTGTCCTGGAATTTCTGAAGTGATTGTTTCTTTTTTTTCTTATTCCTCACCCATGATATCTTCAGAGCTACTGGACTTTTGTTCCAGTCCTCAGTCAATGGATGATCTACGCTGATTATAATTGTCCCTAACCCCTAATGAATTAGGCATTATTGTTGGCCCATTTTCCCTTGGGACTACTCCAACTTCCACAGCTGCAGTATTAGGCAGGAAAGGGGAGGTCTCTAAATTTATCACCACCTGCAGTTTGGGAAAAGTTCTCTCTCAGAATAGTGAAATCTTGGCCAGCTTCCTTAATCTTCAGAAGTTACCAACTAGCAATTTCCATTTTGTGTCGATCTTTTCCATGTGCATAACCCTCTACCATCAACTGACCATATACAACTAGTAGACAAGTCCTTCTGGTAACCTTTTTTCATAACCTTTTTTCACCCATCCTATTTTCCTTATTACTGAGAACCAAATTAAAACTTATAAAAAGTAGTCCTAGGATGTTTTTAATTGGTGCTAACCAGACCCCAGGGCTATTTTGTACATGGATAGATTAGCCAATCTTTCTACTATTTACTATGGGGTCGATTTCAACCATGACATCTTTTATTCTTCCTGGAGACCCAAATGGCATAGTAACACTATGAATTTCCTGATAGTCAACAGAAGTGTCCTAAGTACGCCTGTTTTACTTATCTTTTTCCAGAGATAAAAGCACAGCAGGTTCATAGACTTGCTTATGTTTATGATCTATACAGTTTGAGTAAATTGTATTTTTCTTTGAAAACAGTAAATACAGTTTTTATCAATAGGCACCAATGGACAGATAAACACAAGTCCCTTGCAAATAGCATCCCAAAGATCAATCACCTTGCTTCCATTCTAGGCCCTGAAGGTACCATCTAGTGGAGCAACCCTTGTGGAGACATGACTTGAAAACTGTCCCTGAAGATCCTGGAACAATTGCCTTTTCAGCAACCACAACTACTAAAGACCCAGAAAATAAAATGCTCATCAGCCAAAAATTTTGGCATTGTCAGATGTCATTGATGAAGTTGTATTACCATCTGTTTTGCCACTGAATACTAATAATCATGGAGCATTTCTGTCTGACTTGCAGCTGAAATCTCCGATATGTATTATATCTCCTTATTGGAATACAAGCACTTTGAGAGCAGAGATTACATTGTGTTCCTGGCTCTTTTCATATAGCAAGTACTTAATGAAGGTTTTAGAATACCAGATATAATATAGAATCTCAAAGGTAGCTAGGTAGCACAGTGAATAGAATGCCAGGACTGAAGTGAGGAAGACATCTTCCTGAGTACAAATCTGGCCTAAGCACTTCCTGGCTGAATGACCCTGGGCAAGTCTTTTATCCTGGTTTGCTTCAGTTCCTCATCTGTACAATGAGTTGAAGAAGGAAATGGTAAACACTTCAGTATCTTTTCCAAGAAAACCCTGAATGGGGACACAACTGAAGAACGACAACAACTCGCTTGATAAGTTCCATAAGTTCTGCATATTGAATCTGAATTCAAGTTTGAATGGAAAGAGATCATTGACATAGTTTGCAAATGGTAATTTGAGTACAGTCATTCAGAAAATGCCATTGGTCTTGTAATAACTCATAAGTCATCAGGTACAGTACTCTATTTTAAAGCTCCAATTTCACCAGTTCTTTCAAAAGCAAGATCTCCTATGCGGAGTAAAGCTTGATTCACTGAGGTTCACTTCTCAATTTCTTAGATTATATCTTTGTTCTTGTACAACTTCATCTTGCAACTATTCTAGCTGCCAATCATTCAAAGGCAATCAGGGCAGATAAGACTGACTTCATTGCTTTTTAGGAAAAATTAATCCCTCTTGTGGGGGGATGAAACTCTGGTAAATACTAATTCTATCACACCTGCCCATCTTCCATCAGATTTACTTTTACCTTCTTCTACCAGACCTAGTTAATATGAATTGACCTGTCTTTTGGTTTGTATGGTCCATATCTAAGGAAAGGCATTCCAGCCATGTGGAACTAACTTTAATTATATAAATCCACTCTGTCTATCATTACTGTCTTTATTTCCTTGACACATAATGGAACAGTGATTACATGAATCAGCTACCCAGGCTTACAGAAGTTTGCACTGAAAAACATCTGTCAGATTATAACCTAGCTCTTAAGTAAGAAAAGAAAGGAAAATTAAAAGCACAAGCACAGAGGCTACTAATATAAACACATTACTCCTATAGATTTGTGAGTCAATCAGTGCAAGTAATTTACACCTTGAAATGTCAATACTGCTTAGACCTATTTTCAAAAAATAATAATAATTTTTTTTAAGTGGATCCTAGTGAATCCTAGCAAGGATAGTGGTAGTAGTAGTAGACTGACTCAAGAGAATGCTAAAGAGTCTCTAATAATCCCTGGCTCTCCCCAACAAAAACTGACAAGTGTATTCTGAAGTCTCCTGAGAACTCTATCTCTGTAACTCTTTGCTATGTTTATTAGGTTTGCAACAGGGTACTTTGTGTGATCAGTTATGCATACCATGGCTTGGGTGCTCAGCAGTATACCTCAGCTTCCTTAACTATAAAATAAGGAGATTGGAGCCCTTTTATCTCTTTATTCAAAAACCATCTGAAAGTCACAAGTCAAAAAGGAAAGTATATAATTATGAAAGAAAAGCAAAGTAACTTACATTGAAAAATAAACAGGCAACAGAATTTAATTGCATCCCAATGATGATAATTCATGAAACCAGTGATTAAAATTCCCATTTCTTACCAGCATGGAGAACTTAGCAGTCCTTAGGGTCGATATTGCCTTTCCTTTAGCTCTGGGCTTCCATTTCCCTCCACATATAATTGATCTCTAGGGTTTCTTTCCTCCTACTTTCTAGAGCCTGAATGAACTGAATGTAGTTAAATATTAGCATCTCATAATCCCACACTTGATCTTTGAGCCTGACTTTCTGCCTCCTCCACCTTCAGTAGGTTCTTAGGAGTTGATGAGCAGGATTCAAAAACTATCAAAATAGGCCACCATGATAAGAGACCTCACCTCTTCCACACAACTCCTTTCTTCTCCTTTGTCCTTTTATTCCAGGAGACTTGATTCAGTCATTCCTCCATTTCTGTGATTTCATACTTCCTTATTAAATCCCTGAATCCAGAATCAAAGTCTCCTTATTTCTAATATGTTAGCCCTTCTCCCAATGAACCCTAGCTTCCTTGCCTCCTTAGGATAGAAGGTGAAGCTTGAAAGAAGTCTTTTAATTAAGGGCATCCTTAAGCTCCTCTATTACTATAGGAATAATGTTAATGATGACTTAGTCAACAAGCATTTATTAAACATCTACTATGTGTCAGAAATTGTGCTAAGCACTGTTAGCATTGTTTTATATGGATATTGGTATGTGTGAGGCTGCACCAGGTCAGAAGTTTCTATAACAGAGATGAACTGAAATTTGCCTACAATGAGGTATAAAAATATTCTCCCTATTCTGAGGCCTGGAAAGACCACCAGCTCATTTTCCATTAATTCACAGATTTATTGGTCACCCCCTCCCAGTTTACTTCTCCTACACTACTTGACTTTCAGCAGAAGCAGTTCGCAAGGATGTATTTCAAGTTCTTTTTTTCTGGATCCTTGCCCATGCACCCCAATGGTACATTCACATATTGGTCCCATCCTAGATAAATATTCATCCCCAGCTTTTTGTGGTCATGGACTGAATTTTCTCAATTTTATTACTTAGTTAGGAGTGTAATAAGTTTCACTATGTTTAGGGTACCCCTCTTGACAAATTCTTTCTTACGTTTCTTATTCCTCCACAGTCTTCTCAGCCTGACCACATACAGTTTAAAGAATGTGCCAGTGTATCTCCATATCTAATTAATAGCGTTTTCAGGAAGAGCTCATTCAGGTCTTTCTGAGAGAGCCCTTGTTTCTATCCAGAGACCACATTCTTACAGTTTCCATATTTCCAAAAGAGTCATATTATTCAGGGTCAGACTGAACATGATGCCTGGGTGTAATTAGGGGTTTTAATCTGAACTAAATTACTATTGCTAAATGTGACCCCCAGGTTTTATGGCCAGCCTCTGTAGTTTGAATGAAAAATTGCCTCATTTAACCACAGTTTCAGGTAATGTTTTTCTTGACTTTTATACAGTGAAATGTTTTACTGCAGCTACAGATGGAGAAGGTACAAATTTTCAAATCAATTTGCTCAGCGCTTTCCAAGTTTCTGATTCACATTTCTTAGGGCTAAAGTCATATGAACTTATACTTAGATGTTGCTGTCCTGCAGATTTCTATGGACAGAAATGTACCACAGTTCAGTAGGTTATTGGAATTGGCATTCTAACTGACATTCAAACATGCTGGTCAGACCAATACAATAAAAATCTGTGGAGGTAAAAAACAAAAAGTCAGAGTGGTTTGTTTTAATAACTGACTTGGATTGATTGCATACTAGATTCCATTAATTGTGCAAAAATTGATTTTGAAGATGCTCAGAAAAAGATTCAGCTGGAAAAAAAGTATCCATATATAGAAAGCTTCTATTTAGATCTCACTTTAGATCCCAAATCCACCCAAGAGATTTTTTTAAAAGAAAATCATCTTATATTTATGATTTTTAAAAAATTCAATTTGATCCAAGAAAGATGTCTAAAACTATTTTTTATCTTTTCCCTACACCTGGTGTTCCTGATTTCATTATTTCTATTCATGGCTCCTCCATAGGCCAAGGTCACCAGACTAAGAACCTCAGTTACCTTTTACTACTCCCCACTCCTTTGCTATACTCCACATTACACATGTTCTCCATCCTGGTTCATTCTACCTCTGAAATACTAGAATCTAAAAAATCCATTTTCTCCTTTCCATTCCAGAATCTTAGAGCTGGGAGGGGCTATAAAAGCCATCAAATCTAAGCTGATTTGAACAAGAATATATACATTGAAATCCATGAGAAGTAGCAACTGAACCTATACTTGGAAATCTCCAGTGAAAAAGAACACAGTACCTCCTGAAGTAGCACATTTCAGTTTTAGACATCTAATTATTAGGAAGTGATCACTAAAATCAATCTAAATCTGCCTTTCTAGAACTTAGACCATTGGGCTTTCTTCTGCCTATAGTGACAAGTCTATAAATACCCTAAAAATATGTGAAAGCAGCTATCATATCCCCTAAGTTTTCTCTTCACTAGGCTAAACACCCCTAATTCCTTTGATTTCCCAAAGGTATCATTTCTAGTTCCCATCCATCTTGCTTAAGTTTCCCTTGAGGTCCCCCAACTTGTCCATGTCTTACTTAAAATTTTTTACTGAGAACTGAAAATAATATTCTAGATCAGGGGTAGGAAACCTGCGGCCTCGAGGCCACATATAGCCTTCTAGGTCCTTGGGTGCAGCCTTTTGACTGAGTCCAAGTTTTACAGAGCAAACTAAGGGGATTTGTTCTGTGAAGTTTGGATTGAGTCAAAGGGCGGCACTTGAGGACCTAGAGGGCCACATGAGGCCTCAAGGCTACAGGTTCCTGACTCCGGCTCTAGATATTGTCTGACCGGGGAGACTATCATCTCCTTCATTGTGGACATTATGTCTATTTTAATGCAGTCTAAAATCTAATTTGGTTGCTATGTTGGGGGGTGGGAGGGAGTTACCATATCACATTATTGACTTAAATTGAGTTTGTGCTCCACTAACACGCAAGATCCTTCTTTCACAGACCCCTCCAAGTCCCCCCAGGCCTGTGCTTCTGCCGTAGATCTTTTAAACACAAGCATAGGAATTTACATTTACCACAATTAGATCTTTTCCTCAGTTGTTTGTCTCCAATTTCCACCATACATATCTTGTACATAATTTGCACATAGTTGTTTGGATATTGTCCCACTCATGAGACTGTTAGCTCCTTGAGAGCACAGACTGTCTTTTGTCTTTCTTTGTATCTCAGCACTTAGCATAGGTGGAACATAACAGGTGTTTAATAAGTGGTTGGTGATGTTACTTCCCAGATTTAGCCTATTGTTCTGGTCTATGGAAAAGTTACTGGAGCTAGATTTTGTTATTCGATGTGTTAGCTATCCCTCTCAATCAATACTCATTCCTTACAAGCATATAGCCTGTCAGGTACCTTGCTTAGCTTTGTATCATCTTTTAATTTGATTAGAATAAAATCTATGAACTTATATGAAATACTGATAAAAGCACTGAATGAAATAGGACCAAGAATAGATCCCTAGAGGATTTTGCTAGAGATTTCTTTCCAAGTTAACTTTATTCTATTTATGACTACTCTTTGGTTCCATTCATTAAAATTATTAAATTCTCTCATCTGACTCACATTTCTACATCTTCTTCACATGGATAGCATCATAGATTTTTTTTTAATACAGAGATCGTATGTGTATCACATTTTAAGAACTTTGGTACAAATCCTGACTCTTGGTTACTAGGTGGCCTTGGACCAGTAATCTGAACTTTTTGTACCTCGTCTTCCTCAACTATAAAACAGAGGCTGAAGCCCCTTCCACCTCTAAATCTGTGATCATGTGATCGTTCATCCATAAATCTAGTAACCCTAAAAATTAAGTGAAGCCAGTTTGACTTGTTTTTCCCCCTAAGAAAGAACCCTATTTGAATACCACCTGCTTGAAATCTTCTCTGATCAGACCTGACAGAAGTTATCCTTTTTTCTTTAGAGTCTTCATATAACTTCCTTAAATATTAAACATATTTTCCCTTTATAATTTTATATTGTCTCATCTCTTATTCTTCCCACTACACTAAAAGATACTTGAAGGCAAGAATTAAACACATTATCTATGTATTTATCTATACAGCATGCAGTAGTAGAGGTCTTTAAGCATGATATAGTCCCTTCTCTCCACTCAAATTCTGTCATGCTTCTGCTGAGGAAGCTTCAGTGGTTTCCTGTAGCCTCCAAGATAAAATACAAACTCCTTTGTCTGGCACTTTAAGACCATCCCAAACAGGATCCATTTTATCTTTCTTTCTAGGTTGATCACACACTACTCCCCACCATATAATCTGGTCAAACGGGACAATTTGCTGTTCCCTCTATGGGACTTTCTGTCTCTTGCATCTGTGCTTAACATTGTCCTCCATGCCTGGAACACCCCATGTCCTCATTGCTGCTTCTTGGATTCCCTTCCTCCCTTGATAGCTCAACTCAAGTGCCATCTCTAAGGTCTTTCTTATTATTTTTTTTCTTTTCTTCTTTTCCCATTCTCCACTCCACCTTTGTCACTTTGTATTCATCTTGTATATACCCAATGCTATTTCTTCTTATCTGTGAACATGTAGTATTATCTACCTAGTAAAATGTAGTGATGAAAGCTGCCTTACTTTTATACTTACATCCCCAATGATTAGTATAATGTTCCACATGTAGCAGGAACTTTCTATATGCTTATCCACTGGTTGATTTTAGAAGTATTTATTTAATTCATTTGTTGGAAGCTAGCCACATCAGTGCACTCTTGTTTCAAAATTGGAACATTTCAAGCTTGTGAGTGGTCTACTTTGTCTAATGCCCCTGGGATGCCGAGTAAGCACCATCCTTTTGTCATTGAATGAGTGTCTACTGCAGATCTTCCAAATACCAAGAAAAGAGTATTTACCCAAGAAGTTCACATAAAGCAGGATTTCAACTTTTGCAGATTCCTTCTCTGAACTATACCCACCCTCAGTCCATTTCACTTTTCTGTCTTCTTTGGCAACTCAAATATGACTATTGAACTGTGAGGCTCAAAAAAAGAAGTACAGTTAGTCTTAGAGAATTGGGAGATTGATTAACCCTACTAAAAAAAAAACAAGCATACAACTATTCTGTTATAGCACCCCACTAAAGGCTGATTAGGAACCTAGTAAGCATGAAGATAGTTGATCCTCTAGATTACTCATGGATCTAACAAGTAAAATCAAGCTCCATGACTAAAAGTGAATTTTTAATGTTGCTTGAATTTTTTACTTTCCTAAAACAAGAGAGCCATTCATCTTCTTGTTATTTTTTTCTTGTTGATGATCTATGTGTTCTATGTGGTATCAATATTTCATGTAATTTAAGCAAGTCAATATATGTTCTTAAAGCTCCACATTTTCCCTATTAAGAAAAACTTTTTGTATTGTTTGGCAAAGCACATAAGTATTACATTATTACAATCTTGCATTATATGCTAGAGGTCATCCCTGGCCTTTAAGTCTGAATTTATACTTGTTCAGTATAGCAAACCTCAGGTTATTGACATCATATTTTAATATCTTTCTCTGTGAATCAACTCAGAGCTATAATATGATATTCAGATTATTAAAATGGTGATTGTAGCCATGAGTAAGTATATGAGTAACCATGTGTAGTAGATGCAAAATGGAGGCAATTCCCAAAAATGGGATATACACTAACTGCCAACTGTTTGAGACTGGTTCCTGAATCCTTAGTTATAATTCATTCACTAAAAAATCATTTAATGTTTAATTCATGGATTCTAGTCATGGCTCTCCTGAGAGTCAATTTTGTGGTCATGGCTAAGCCACAGCTTTGTAGATCTCAATTTTCTCATTCATAAATTGGGGGTGCGGGTTGGACTAGATAATCTTCATGTCATTTCCAGCTCCATAAGTCTATGTGCTCAACACTATTTTAAGACTGCAAGGAGGATACCCAGAAATATAAAAGAGTTTTCTTAACTTCAAGGATCTTATGTTCTACTTCATAAACACATAAACCAGCTAAGTAACAATACAATGCTATATATACATGTAAAAGTATACATATACATATGTTTGTATGTGGCCAGTATTAAGTATCACAGGAGTTCAAAAGGAGAAAAGATAAATGGTCAAAGAAAACTTCATGGAGATTGTGAGTCCTGACACACACCTTTAATGCTAGGTAGGATTTGAATAGGCAAAAGGAAGGAGAAATGACAGGATAATTAGAGGATATAGTATGAAAAAAAAACTTATCGAGGCAGGCATAAGCAAGATCTGATTAACTCAAAAGAACAGTGAGAAATAAGGTTGAAAAGGAGATCAGGGATTTTATTGTGAGCCCCTTAAATGTTTAGCTAAAGAGTTTGAACTTTATCCTGTCTGCTATACACCATTACTTCCATTTCCTTTGGTTGAAGGATAAAGAAGCATGATAAACTGTCATGGAGCACAATACTATTTTGGACTCTCTGATCATCTTAAACACATCCAAGTACAACCTAAGGACAAAGTTTACACAAGTCAGAATCCAAAGTCAGCAAAATGGACTAGCTTCCTATAGTGTTTTTATTTTTATTTATTTTATTTTTAATTTATGGAATAAAACAAGAATTTCTATAATCTAGCATAATTTTAAAATGATGATTGCACATGAAATTGCAAATATTTTATGTGCAACTTGCTATTTCCTTTAAATAAAGGAAGAGAGAGGGAGGGGGGAGAAAGAAGGGGTTTAAGTTTTCGTTTTTCTAAGGTCCCCCGAGGAAGTTCTACTACATTAAATTCAAGTTGGTGCCAAGAGTTCCTTGAGATGGAGGTCTTATATGCAGAAGAAACAGTTAAAAGTAGAAGATAGACTCTGAGTTATCACCTTATACTTAATATAAAACAAGGGGGCAAAGAACTCACAGTTTTATTTGCCTGATCTAAATATCAATTTATATTTCCTTTTTCAAGTATCTTTTTTTTACATTATGGAAAGATCCAAGAAGCAGCCTGCCCTGGAACTGAAACTCAACTTGCATGAATTGCTGAGCAACTTGAGACTTTTAGTTAAGCAAGTTTCATACCTACTTCACAGAGATTCCACCTCACACCATCACCAACACCAACCCCTGCCCTGCCCAGCAATAAGCATATTTTCTATTCCTTCTGATGATCTACCTGGTGTAGCTTTAAACCTCCATATTCATTACCTATATCCCAAGAAAGGTATCATATTAGCCTTTGGAAATGCTTCAGTGGAGACTCATGTATTTATATAATTTACCCTCTCATCCCATTTTGTGGTGAATCTGGGATTATCCACAGGGGAGAATTTTCTGTGCTTTTTCTTATAACCTATATAAAAATATCCTTTAAGATGTACCTATGCACTTCCCCCTAAGAAATTTTTGTTCTTTCATTTACCTTAACCCATACTCCTTAGATTTGAGTAAACACAGGAGATAGGGATGAGATCTGTGATTAAACTACTATAGGAACTCCCCAGGGAGGAAACTTTTCTACCAAGACAGGTTGGCACTTTCTGTATGATTTATAGTCTTAAAAATTACCCACAGAGCTACAAAAATTAAGGAACTTGCTCAGGATAATGTATCATAGGCAGCACTTCAAACCTGGCTTTTCTTTGAGGCTATCTCTTTCTATATTATGCAAGCTCTTACTATAAAGATGTGCAAAGTGGGAAAGGTGGAACCAACATGGTGGAGAGAAGCCAAGAATTTGCCTGGGCTCTCCCCAGTTTCCCTTGGAAATACCATTAAATCAAGCCTCTAAATGGATTCTGGAGAGATATAACCTAGAAAAAGACAGATGGCAATAATTTTCCAGCTTATTATAAGTTAGAAGGAATTCAGGAAAGGTCTGTCTCACTTAGATTAAAAAGAGGAGTATAGCTCAGCATAGACAATGTATGGGCAAGCCAGTGGGAGGCTTAGCCTCAGCACAGATCAGCAACCAGGGGCCCTCTGTCCTGGCTCAGAAGTCTAGCAGTGAGGCCTCCAGTCCCAGCATGGAAGGCAAATGGTAAGCCCTAGAACCCCAGCACAACAGGAGCAACTAGGCAAGGCCATCCCCAGCACAGTGGCCAAGCTATAAGTGCCTGAGGTCCCAGTGTGAAAAGCCAGTGATCAGGCTCCTGGCCCTCAACATAAGAAATTTAGGATGTGCCTCCTGAGTCCCAGGAGTAGAGCTCAACCTTAAAAAGCATGAAATAAGTAAAAAAAATTAGTAAGAAACAGAAAAGAGCCCCAATCATATAAAGGTACAATGGTGACAGGGAAGATGAAAACAAACTCAAAAGAGGACAACATCAAAATGACCATATGTAAAGCCTCAAAGAGGAATAGCAGTTGGTTTCTATCCCAAAAGGTCCTCTTGGAAGTACTTGAAAGCAATCTTAAAAATGAAGTAAGAGAGATAGAAGAAAAATTGGAAAAAGAAATGAGAGTTATACAAGAGAATTATGAACAAAGAGGCAAAAACTTGGAAAAGGAATTGACTGAAAATTGACTAAAAAACAAAAATAGAATTTGCCAAATTGGAAAAAAAATCCATTGAAGGAAACAAGTCCTTTTTTTTGTTTTCAGTATATTTATTTATTTATTTATTTATTCATTCATTCATTTATTCATTTGTTTATTTTCCAGATGCTTTATTAACTTCTGGTTTACTTCATTCATTTCCATCAGATTTTGGGTCACAAATTTTCTCCCCATTTTCCCCCTACCCACCTCCCCAAAATAGCAATGCCCCAGGATATACCCTCCTCTTATTTCCCAATTACATGTAAAACAGTATTAATAATAGAAAATATATATATATATTTTTTAAACATTTGGTTTTTAAACTTTGAATTCCAAATTCATTCCCTTCCTCCCTTGTAACCCACACTTACTGGGAACATAAACAATTCAGAATAGGTTGTACATGTTTAGCTAGTGCAAAACATTACCATAGTAGATAAATTGTAGAAGACTAATGGTATTTCCCTCCCTCCTATCCCATCTCCCACTTGATCTATTCTCTACTTTGGTCCTGTCTTTTTCAAAAGTGTGCTTCCAACTTCCCTACCCCCAAGCCTGCCCTCCCTTCCATCATCCCCCCTTTCATTCCCTTCCTCCCTACTCTCCTGTAGGGTGAGATACCCTATTTAGTATGTATGTCAGTCCCTCCCTAAGCCAAATTCAATGAGTATAAGATTGACCCATTCCCTTATGCCTTCCTATTCTTCCCCTCCATTGTACCATTGTACCCATTATCCCTTGCCTCTTCTATATGAGATAGTTTGCCCCATTCTGTCTCTCCCCATCTCCCCTCATTATATTCCTCTCTCACTTCTTAATTTCACCTTTTAAGTATCATCCCTCCCTATTAGATTAGTCCTGTGCCCTCTATCTATGTATACCTGTAAACATATATATATACATATATATATATATACACATTCACATATGTACTCATATACCTATATATACTCCAATAAAGACCATATATATATTCCCTTCAACTATTTTCATACTGAGAAAAGTTTCATCAGTTACCATGATCATTTTTCCATGTAGGAATGTAAATAGTTCAACATGGATAAGTTCCTTATGATTTCTTTTCCCTGTTTAGCTTCTCTTGCTTCTTGTATCTGAATGTCAAATTTTCTATTCAACTATATTTTTTTTCTTTAAGAATACTTGAAAGTCCTCTATTCCACTGAATGACCATATTTTCCCCTGAAACATGATACTCAGTTTTGCTGGGTAGGTGACTCTTGGTTTTAATCGCAGCTGCTTTGACCTCTGGAATATCATATACCAAGCCCTTTGATCCCTCAATGTAGAAGCTGCCAGATCCTGTGTTATCCTGATTGTGTTTCCACAATATTCAAATTGTTTCTTCCTGGCTGCTTGTAATATTCCCTCCTTGATCTGGGAATTTTGGAACCTAGCTATAATATTCCTATGAGTTTTCTTTTAGGTATCTTTTTCAGGAGGTGATCGGTGGATTCTTTCAACATCTATTTTGCCTTCTGGTTCTAAAACATCAGGGCAGTTTTCCTCGAGAATTTCTTGGAGAATGATTTCTAGGTTCTTTCTTTGATCATGGTTTTCAGGTAGTCCAATAATTTTTAAATTATATCTCCTGGATCTATTTTCCAGGTCAGTAGTTTTTCCCATGAGATATTTCACATTGCCTTCTATTCTTTCATTTGTTTGGATCTGTTTGACAGCATATTGATTTTTCATCAAGTCATTAGCTTTCCTTAGCTCCATTCTAAATCTGAGGGAATGAATCATTGAGCTTTTGAGATTCTTTTTCTATATGGCAAATTCAGCTTGTTAAGGCATTCCTCTCCTCGTTGCTTTTTTGAGCCTCTTTTGCCATTTGAGTTAGTCCATGTTTTTTTTTTTTTTTTAAGCAATTGGGGTTAAGTAACTTGCTCAAGGTTACACGGCCAGTTATTTCTGGATGTGGTGCTAAGTATCTGAGCCTGGATTTGATTCCTAGGTCATACCAACACTGGAGCCAGTGCTCTTACTCACTGAGCCACCTGGTTGCCCCGAATTAGTCTGTTTTTTAAGGTGTTATTTTCCTCAGTCAGGCTGTTGACTCTCGTTTCCTAATTTTTTTTCATCGTTCTCATTCCTCTTCCCAATTTTTTCTCCACTTCTCTTATCTTCTTCTTAAGGTCTTCTATGGCCTGTAACCAGCTCATATTTTTCTTTGAAGCTTGTGGTGCAGGAGTTCTGACTGTACTGTCTTCCTCCTGTTCCATGCTTTGCTCCTTTTTGTCCCCAAAATAGGAATCTAATGTTGCATTCTTCTGTTTGCTTTGCTTCCTTTGCCTGGTCATGTTGCCACTCAATTACTTGACTTTTGGGCTTTTTGCCACAGTAGGACTCTGCCACCAGCCAGGGGAGCTTCCATTCCAAACGCTGAGATGTTCTCAGCTGCCAGAGGTATTAGTTGAGTGCCCTCTCTGAAGCCTCCACACGTTCTGGCAAGCTGGTCACACACCCCAGAACTTCCACCCTAGACCTCAATCCAGATCCAAGCAGGCTAAAGCAAGAGTGATTACCCCTCAGACTGGTCGCTCAGTCCCCCTACAGTCTGCAGGCCAGGAGCTGAAGCTGCAATGTGGCACTGTCTGTGCAGAGGGGTCTCAGTGGCTTCTCACCCTGGGGGCAAAAGCTGATGCCCTCCTGACTGCTGGTCCCAAAGTCCACACTGCACTGACCTCTCACTTTGTCCCTCGCACCTATGTGTTGATAATTCTGGAAACGGCCACAGCTGCTGGTGATCTGTAGTCCCTCCAGCCATTGGTTGGTCAGGCCTGCCCTGGGGCTAAAACGTCCAGCTCATGTGGGCCTGGGCTCAGCTCCCAGAGCGCTGTGCTGGCTGATTCCTGCTAGCCTGCTGGGCTGTCCTCAGCAGAAGGTTAGCTCCTCTGTGTCATTTTGTGGTTTTTATAGCTCCAAAGTTTGTTCAGAGACCCCTTTTACATCAATTGGGGAAGGTGGAAGCTGGAGCCATGCAGAAGTCCTGTTTCTTCTCTGCCATGTTTGGAAATAAGTCCTTTAAGAGAAGAATTGGTCAAATGGAAAAGCAGGTATAAAAGTTAATTGAAGAAAATAATTCCTTAATCATCAGAATTAGGCAAGTGGAAGCTAATGACTCTACAAGATATTAAGCATCAGTCAAACTAAATCAAAAGAATGAAAAAATAGAAGAAAATGTAAAATACGTCATTTGAAAAACAACTGACCTGGAAAATAGATCCAGGAGAAATTATTTAGGACTCAGTGGGCTACCTGAAGGCCAGAATTAGAAAAAGGAGCCTGGACAGTATCTTTCAAGAAATTCTCAAGGAAAAATACCCTGATACCCTAATACCAGAGGGTAAAATGGTCATTGAAAGAATCTAGTGATCCCTTCTTGAAATAGATCCCCAAATGAAAACTCCAAGGAATATTGTAGCCAAATTCCGCAATTACCAGGTCAAGGGAAAAAACTGCAAGTCACTAGAAAGAAACAATTCAACTATCAGGGAGTCACAATCAGAATTATGTAGGATTTAGCATCTTCTACATCAAAAGGATCAGAGGACATGGAATATGATTTTCTGGAAGGCAAAAGAACTTGAATTACAACCAAGAATTAACTACCCAATAAAATGGAACATTAGTGTTTCAGGGGAAATGATACAGATTTAATGAAATAGGGGACTTTCAAACTTTCCTGATGAAAAGACAAGAGCTGAACAGAAATTTTGATCTTCAAATACAAGACTCAAGAGAAGCACAGAAAAGGTAAACAAGAAAAAAATCTATGTTATTCAAAAAGATTTAAAATCTTTTTCCTACATAGGAAGATGATACTTGCAACTCTTAAGAACTGTCTCTATTAGGGCAGTTAGAAGGAGTATAGACAGAGGATATGCTATAAAGTGAGTTTGATAGAATGAAATAAAGAAAATTGAGGGACAAAAAAGGATTATACTGGGAGAAGAGGAAAGGGAGAGAAAGAATTGGGTAAATGAAGAGGCACAAAAGACCTATTACAGTAGAGGGAAAGAAGGGAGATGGTGAGCATTTGTTTGAACCATACACTTAATTGGGTATAGAAATTAATCCTATTCTATAGGGAAGTGGGAGGGTAAATGGGGAAAAAAAGGAAAAGAGTGGTCACTGAAAGAAGGGAGGGCAGAAGGGAGAGCAGAAGTAGAAGAGGAAGGGGGGAAAAGAGAAGGAAATAGAAGGGAGGGAAGATTGAGAGAGGTCATAGTCAGAAGCAAAACTGTAGTAAGGAGGGACAGGGTAAAAGGAGAGAGAAAATTATAAGCAGTGGGGAAAATAGGATGGGAGGAAGTACACATTTAGTAATCATAACTGTGAATATGAATGGGATGAACTGTCCCATTAAACAGAAACAGAAAGCAGAGTGAATTAAATACTATATTCCTAAAATATGTTGTTTAAAAGAAATACATTTGAAGAAGAGAGAAACACACAGAGTAAAGGCAAAAGACGGGAGCAGAATCTACTGTGCTTCAGCTAAAATTTAAAAAGCAGGAGTAGCAACTCTGATCTCAGTCAAAACAAAAGCAAAAATTTTTATCTAATAAAAATAGATCTAATTAAAAGAGATGAGGAAGGAAAATACATCTTGCTAAAATGTATAATGGACAATGAAGTAATATTAATACTAAACAGATATGCAGCAAGTGGTATAGCATCCAGATTCTTAGAGGAGAAGTTAAGTGAGTTACAGGAAGAAATATACAACAAAACTATACTAATGGGGGGAACTCAACCTCCGCCTGGTTCCCAGGTCTGTTGGATAGAAGATGTATGGGAAGATATTGACAACAGCCACAAAGGATGAAAAGACATGGAAGAATTGAGATCTAGCTGTTAGAGGTGCTACTCAATCTACAAAATCGTAAAATCATTAAATTATTGCACAGAGAAGTATATTCATTGATTTATTAAATGAGTTCAATTTTCCTGGTGAATAAAAGAAACTGCAGATGAGTTAAATATATATGTATATACTTGTGTGTGTGTGTATGTATATATATATATACTTGTGTGTGTATATATATATATGTATATATAAAGGTGGTAATAAGAAGAAAAATTATTTCTTTAGAAAAATTAACAGTAATTAAGAGAAATTTGGGGGAAGACTTGAAAGAGGTGATGCATTGTCCAACATCCCTCAGGGATATTTACTAAAATAAGCTGGCTGTTTCTGAAGCACTTTGTTCATTCTGGCTTCCTAATTGATTGAACAGAAGATATATATGATGAAAGACAGCAGTGATGATTCAATCTAATTTGGGTGTGTTTTTTTGCTTATTTTTTAAAAATAAGTTAATGTTCATCATGTATATTTTTGGCAAAGTAAGACTATTGCAGAATCTCAATGTCTTGTCACTACATCTAATCATAGCACTCAAAGTTATATTATGCAAGAACATACCCCATAAAGCAGAGTGGGTTAGCCAGCTGTAAGAAATTTGATTTTCCTTTCCATCAGTTTTTATACTTTGGACTAAATGCTGCATTTCACTTCAGAATACATGTTTGGGTTTTCTCTGAGAACTTAGGGTTTTCTTTTAAGGTATATGAAATGCTTCTTTTTATTTCCCTTTTGAAAATGATACCTGTGGGAGGGGCGGAGTCAAGATGGCAGAGTAGAAGCAGGACCTCCCTGCTGCTCCAGCTTCTACCTTCCCCAATACATGTAAAAAGGGGACTCTAGACAAACTTTGGAGCTGCAGAACCCACAAAGTGACACAGAGAAACTAAACTCCCGCTGAGGACACCCCTGCAGGCCGGTAGGAATCAGCGAGTGCAGTGCTCTGGGAGCTGAGGCAAGCCCGAGGCTTTAGCCCCAGGGCAGGCCTGACCAACCACTGGCTGGAGGGACTCCAGATCAACAGCAGCTGTGCCCGTTTCCAGATTTAACAACACATAGACGCGAAGGACAAAGTGAGAAGTTAGTGCAGTCTGGACTTTGGGACCCAGTAAGTGGGAGTGCCTGGTTTTTGCCCCTGGGGTGAGAAGTCTATGAGATGCTAGCACAGCCAGCCAGCTCCACGTGGCAGCTTCAGCTCCTGGCCTGCAGAGTGTAGGGGGACCAAGCAGCATTCTGAGGAGTAATCGCTCTTGCTTTAACCTTCTTGGATCTGGATTGCAGTCTAGGGTGGAGGTCCTGGGGTGTGTGTCCAGCTTGCCAGAGCATGGGGAGACCTCAGAGAGGGCACCCATCTAATACCTCCAGCAGCTGAGAAAACCCCAGCGTTTGGGATGAAAGCTCCCCTGTCTGGTGGCAGAGTCCTACTGTGGCAAAAAGCCCAGGGGTCAAGTGACTGAGGGGAGACATGACTAGGCAAAGGAAACAAAGCAGACAGAAGATTCCAACATTAGACTCCTATTTTGGGGACAAAAAGGAACAAAGCATGGAACAGGAGGAAGAAAATGAAGTCAGAACTCCTGCACCAAAATCTACAAAGGAAAATATGAGCTGGTTGCAAGCCATAGAGGAACTTAAGAAACAGATAAGAGAAGTGGAGGAAAAATTGGGAAAAGAAATGAGAACAATGCAAGAAAATTACAAAATGAGAGTCAACAGCCTGACTGAGGAAAATAACACCTTAAAAAATAGACTAACTCAAATGGCAAAAGAGGCTCAAAAAGGCAATTAGGAGAAGAATGCCTTAACAAGCAAAATTTGCCAGATGGCAAAAGAATCTCAAAAGCTCACTGAGGAGAATCATTGCTTCAGAATTAGATTGGAGTAAATGGAAGCTAATGACTTTATGAGAAATCAAGATGCTGTTAAACAGATCCAAATGAAAGAATAGAAGGCAATGTGAAATATCTCATAGGAAAAACCACTGACCTGGAAAATAGATCCAGGAGAGATAATTAAAAAATTATTGGACTACCTGAAAGCCATGATCAAAGAAAGAACCTAGAAATGATCCTCCAGGAAGTTCTCAAAGAAAACTACCCTGATGTTTTAGAACCAGAGGGCAAAATAGAGGTTGAAAGAATCCATCGATCACCTGATGAAAAAGATCCCAAAAAGAAAACTCCAACGAATATTATACCCAGGTTCTGGAATTCGCAGATTAAGGAGAGAATATTACAAGCAGTGAGGAAGAAACAATTAGAATATTGTGGAAACACAATCAGGATAACCCAAGATCTGGCAGCTTCTACACTGAGGGATCAAAGGGCTTGAAATATGATATTCTGGAGGTCAAAGGAGCTGGGATTAAAACCAAGAGTCACCTACCCAGAAAAAACTAAGTATCATTTTTCAGGGAAAATGTGGTCATTCAGTTGAATAGAGGACTTTCAAGCATTCTTGCTGAAAAAACCAGAGTTGAATAGAAAAATTGACATTCAGATACAAGACGCCAGAAAAGCATGAGAAGCGAAACAGGGAAAAGAAATCATAAGATACTTATCCGAGTTGAACTATTTACATTCCTACATGGAAAAACAATAATTGTAACTGATGAAACTTTTCTCAGTAGTTGAAGGGAATAGAAATATATATGTCTTTATATGAGGGTATATGGGCATATGAATACATATGGGAATGTGTATATATATGTCTACAGGTATACATAGATGGAGGGCACAGGACCAATTTTACAGGAAGGGATGATACTTAAAAGGTGAAATTAAGAGGTGAGAGAGGAATATAATGAGGGGAGATGGGGAGAGACAGAATGGGGTAAACTATCTCATATAGAAATGGCAAGGGAAAATGGGTACAATTGAGGACAAGAATAGGAAGGCATAAGGGAATGGGTCAACCTTATTCCCATTGAATTTGGCTTGAGGAGGGAATGAAATACACACTAAATAGGGTATCTCACCCTGTAGGGGCGGGGAAGGGGATGCAAGAAGGAAGGGAAGGCAGGCTGGGGGGAAGGGGAGTTGGAAGCACCCACTTTTGAAAAGGGACAGGATCAAAGTAGACAATAGAACAAGTGGGAGGTGGGATAGGAGGGAGGGAAATATAGTCAGTCTTTTACCAATATATCTACGGTGTTATTGTTTTCCATTAGCCAAACATGTACAACCTATTCTGAACTGCTTATCTTCCCAGTAAGGGTGGGTGAGAAGGGAGGAAGGGAATGAATCTGGAATTCAAAGTTTTAAAATCAAATATTCAAATATATATGTATATACATATATATATATATATATATACTATTATTAATACTATTTTACATGTAATTGGGAAATAAGATATACAGGAACTGGGGCATAGAGAGCCACTGGAAAAGTCGAAGGGGTATGGGAGAAAATATGGGAGAGAGCAGATTGGAGGACGGGATATCCTGTGGGACTGCTATTTTGGGGCAGTGGGTAGGGGAAAAACAGGGAGAAAATTTGTAACTCAAAATATGGCGAAAATGAATGATGTAAATCAGAAGTTAATAAAGCATTTGAAAAAAAAATTTTTAATTAAAAATATAAGAAAATAATACCTGTGAAATATATATATATATATATATATATAGGTCTTTTACAAAGTTTATCTCTTAGTACACATGGACATATCCCTAATTATTGTAATCAGCTAAAAACCTTATGATATTTTACAAATTATAAGCATGTAGTTTAATTCTAGCCTCCCACTTTCTTATTTGTCAACAATATAATGTATTCTTTGGGGAGATATGATACCATGGCAGCAGAGAGGAAGCTAGGTAATACAAGTGATAGAAGGTTGTATCTCAAACCAAGAAGATAAATTCAAAAATGATCTGAGACACTATGTGACCCTGACTTAATTTTCTCACCTACAAAACAAAAGTATAATGATAGCACTTTCCCCCCAGGGTTGTCATGAGGAGGATAAAATGAGACAAGATTAGTAAAGTATTTTGCAAATTTTTAATTGTTATATAAATTCCAGCTATTAAAATTAGCAGTATCAGTAGTAGCAGCAACAGCAGCAATAGGAGTAGTAGTTGTTGTTGTTGTTATAGTAGTAGTAGTAAAATAACAGATAAAATAAGTAGCAAAATAATGTCTCAGAGAAATCACTGGTGTCTTTGTTATTAGGACATGATTCCTCAATCCTAAATTTTACCACTAATAGGCTTTCATGTGGGAATCAGAATTACATGAATTTTTGAAGCCCTATATAACATTGTAAGGAGAAGAGTAAGAACTTGTAGTCAGAGGACATGGGTTTGAATCCCAGCTTGTCCAGTCACCAATTGTGTGATCTCAGGCTGGTTATCCCCTCTGAACCTCAGCTTGTTCGACAACAGATTGGGTATAATAATACTTACCCTACCTACCTTTCTGAGTAAAATGTTTCATAAGCCTAAATTGCTTTATATTAAATATTTGAGCTAACAGTAAAAAGACTTATTGAAGCTTCTGCATTACAAAAACCTATTTTAATAGAACAAATCATTTTATTTGAGATAAAATAAACAAGCTCTTAAAGGTAGGAGAAAAGCATTAGAATGAATTTTTCACATCTGATTCAGAAAATAAGTAGGGAGCAAGAGGAGAGAATGATCTGATAGGAGGGATGATAAAAAGTGGGGGGGGGTTAGGGTGGAGGGCATCTGTAAGCAGTTTTTCCAGATGAGAAAAGGGAGGGGTAGACATAAAACAAAAAAATTGTTGGAAATACTTTTTCAAGATCTGAAGTCCCATTTCTTCTGAGATGGTCTAAAAGTCTATTTCCAAAAACTCATCTTCCTTCATGGAGAAAAATAAAGGTACTAGAAATGGGAAAAACATTCTCTTCTTCTTCATACCTTCTACTAATTATTACCTGTAGTATGGATCTTGAGTTTTTCATTATTGTTTCAATTTCACACTAGAGTTCATAAAGTTCATCACAGTGAGAAAAAAAGGTTGGGGGGACAGGGAAAATTCAAGATAGGAGTTACCATACAGAAGAAAGAGGAGCTAAGTGGTGCAATAGACAGAGTGCTGGGGACAGAGTCAGGAAGACCCATCTTCCTGAGTTCAAATTTAGTCTCAGACACTTACTAGTTGTGTGTTCCTTGGCAAGTCACTTAAACCTGCTTACCTCAGCTTCTTCATCTGTGAAAATGAATTGGAGAAACAAATGGCAAACCACTTCAGTATCTTTGCCAAGAAAACGACAAATGTGGTTACAAAAAGTTGGAAAGGATGGAAATGATTGAACAATAATAAAATATAATAATAAGGAAAGGAAAAGGAATAGAAATTAACTTAGTAAATAGGTTGTACTCAGTAGTGGTGTCACTTCTAAAGAACTAATACAAACTTAAGAGATGGGATATGAAAGAAATATCAGTGAGGCAGCAGACTCACTCTTAAACCTGTCATTTGACACCCTACATAAAAATAAATGTAGCAGCAAAACTGCTACTCAAAATATTTTTTCACCATAAAGAATTATAGTTATCTGAGGATTTCAGATATTCCAATTAACAATCAATCTGGAGATTTCTAATGTAGTTCTCTCACCTGTTGTAGCGGTACAAGGGCATGAATGGAGTAATGGGTGAAAGTCATTTCCAACTGAATTTCAAAAATATATCAATTATTAAGATGAAAAACAAAGCAAACCACATAATGCTTTTCAGAATATCTACATTTTCTCACATTTATCGCAAATGCACACACAACAGCTTCCTAGGGCGAGCTCAGAAAATCAATACCGTAAATGAAATATCATTGGAATCCTCTTTTCATTTCAGCTGTGGTCTGAGTGAAGAGTAGTAATGTCTCTATAAATAATGTTTAGCTTCAGTCTCTTTTACCCTCGTTCCAAACAGATGAGCAATTTCTGAAAAGCAACTGTAGAAGATGCACTTTTGCCTCTTCATCAAAAACATATAAAAATGAAATATATTGCAATATTTATTGTCATGTGTATTACAAACCACCATGGTGATCCAATACCAATGCTTCTTTTCTCTGTGGCACCGACCTTCAAAAGTGATGATGTGAAAAGCTCCAGACTTTATGACAGCTTAACTAGAAATGCATTACAGCTGCTATATTAATATAGAGTTGAAGCTCCACTATAAACTTTGAATATGAAAAGAAACTCTGAACCTTGTGCTCTGCCATAAACTTTAAATATGCAGAAAAAGATGTTCAGGAAGGCAGCAAGAGGAGGTTGTGACAATATTTATATGAAATGATGCTACCTCTTTCCTTTAGTCTAGAAAGTGCACAGTATTTTGTGTGTTATATAAATCCATTGTTTGCTCTATAAATAAATGTCACAATCTATAGCCTATCAAAATTATGAGCAAACTGTTACAACACTATATGTAGATGCATACATACTGACCTGCTTAATTAAATAATATATTCTGAAAACTAAAATTTTATCTGCATTAAAATTAGTGAGTATCGGTTTTGTCTTGACTGGAACCAATTTTTCCCCTCAACACCTAAATGATTTCACTATAAAACTATTAGCATTGCAGGTATATTGATATCTGCCCTTAAATTCACCTAAAAATTGACAACCACAAGTGAGGTTTAATATATATTTGATGATGTTTGTTGCTCTTTTCATTTATCTATACTTTCAAGCAACCAATACTTATTAAACGCCTGCAAATGCAAAGCACTATGATAAGAGGTAGGGAAAATGTGAAGATACATGTCTAAGACATTTTTGTTGCCTTTACAATCCTAGCAGAAGGAATATGCAAAATGTATAAATGTTCAACACTATGTAATAATTATATAATGACTACTATTATTATGGAATATAATAACACAAGATAAGTCATATAGTTTCAATAGGACTGGATTAGGAGTCAGGGAACCTGATTTGGAGTCCCTGTTCTGGGTAGGCCCCTAGCTAGGTGACCTTAGGCAATAATAATTATGTACAGCGAAGGTGTCAAAGCCAAGGCTAGCTACCCAAACCAGAATAAAATGGAATAGGGAATGTTTAATAAAATAAATTAAAAATACAATCAAACTCAGATAATGTTAATTTGTGGTTTTCGAAGTCAATATGCAGTCCTTGAAGTATGGAATGTGGTCCCAAATGTTGTCTTTAATGTGCTCTGTCATGTGGGTGTCCTGGTTACATGGATTTTTCATATAAGCATGTCCCACATGTGATCCCTAAATATACTCTATGCACTAAAGGCACATTTATTGGTGATAAAGCAAGCTGCAAGTTTATAAAGGGATATTCATTACATTATTACTTTGTCATCTAATTATATGACTATGTTTTAAATTGTCTGTCCTCTGACTGACTAGTTGAATGAAAATGCATCAGTTTGGGTTCATGAGCTATTGTTTGGAGATTGCCATGACCTACAAGGTACCTAGAATGTTTGGAAACTTTATGGGGGCCTGAGATGGGGGGTAGAGGGGAGTTAGCACTATTCACTAGCAATTCATATGTGAATAGCACTTCAAGGTTTAAGGTTTAAAGCACTTTTCTCACGGCAACATTTAAGAGCATCATTACAAGAATTAATATCACCATTTTGTAGATAAGGAAGTTGAATTCTTAGAGATTTGGACTTTCTTATAATCACAGAACTTATTATATGTCAGAGTCAGGATGGAAAACAAGGACGCATGACTCAAAGACCATCACTATTTACATCACACCACATTTTCTGTGACTTAAGTTTTCTGAATCTCTATTTCCTATTCCATAAAATGATGAAGTTGGACTAGGTGAATCCCAATGTCCTTTTTGGTTCTAACTAATCTATAGCTCTAGATATAGTGTGTCATATGAAAGCAGAACAGGAAAATCTAAGTTTTCATGATGTAGACTGGATTTAAGATGACAGATTGCCTTTCAAAAGATAGAAATGGTCTGGAAGGGACGACTGGGAATAGCAGGAGCAAATGAACAGCATTATAAAAGCAAAGATATTTGAGTAGCCCCATTTGTCTGGAGTGTAGCCAAATTAAAATTAGTCCAGACATACACTTCAGTATCTGTCCTCATACTAATTTGCACTGAATCATACACTTGGGAATCTAATATATCAACTCATATTCAAGTATACATAGGCTTCAATAAATACCTTTAACAATAGGAATTTGAAAAAAAAAATTGGTGACCTTTCTCTCTTTCATTCCTTTGATTAATCTAGGTTGACAGGCAACATGGTGAAGTTGATAGAGAACTAACTTCAGTGAGGAAAACCTAGATTCAAAGTCCCACTCCTGAACATACTGATTGTGTGACCCTAGACAAGTTGTTCAACCCCTCCAACCTCTAGAGGTGTCAAACTCAAACAGAAATGAATACACTAGGAGTTTGACATCACTACTTCAGGTAGCTCTCCCAGAGTGTAAGTGTCAAAGAAAGTGTCACTAGGCATTGAAAGGGGGAGTTCCTTCCTTGAGAGTTCCCTATAGCAATGAAAACACAGTCCAGTCACTATCCCTATCTAGGTGGAGCTTGAAAACAAGGTTCCTTTGTGGAGTGAGTTTCACTACTATTCATTCCAAATCAGCAATGACAAAAATCAAGAAGTACAACTCAATATTCAGTACAGGAGGAAAGATTATAAACCAATCACCCAAGGATCTGCAAGAGAAACTTTCAAAGACATAAGCTAAGAAAAGATATGCTAGCTATGAAGTCTCTTTAACATACACCTGTGCTCATTTATACACATACATCCCCCCCTCTCTCTCTCATTGATGATTCACCCCATGTATATTTAGTTCATGATTTCCATTAAAGTATAAGGATAGGAAGGTCTAGAAATGTGCTCAGTGAAATTACAGAAGAGAAATGTCTTACTTTTGATTCAAGGCCTCTGAGAGATTCCTCTCCATGTTTCTTTCATCATCAAAAGACACTTATATGTCCCCTGGTAGTGAAAATGGGACTACTTTACTGAATCAGGGTCATCTTTTTAGCATGGTGCCTCACTACCTAGATCCATCAGTGCTTGCTCTTTGCTTGGCTACTCAGTAGTGTCTCGGCCTCAGTGGAATGCCCTATTTGTTATCAGGTCAGATTCTTAGTCACTCTTGATCTCAGCAAATGGCTTCCTTGTCTGGCACTAGTCCTTAGCCCTAGCATTTGTTTTTGGACACAACAATTTAAAAAATAACATCTACAAACAATTCAAACTTATTAATTCATATAACTAAGATCTTCATTAAAACTCTGCATTTCTACACAATTGTTAGGCAGGTTTTTTCCTTCCTCCCTTCCTTTGTCATTTTAAATAACTTGGGGAAAATAAGGTATGACAACCTTAAGGGATACATATGATGCAGAAATACTGGAAAAAAAGACGAGAAAATTAAGACCCAGGGAAGAACACAAATCTGTAGGGTACTTTTAACTTCATCTTTCACCAGTCAAATAACATCAAAAGATTCAAGGGTTTCATCCTGACCTGGCTTGAAAAACTAGGGATCTCACTACATTAAATGGTAGGGAGAAGAAAAGAAAGATAAAACCCTGTCCCTTGTTCAGAAAGTTTCTTTGCCAAAAGAATCCAGAAGCTTCACACACTAGTCAGTGCTCTCCAAAATGGGAGATATGTATACCTAATAAAAATTACCCCTAAAAAATCAATGGATTTAATAACCTGTATTTATATTTTTATTGAAAAATTAAAAAATAAACAATCTTCCCTGATATTTAATTATACAAATTGTCACTAGCTTCCTAATTTAGTTTCTATGTGTCATTTATATATTATGTAAAGTACTTTACATATCATAAGGGAAGAATAAGAATTCATAATGCTGAAAAGTTGACAGTGACATCCTCACTTATTCATGTCTCTGGGTTATTCTGTGGATATTGTAGTCTACATGTATCTGGTTAAGTGGATTTATGGGCTTTATTATCTAGTGTTTATATAACCAGTCTCAAAGCCAGGAAAGAAAAACTGGATTCAAATCCAGCCTCTGACATATACTGCCTGGGTGGCCCTAGCAACCTTTTCAATGCTCTGGCATCTTTCTAAGACTATATATAGCAGATAAGGTGCCAATCCAAAATTGGTAGGAGACTCCTCAGTTAAGAGTTCTCCATACCAATGAAATCACAAGTAAATTATAGTTTCAACTAAATTAACATTCCCCAAATAGACAAGTTACTTAAAAGGATTCAGGCAAAGAAAAAATGTAGATTATTGATTACACTAATGATATATATGAAAATGAATGATAAGACAATGACAAAGATGACACTTCTAATATTCCTCTTATAAGCTCTTTTTTCTCCACTTTATGAAGAAAAATAATCAGATATTATAAAAATTCATCCAAAACAATTTAGAATTTTCAAGATTATTTGAAATATGGATTAATATCCAGTATCACTTACAATGAACCTACCCCTAAGTATATAGTGTGTCTTTATTAGCTAATGATAATATGAAGCCATCATGATTAAAAAGATGTTTAAAAACTAAGTTTTTGTTACCAAATTAACATCACCTCTAAAAATGTTCATATTTGCATGCTTTTAAAATTTGCAAAAAAAAATTTGTAAAACTTGTAAACTATATAATAATCTTTCAGAAGAAGGGTTTCATTGGGTTTTGATCCTATTGTTAAAAAGATTAGAATACAAGGGACTGCCAGGTGGCTCAGCGAGTAAGAGCACCGGCTCCAGTGTCGGGATGACCTGGGGATCAAATCTGGGCTCAGGTACTCAGCACCACACCCAGAAATAACTGGCCATGTAACCTTGAGCAAGTTACTTAAACCCAATTGCTAAAAAAAAAAAAAGAGATTAGAATACAGAATGTTTTGATTAATTTATAAGACCAACTGACTGACATCAGGAAAGATGAATTTTACTAACGGAATTCCAATAAAATCTTTGCATAATTGGTACATGGGATTGAAAAAAATGAGTATTACATTTCAATAAATACATCCATATTTATCTTTGTGATACATGACAGCCATTAAAACCTTGTAAAAAAAATAAACTGAACTTCACCCTATATCTCTGAATCCTGGGCTCTTCAAATGTTAAACCAAATTGTTCAAAATGTTACTATGGTGTTGATTATTATGTCATTAATAACTTTAGTGATAAAAGAAAGATTTTTGTTATTTGCCATTATTTATAAGTAGCAAATAAAATAAAATTTTAATATATTATTTAATCTATTAACCTGTTTTCTGTGTGTAATATATTTATATTAGAATGTATAATTTCCATGCTTTTGTATTTTGTCTTTATCTCATACTTCTAAAATACTTATTTTATGTTTTATCATGTCCATAATAAAAACATGTATTAGTAGAATAAGTTACATATAATTTCTTTATAAATGTGTATAGATTTTGCTGAATGTGGAAAGCAATCTCTAAATGGTATTTTGCATAATGATTTGTACTAATGGTTGCTTATAAAAATATTTTTTTTTATTTTCATCTTTTTTTCCTTTATGGTATATTGTGAAATATGTGTTTGAAAATAGGAATTTGGTCTCAATATCCTCTAGGGTATCATGCCTTCAATTTGCTAGGCTTCCTGGGTAAGAGTCTATGAGTTCAAAGAGTAAGAAAAATCATTCATTTGAACATTGGATTTGTTCATCCTACAAGCTTTTATTAAACATTTGATAAATGCCAGACATTTTGCTTGGTCAAAGGTTAAAAAAAAAAGTACATGGCTTCAAGGAACTTATATTCTATGGGGGGAAAACAATTTGTACATAGAAAAGTAAATACAAAGATATATATGAAGTAGATACAAATTAATTTTGAGAGAGTTACCAGTAATTGGAGGAATCAGATTTGACTTCTCATTGGAAGAGACAAGCCCTTGTGCTCGCTTCGGCAGCACACATACTAAAATTGGAATGATACAGAGAAAATTAGCATTGCACAAGGATGACACACAAATTCATGAAGGAAGAAGCAAGCCCAGCCTTAAAGGAAGCTATGGCTCTACAAGGTATAGATGAGGTGGGGAATGTGCATTACATGCATGTAAAACAACCTACATAAAGTTACAGAGATGGAAGATGGATATAGTGGATAGGGACAAGAAAGAAACAGGTCAGAGGACTGAAAATGGAAAAAAATTTCATAAAGAAAAGTAATGTGTAATAAATCTGGAAACTAGGCCAAAGAAAGATTACCAATGGGGGCGTGTGTGTAAATGTCTGATTCTGGTGATCCTTCTTAGAGCAAGCACAAATTTCCTTAAATATACCAGGATTACTCTTGTCATAAGACACTCCTGACACAAGGATTTTACCAGGTTTGTTCAATAATATAAAAGATTTTTAATGTATTATTAAAAATTAGTTTATTAAATATATTTGAATTCACAGGAAGGAAGAAGGAAGGAAGGAAAGGAAAGAAGGAAGGCAGGATAAAAGGAAGGAAGGGAGGAAGAAAGGAAGGGAGAGAGGGAGAAAGGAAAAAAAGGAAGGGAGAGAGGAAGAACTTATGAAGCACCTATTATATTGCAGGCATTGAAATTCTATCAACCTAATCATTACAGATCAAAGCAAGTTGAATTAATACGTCCAAATAATTCAAGAAAAGATGTGGCTGGTTAATAATTTTGCATAGAAGCATCCTAGGGTAGAGTCCAATAAGTGGGAGACATAGGCAAGAAGCCTCTTTCCCCCACTGAGAGCTTTCATCTCTAAAAGAAGAGTGATTGGAATGACCCATAAAGTAAAATAAGCTATAAATGATAAAATAACCCAAAGAAGAAACAAGGAAATTCATCATTAAAAATTTACAAAGAAAATTGATGTCTGGAAAATTTTCCCAAAAGAGTGGCTCACATTCTAAAACAATAAGAAGAAAAAAAAAGAATGGGAAAAGACAATTTTAAAATTAAATAATATAATAAGCTGTATCAGAGAAAATTCAAAACACAGGAAATTGGAAGAATATGTGAGATATGTCATTACCAAGACTGCCCTAGAAAAAGACAGAGAAAATTAATCTAATAAGCATACATTTTCTAAGAAAAAATGATGAAACAAAAATTCTGAAATCTACATTTCAAGAAATTAAAAATTTAAATTGTATGGAACTAGCAAAGTAATTGAGAATGACTTCACCATTTACAGGGAGTCTCTTTTCAGTTTGGATTCTGTATTGGATTTCCTCCATTATAGTGGCAACCAAACACTTTTGATGAACATATTATGTATTCATGTTTTATGCCTCATTAGATAGCAATTGTCTAAGAGTAATCAAAAAAGGTTATTTCCCTTCTTATATGTTTAAAGGATTCATGTAATTTTGATGTATATTCAATAATCACAGCTTTGGAGAGTCTGTACAATAGCATTCAGGTTACCTAAATTACCTTAGACTACCAAAGGTAGCCATTTACTCTACTGAGGCAAATGCTTTTTATAGTCAACAAAAAAGTGCAATAAGATCTTGTATTCTCTACTACTTTCAGTCAGTTGTGTTTTGGTAAATATGTAGTCTACTATATCATTTGGGAAGTATGTTGAGTTGGATCACTAAAATGATACCCATACATACAAACATATATGAATGTACATATTCTTTGCATACATGTATATGTTTTAGGGAGAAATAAAGGACCAAAAATGAAGATGGGCCAAATAACTATATGCAGACGCATATATATAAATGTTTATATTTATATATATGCATTTCTGTAATGCCATGCACAAGCAGCTTTCCAGAAGAACTGCTACTGTGAACACCTTTTAAGGTTCTGATCACTCATTATAGTGATCACTTTATTCCATAACAAAAACAAAACATCCACAGAAAATCAAGGTATAGCATTCATAATATTACAACTTATCACAGAAAATCAGAATATAATATTCACAACATATTCTCAAAGTAAAATAGTCACTCTTAAGTTAAATCAGTCACTTATCAGTAGTATCAAAGTACCCAGTCAAAACCTTTGCTCTTGGGGCAAAATCTTAATTAACTCAATCAGTCACTTATCAGTAACAATATCTCAAAGTACTCAAAGTACAATCAGTCACTTATTCAGCAAAGTCTTACTAAGTATCATACACAAAACCCTCCACCCCTTAGGTCACTAGTAAACTATAATTCCATAATTACTCAGTACCCAAGGAGAGGTCTTTTCATCTTGACTTGGGGCCTGTTCTCAGATTCTCTGGATCCCTTTCCATGGTCCCAGTCACCTGGGTTCAATGACAGACAGCTCCCAGTTCCTTGACCAGCTCTCTGGGCAGGTCCTGCTCCACACTGGCATTCACAAGGTCTGGTCCATGTCAGATCCTTTACCATTTCTGCTCCAGGGAATTCAAGGCTCAACCAAGCCATAAACAAAGTCTCAGCATCCCAGTCATGCTTCAGTCACCTGGGCCCCTGGACCCCTGGGCTCCTGGCTCCTGGCTCTGGCCTCCTGTCTCCTGGCTCTGGGCTCTGGGCTCCTGGGATCCTGTTCAGAAGAAGCTCTACCACCACCACAAGTTCTGAGGACTCAGTTTTCCATTCTTCTGTAGCTGTTCTGCCACCAAATCTTGGTCTCAAGGAAATTCTAACTGTGCCTCTCTGGGGCTTTTCTTATATACACAGTATTAGCTACTTCCTTCAGCCAATTTCCTGTTACCTCAGTAACAAGGGGACAGGAGTTCATACCTTCTGTTTCCCCAACAGAGGCTCGATCAGTTACTACTAAGTGTTAAGTACCTGCTACTTTTGCCAACACAAAGGGATATTTAAATTCAAAATTACATTACCATTATAATTTGTTATCATTAAGTTATTTAGTTGTGTTCAACTCTTTGTAACCCCACGGACATGCAAGGCCCTTCTATCCTACTATTTCCCAAAGTCTGTCCAAGCTCATGCTTGCTGCTTACATGACACTATCTAATCCGTCTTATCCTCTGCCATCCTTTTCTCTTTTTGCCTTCAATCTGTGGGGCTTATCTTTCCAAATTGTCCAGTTGTACATTACTATGAGAGCACATATACATTGATATGCATTTGTATACACATGTTAGCATGGTCCTTGGTATGTACTAAGTGCTTATTAAATGCTTATTCATTAATGTCTTCTCCCAATTAAACTACAAATCATGGACTACTAATTCCTTAGAAGAATCAAAACTATAAGTGACTTAGGGAGTAGTGGAAAGTTGATGGCTGAAACTAGACTTAAGCATGTCATTTATGGTGATAATGATGTGTCTGAGACTTGACATAAAAGATACTATCAAGAACATGTATGACCAAAAAAGATTAGCCATTGAGAATGAAAAATGACAGATAAAAAGTCTGAGTGCTGTGCTAGTGTCTGTGAAATAGGTCTAAAGGAGCCCTCCAGCATGTTAAGTGTTTCTTCCTTCTATGGAAAGATAGGGACACAAATCACATAGGACAAGAAAACATGCAAGGCTGTGATCTACCTACCACTGCACCCATTAAAGTAGAATCAATATTGCTGAAATCATTGATCTATCAAAGTATAAGTTTGGACACATTCTGCATTTCCTTTTGTATAGAATGCAAAATGTGCATGGTAGGAAAAGCAGCAACTTGGGGGTCAGGGAATTTGATTTCTAATTCTAGCTCTTGGAATTGCCAACAAGTCACTTCTCCCCAATGCTCAGATGCCACATCTACAGGATAAGGTGACTTGAATAGATTATTTTTAAGACCCTTCAAATTCTATCATTCTAAAGTTTAAATTAAATCCACAACAAAGTTATTGAAAAAATGTCTAAAGAAATCATAATTTGTCATCAAAATAAAAAAATAGTATATAATTAACAAAATTCAAATTTAAAAGTTGATGCTATTAAAAATCATTTAAATCATCCTTGGTTCCTTTTTACTCCCCCTCAAGAATAAAAACTCCATGCTACAACGATTTTCTTTGCCAGTGACTCAAAGCAGCAGCTTTTACTTGTCCCTAAGAATCCATGAATATCAGAGGTAATTGTCCTGCCATTAATCAATATGTTTTCCTTCCTGTTTCAAATGGAAATTGTCAAGTGCTCCTGCCATTAGCAGATTCAATGGGCAAAGGAGAAAGCCTTGACTAGTTATGGAACAGTTAGATCTCTTTTGTAGTTGAAAATAAAAGTTGAGAGGAAGGAAAAGGGGGAGGATTTCATTTCAGATTAAAAGGACTGGTTTTTTTTTAAGTAACCCCTGAAAATGTCTCCCATCACTATTATTAAAATCTAGCAACATAGGTTTTTCTCTCAATAGGTTTCAGTCATAGAATAAGTCTCCTTTAAATTTGAGATAAAGCTAATGATTCATTATCTGTCCCATCAACTCAGAAACTAGTGCTTATCCAACAGAAATCTGACACTGTTATGATCTTGGAGCAAGGAGCTAATTAAAGGGATAGGGATAGGAAACTGTGATTTATACTTTAGAATACTGTGTCCTTTCAAGTAGAAATTAAGCAGACAATTTGTAGAAGATCTCTTTGGAATCTAAAACTAACTCTGTTTGGAGTTGGACCAATCAATGAAGCACAATTTATATATCTATAGAATCAGATAGATAGATAGATGATAGATAGATAGATAGATAGATAGATAGATAGATAGATAGATAGATAGAATATATCTATAGAATTTAATAGGCATTGTTTTTCTTTTATATTTTGTCTTTAAAAATTATATTCTATTTGGAAGTAGATTCAAGAAAGATTTCTAAGAAAAAATATTGTCATCAACAAATGTTTTAGAGAGCTTATGACACATAAAGAAACCAAGACAACTTAAGTATCTTTTTTCTTTTTTTTTTCCTTTTTGGAGGGAGAAGGCAGGGCAATTGGGTTTAAGTGACTTGCCCAAGGTCACATGGCTAGTAAGTGTATCAAGCAATTGAGGTCACATTTGAACTCGGGTCCTTCTAGCTCCAGGGGCGGTGCTCTATTCACTGTGCCACCTAGCCACCCTGACAACTTTAGTATTAATATTTCCCCTTTACAGAAAAGAAAACTGAGTGTGAGAAATGCATTCTGGGAAGATGGTGAGCTGGGTCAGAAATGTCCAGGTTTTCCAGATTTCCTCCACAAACAGACAGAAAATCACCACTAAATGAATGTAGAACATGAAAAATAAGGGGAGTACTGCAGTTGTCCTCCTAGGATAACTTGAGAGGACCTCAGAGTGGACTTCAGGGGCTGAGGCTTGGCCTGAATGAGACTCCACCAAATCAATGAGCAGTAGCCCCTGAGGGAAACTTACTAGACCTCAAGATATTTCACCTTGGGAATCCTTTCTACAATATCTCTAATAAGTGCCCATGTAGCTTTCACATGAAAATCTTCAGGAAGGGGGAATTCACTACTTCTTTGAATCCGTGGATTTGGGTGCTCCCTTCAATGATACAAATCACAACCCATCCATACTTTCTCATAATGCATGATTCTTATACATATCATCCTGTAAATGCTTCCTAGGCGACCTATCCAATGGATTGTGATCATTACTCTAGGATCTGAATCCTTTAATATTCCAGGGGTGCCCATTCTCCTTCCATTTGGATTCTACATAGAATACTGGTGCATATCACGGTACCTAACACATAGTAGGTACTTAATAAATGTTCATTGATTGACATTGATAATGACAAACACCTTTACAGGTAACAAACCATTCGCAGTTATTGTGTTCTATACCTCAGAGGGTCTTATATGATCTTAACATACGATCTAACATGGTTAGAAGACAACTATCATTCTGCTGAATAAAATGCTTTTTCATCATGAAAAATAAAGAAATAAACATAAGGGAACCTTGGATTCTCTATACCTCGTAGTCAGTCATGTAACTGTGAAGACGTATTCTTTCGTGGAAACTCAACTACAAATATTTACTTGTTCTCTTTTTCATGTTTTTATGAAGATATTCTCCCTATGTGTACAAGCCATTTCTAGCTAAAGAGGTGAGAAAATACATGTATTGATTGGTAATTGAAAAAAAAAAAAAGCAATTTCACCTCAGAAACTTTTATATCACAAACTTTCATCTAAGGAACAGCAGATGACTGAGTGAGGGAAGACTGAAGGATCTCCTCCACCCTTCATCCCCTCTGTTTCTGGAAGTCAGGCCTAGCAGTGCTGACCAGACATGATCCGTGGCTGTGGGTGAAGAGGAACGAGCACACACATGGTGAATGCATTACCACAGGGAGCAAGAACATTTTAGGGACAGTGGCTGGGGCCCTAACTATTGCTTAGGGGAGGAGGAGAGGACCTGATATTTCATCTTTTGACAAAATTCAGAAAACAACAGTAAGGAGGATCTGAAGCCTACGGCAACATTATCCACAACTTGGGATTAAAACTTGATTATAATAATAACAATAATTATAATAATTAGCTGCAAACAATAAAATAAAACAAAATAAAAATGAGTAAGCAAAGGAAAAAAGAACCTGAGCATAGATAGTTACTTAGGTGTTAAAGAAGATCTGAATTCATATTGAGAGGATGATAATGAGGTAAAAAAAAAAGCCACTCCTACCCAAAGAGTAATGTCAAATTGTCACAAACCCAAAAAGAACCATTGGAAGAACTTTTAAAAGAATTCAAAATCAAATAAAAGCAGTCCAAGAAAATTATGAAAAGGAAGTTAACCAATTAGAAAAAGAGACAGAAAATCTTAATGAAGAAAATAACTTCTTAAAAACTAGCATTATGAAATTGTGAACTAATTCAAACATTTTGGAGAGCAACCTGGAATTATGCCCAAAGAGTTATTAAAATACCTCTACCCTTTGACCCAGCAATACCACTACATGCGTCTATTTCCAAAGATGATTAGGAAAAAACAAAATGAAGTTATATGTTCTAAAATATTTATAGCAGCTCTTTTTGTCAGTGTCAAAGAGCTGGAAATTTCAGGGCTGCCCATCAATTGGGGAATGGCTGAACAAGTTGTGGTATATGACTGTGATGGAATACTACTATGCTATAAGAAATGATGAGTTCAATGATTTTAGAAAAACATGGAAAGACTTGCTCAAAATAATGAAGAGTGAAATGAGCAGAACCAAGAGAAAATCTATTATCTAGTAACAGCAATATTATTTTAACAATTTGAGTGAATAAGGTTTTTTTACTATTATAAATATTCAAATTTACTATAAAGGACATATGAAGAAAGATTCTATCTGAATTCAGAGAAAGAACTAAAAAATAGAAGTATATATAGAATAATTTTACATACATATACCTATTTGTGTCTAATGATAACTATGTCTAGGGCAAAGAAGAAAAAAAGGGGGAAATTTACATATTAATTTTGTTGTATATTTGAAAGGAATAGCAAATTATACATAGTAGATTTACAATTTCATATGCAATCATCTTTTTATTGTACTATGTTATAAAAATTTTTTTTATTCCATACATTAAAAAAAAGAATACTGAGTCCAAGACATAAATTGACTTGTCCAAGACCACTAGTATCAGAGCCAGCATTTGAAGTTGCAGGCAGAACATCAGAGGATGTTTGAGGGGATGAAGTGTTCTGATTCTAAATTCATTATTTTTTTTAATAAAGCACATTCACTATCTTTCAGGATACCCTTTTCACAAACTAACCAACAAAAGGAAGTTAATCCTTTGTTATTATATGTAACTTATTTTTAAAGTGTTTATTTAGCTATTTCAAATGAGATAATATACACAAAGTTCTATGAAATTTTCAAAGAACTCTACAGATATCAATGATTAAAAATAATAGCTATCATTTATTAGCCCTTTCAGGTTTACAGAGAACTTTACATACAGCGCCTCATTTGAGTAGTAGTAGTGGCAAGAAGAGTGATGGCAGCAGCATTAGTAGTATAATAGCATGTCCTTCATATTCAACCAATAGTGTGGATATTAACCCTTATGCTCTGGGAGATCAATACAGAGTGCTACAAAAAGCACGGAATCTGGAATAAGAAGGCCAGTGTTCAGATCCTGCCCTTAACATCAACTATGTGTGTGACTTTGAGAAAAGTCTTCTAATTTCCTTAGGCCTCTATTTCCTTCTATGTAAAATGATAAGGTTGGGATAAATGGTTTCTGAGGCTCCTTCTAGATCTGTGGCCCTATGCTTATTTATTTCTTATTTGCTTGCATTTAGAATTTAATTACAAAATAAAATGGATATTTCAATAGTTAAAGCACAAAAAAGGATTTTAAGTTAAACTGAAGATTTCTATTAAATATATAATAAATCCACCTGTAAATTGCAAAGCTGTCTTTCTTGTTGACATTTTTTTCTGGCCTTCCTTCTGTTCTCTGAATTTTAAAATAAGATGTCTCAAAATCCCTTTTCTTTCCTTTCTTTCTTTTGATACCATATCGCTAACTCCCCTCATCCCCATTTTCTTCCCCAAACTTCCCCAAAAGGAAAAGAAGAACAAAGCCCTTACAATGTAAGGTATAGAAAAGCAAAACAAATTCCCAAAATGACTGTGTCTAAAAATGTATTGTCTTATTCTACATCCTGAGTCCATCATCTCTCTGTCAGGAGTCGGGAGTATTCTTCAACATCACTTGTCTGGAATCATAATTAGTAAGTGCATTTATCTGTCAAGTATTTCAAAGTTGTTTTTCTTTGTGATGTTGTTAATATTGTATGGTTTGTTCTAGTTCTGTTCTCTTCATAACATCAATACATATAGGTCTTTCTTGTTTTTTTATAAGTTTATTTATTTTTAGTTTTCATCATTCACTTCCATAAGTTTTAAATTTTCTCCCCCTCTCCAAGTCTCCATGTAATCTGATATAAGCTCTACATATACATTCCTATTTTCACATGAGTCATGTTGTACAGAAGAATTAGAACAAATGTTCTGAGAGTATGCATGAGAAAGAAAAATATAAAACAAAAAAAAAGAAAATAGTCTATTTGGATCTGCATTCAGACTCCATATTTCTTTTTCTGGATATGGATGACAGTTTCCATCCTGAATGTTTTGGAATTGATTTAGGTCCTTGCATTGCTGAGAAGAGTTAAATCTATTTCTTGTTTTCTGAATGATTCATTTTGTCTTTGCTCATGACACAGTAGTATTCCATTTTACTTATTTACTACAGTTTGGCCTTTCACCATAAATGGGCACCTTCTTATTTTCCATTTTTGTCCTATGACAGAAAGAGCTACTATGAATAGTTTGTTCATACATATTCTTTTCCTCTTTTATTGTTGTTGGTAGTTTTTCTCTTTGGTGTATAGGTTGAAAAGTGGTATCACTAGGTCTAAGTCTATGTACAGTTAACTAACTTTTGGGACAAAGCTCCAAATTAATTTACGGAATTGTTGGACCTATTTATAGTTCTACCAAAAATGTACCAGTTTCCCTAAAATTCCATATCCCCTCTAACATCTGTCACTTTTTTTCTTATCTGTAAATTTGATGAGCATCTAGTGAATACTCAGGTTTTTTTTCCCTTTAATTACTGATTTTGAACATCTGTTCATATGTTTGCATATACCTGGGATTTCTTCCTTTGCAAAATGAAAAAGTTTATATCCTTTGACCATTTATTACTTGATGAATGGCTCATATATTTTAATAGGTTCCTTATATGTTGAAAATGAGTCTTTTATCAGAAAAACTTTCTGCAAAAATGTTTTTCCTATGTACTTTTTTCACTTATAATTTTTGCTAAATTATTTTGTGTGCAAATTTTTAAAAATTTTCTATCATCAAAATTGCCCTTTATTTCTATTATCTTCTTGACCCTTTGTCTTTCCTTACCATTACATCTGAATTGTAATTTCCTCTTTGCTCTGTTTATTTGTTTATGTTGTTAACTCTTTTCTTTTCTTTTTTTTCCTTTTTTTTAGGCAGTTGGGGTTAAGTAACTTGCTTAAAGTTAAAAGGCCAGTTATTTCCGGGTGTGGTGCTAAGTGTCTGAGCCTGGATTCGATCCCCAGATCATCCCAACACTGGAGCTGGTGCTCTTACTCACTGTGCTACCTGGCTGCCCCTGTTAACTCTTTTCTAAAAGTCATCTATACATTTTGAACTTATCTTGGTATATATTTCATACTTGGTATGTAACATATACATGATATATTCTATAGAGTATCAATCTAAACCTAATTTCTTCCATATTTCTTTCCAGTTTTCCTAGTGGTTTTAATTAAATAGTGCTTCTCCAATATTTAGGATCCTTGGGAATATTAAACACTGTACTACTGTGTTAATTTCTTTCTGCCTATTTTATCTATAATTTCATAAAGTTTACAAGGATAATTTTCAGATGATATTAGCTGTTTCTTTAGATATGTCATATTATCTGCAAAAAGTTATGCATATGTATATGCAAAGAAGAAAAGAAATGGATTGATTTTCTTTTATTCATTTACTGTGTCATTGCTATGGCTAATACTTCTAGCACTGTGTTAAACTACAGTGGTAACAATTAGAATCCTTGCTTTACTCCTGATTATACTGGAAATGCCTCTAATTTTTCTCCATTACAAGTAATGTTTGCTCTCAGTTTTAGATAGATACTATTTAACAAGTTAAAGGAAAAATTCATTTATCCCTGTACTTTCGGGTGTTTTTAGCTGGAATGAGTGTTTGATTTTGTCAAAATTCTTTGTGGCAATTATTAATACAATTATGTTTTCCATTATATTTCTTATTAATATGATCTATCATATTTATAGTCTTCCTTGTATTGAATCAACCCTATATTCTTGAGGTACGTCCAAACTTCTGTATAATCTTTTTAACATGTACTTATAGTCTACTTAACAGCATTTTATTTACTACTTTTGTGTTAATGTTCATTAGGGATACAAGTCTATAGTTTTCTTTCTCTACTTTTTCTTAAAATCATGTTCCCATAACAGAAGGGGCCTTTCTTTTCCTGTTTTTACAAGCAATTTACGTTAAACAGGAAAATTATTGCCCTTTGAATAAGAGTTCTCTTACAGCATTTTAATTTCTTTTTCTAATATTAGGGATCATTTAAATAGTCTATTTCTTCTATTCATATGGATAGTTTATATTTTCAAGTGTTCATTTCATCCAATTTATCTGTTTAAATTTTTATGTTTAAAGTGTCTTTCTTACCTTGCAAATAACATATCATTGAACTGTTTTCTAACCCATGAACCTATCTAAGCCATTATCCTCTCCCATTGTATAGATAAGTTCATCCTATTTATACTCCTGATTATGATTGTGTTTTTCCTCACTTTCTATCTTCTTGTATTTTTTCTTCTCTCAGCCTTTGTCCTCCTATTTACAAAGATGAATGTGGTAAGAAAGGCATTTACCAAACCCTTGTGATCTTTACATTATATGATTTGTTTCTATTACACTGAATTGTTCCTCTTTTATTCCCCTTGTTGTGGTTCTTCAGTCATTCTGCTGGATTTGATTCTTCATGACCACATGGCTTATATTGTCCATGGGGTTTTCTTGGCAAAAATAATGGAGTGATTTATCATTTCCTTCTCCAGTGGTTTAAGGCAAATAGGATTTAAGTGACTTGCTCAAGGCACACAGCTAATTAGTATCTGAGGTCAGGTTTGAATTCAGGTCTTCCTAAGGCTCAGCATTCCATCCACTAAGCTACCTAGCTGCCCTCTTCCCCTTGCTCCATCCCTAATCAGAGATTTTTATTTCCTCTCCTTTTAATCTCCCTTTTCCCTACTCCATGCTTGGTCTCCAATGTTGAAATTTCTTTTGTTTATAACTATTCTTTGACCTATCCTGTCTACCCTCTTAAACCTTCCTCTTCCCTTCCCTGTCTGTGGCCATTTCCTTCCTGAGTTTAATGTATTTCTACACCACAGCCTCTGTATGTATGCCTGTGTGTTTTCTGTATTCCTTTGTTAAAGTCAATAATGCAGGTTGATGGGATGCCAGTTCCAACCAAACTCCTTCCGCCATGTTTGTATTCCTTATCTTATGCATATCTATTATGTGAAAAAGAGAATTTCAACTCTTCCTCTTCCTTTTTTATTGAGTATAAGCCCATATCATTCAGATTTTTTCTTCTATTACGACCATTAAAACAAACAAAAAAGAATAAAAATTACCCCTTAGGCCCTTTGCCAGTTTTATTTAATTTCCTTTATGATCTTTGAAGATATTATTACTCTGAGAATAAACTTGTTTCTTTTCAAGATTTTGGCTATGATGTTCTTAGAAATTTTCATTTTTGAAGTTTCTTTAGCAGGTAATCTGTAGAATCCTTTTTATATTCACAAGTCTCCCTTTTTAAAATAAGATAGATATCTGAAAAGATTTCAGTGCTAATTTCATGAAATGTGGCCCCCAAGCAATTTTGCTTGGTCATTATTTTCAGGTATTTCAAACATCTCACAATCATCTTTGTTCCTTTTTTCCAGGTGAGTTTTTTAATTTATCTATCTATCTATCTATATATGTAATTTTCTTCTTTTTTTCAATCATTTTATTATCTTTTAATGTTTATTGTCTCAAGGAATCATTGTTTGTTTCCTCTATTTTAATATTTAGGGAGTGTAATTCTTATACATGGTTTTCCATGATCTTTTCTAAGATATTAATACATTTTATTTGCCATTCTTTCCTCCCTAATTTCCTACTCTATATATCTTGCTTTATTTTTTCAAGGTAGTCTTATAGTCATTGTGGATAAGATATTTTCTCTGAGATTCTACTTGAACTTATTGTAAAGTTACTCTTTTCTTATGAGTTTATGCCTTGGGTTTCTCCTAGTTCAAATTATTTCTTGTGTTTGGTGTTTTCTGTTTACTAAAATATCTAGGCTCAATTGCTAGATTTGGCATTTGCATTTATATCAAATTTTTTCCCTATATTCCTCCATGGTGTAGAAAAGTCCTAATTGTTCCAGAATTCAGTGCCAAAGACCAGACCCTGCCTTGGTCAAGAATTATCTTGTCTTGTTCCATGCCATAGTTCAAACCCTGAATCCCAGCAGAATGTATAGATGAGAACAATATGTTCCACTGTGAATGAAGTACTGTGGAGTGCTTAGAACTTGGTTAGACATTGATGATGACAAGGTCATTCACCACATCCCAAACCATTGCCAGTTGTCTTGACTTCAGTATTGCCCTGCTAACTGTGGATGAGAGAATGAGGCTGATGACTTTGCACAACTCTGCCTCACTTAAATTCAGTTCATGAGCAAGTCATGTGATGTCATTTGTCTTCTTCAAAAATAAATGATGAACAACAATAACTGAAAGCTGAGTTGAGCCAGAGCTACCTGGAAATGAGGTCTGTCCTTGTCTCCTGCTAAGGCTGGGGTGTCTATGTTGACCTCTACTCCCCCTCCCCGCCCCTGGCCAGTGGGACTGAATTGATCCATACTTTGCTTTCTACCTAGGCTGCATTTTCTCCATTCTGTGATTCCACAAGATTCTAGAAGGTTTTTTAACATAGATTTTGGATGAATGGAGGAGTTTATAGCTAATATTCTTTGGTTCTATTTATCATTGCTGCTTTGGGGTTTTTAGAGCCTTCCTGGGAATGTTTGGGATCCTCCAGGTCCTAACATACTGATATCTTTCCACAATCATACTTTGTCTCAGATTAACATTGGGAGGCGTGTGTGTGTGTGTGTGTGTGTGTGTGTGTTTTGATGCAACAGAAAGTTTCTAACAAGCAACTCTCTCCCTCCAGAAACATATGATGTACTTTCACAAAAAATAAGGTTAACTTATTTTGAACAAAACCCAACACTGCCAGCCATAGAGAGATGCTTATCAGTACATGTTTCTTTGAATGATGATTCTAGTTCCTGTGGCAAGTACCCTTCAGCATGACAAAAATGGTGAATTAAAGTTGTCAGACAGTCTGTAATAAACCCGAATCAGCCCAGACAGGTAAACATCACCTTGACTCCATTTTTGTTGGTGATTTTATGACGCTGGCCATTATTTCTTTATGGGTAATTATTTTTTCTTGGGACCTCTATGCTATCATTACTTTCTGAGTGATATTGATTTCACTCATTATTATAAACATTATTTCTGTCTATTTAATTTATTTACTTATTTTTAGTTTTCATCATTCATTTCCACAAGATTGTGAGTTACAATTTTTTCTTCCCATTTTTCCCCTACCCTCACCCCAAAATAGTAAGCCTACTGAATACCCCTTTCCCCAATCTGTTCTCTCTTATATCCTCCCCCTAACTTTCTAGTAGGGCAAGATGGATTTATATACCCCAGTGCCTATATATCATTTCCCAGTTACATGTAAAAAAGAATTTTTTAATCAAGTGTTTTTAAAACTTTGAGTTCCAGATGTTTTTTCCTTCTTCCCTCCTCACCTGCCTCCACTGGGAAGATAAGCAATTCAATATAGGTTGTACATGTGTAGTTACCTAAATCATTTCCGTAGTTCTTATATTATAAAAGACTAACTATATTTCCCTCCATCCTATCCTGGCTCCCACTTATTCTATTTTCTCCTTTGACCCTATCCCTTTTCAAAAGTGTTTACTTCTAACTACCCTCTTCCCCAATTTGCCCTCCCTTCTATCATCTCCCTTCTTATCTTCTATCCTCTTATTTTTCTATAGGGTAAGATATCCAATTGAGTGTGTATGTTATTTCCTCCTTAAGCCAAATTCAATGGGAATAAGGTTGACCCATTCCCTTTCACCTTCCTGCTCTTCCCCTCCATTGTAGCAGTTTTCTCTTACCTCTTTTATATGAGATAATTTACCCTAATCTATCTCTCCCTTTCTCCTTCTCCCAATAAATTCTTCTCTCACCTCTTAATTTTATTTTTCAGATATCATGCCTTCATATTCAACTCATCCTGTGCCCTCTATGTATACATGAACATACATATGCCCACACTTATATATTTATATATACACATACACCCTCCTATACCTACATATATATGTGTGTGTATGTGTGTGAGTGTATACACATATATATTCCCTTCAACTATCCTTATACTGAGAAAGGGCTTATGAGTTACAATTATCATTTTTCCATGTAGGAATGTAAATAGCTCAACTATAATAAATTCCTTTTGAGTTCTTTTTCCTGTTTACTTTCTCATGATTCTTGTATTTGAATGTCAAATTTTCTGTTCAGCTCTGTTTTTTTTCATCAAGAATGCTTGAAAATGGGGCAGCTAGGTGGCACAGTCAATAGAGCACCGGCCCTGGAGTCAAGAGTCCCTAAGTTCAAATCTGGTCTCAGACACTTAACACAAAAACTAGCCATGTGACCTTGGGCAAGTCACTTAATCCCAATTGCCCTCCAAAAAAAAGAATGCTTGAAAATAATCTATTTCATTGAATGACCATATTTTCCCCTGTAGCATTATACTCAGTTTTCCTGGGTAGGTTATTCTTGGTTTGATTTTGACCTCTGGAATATCATATTCCAAGCACTTCAATCCCTTAATGTAGAAGCTGCTAGGTGATATGACCCAAAGGATCTGAACATCTCTCAAAAGAATTACAAACTATCAATAATCATATGAATGATTTCTAATCACTAATAATTATAAGAAATTATTATAATTATGATTGTATATATTAAAAGTTAAATTGTTTAAAATTAAAATATATTACATTTATAAATTATACTAATTGTAAGAAATGCAAATCAGTCAATCAATAAACATTTTAAAGTTCCTACTATATGCCAAGCACTATGCTATCCCTAGGCATTGGAGATATAAAAAGAGGCAAAGATAGTCGCTTCATTTCAGGATCTCACAATCTAATTACAATAAGGAAACAAATATGTACAGACAAGTTATATAAAGGATGAACAAGATATAAATAACAGAAAAAAGCCAGTAGAATTAAAAGGGATTAGAAAAGATAAGGGGGGGAGGGGGCGGCCAGGTAGCACAGTGAGTAAGAGCACTGACTCCAGTGTCAGGATGACCTGGGGATCGAATCTGGGCTCAGACACTTAGCACCCACCCAGAAATAACTGGCCATGTAACCTTGAGCAAGTTACTTAGCCCCGATTGCTTAAAAAAAAAAAAGATAAGGGGACTTTAGTTGTAAACTAAAAACCAATAGGCTGTAAGATTTCAACTTCTGTCCAGCAAATTGGAAAAGGCAACAAACAATTGGAATAATCATTGTTTGAAAGGTTGTGGAAAGTCAGGCACATTAATACATCATTGGTGGAGCTGCACATTGTTCCAGTCATTCTAGAAGGCAATTTGGAATTATAGTAGGAAAGCAAATAAAATGCCCATAACTTTTGACTCAAATGTTACAGTGTAGGTCAATGATTAAAAAAAAGTCTTACATGCAACAAAGTATTTACAGCAGCAATATTATAATAGCAAAAAAATTGGAAAAAAAACAGATATGCATTGATTGGGAAATGACTAAACAAACTGTGGTACATGTATGTATTTCAAAATAATTGCACAAAATGAAACAAAGTATATCTGTAATACAGAGGAGACTTGGCACTATGAATGTGTGTATGTGTATATATGTACTATATATATACACACACATTTCTACTGCATTGATGTTAATATTTTAAAGTTTTGTTTATAAAATATTCTTTTTTAATTCTTTGTAGCAGCATCATAGGAGGATGGGATGATATATCTAGAGATGAAAGAAGGTGATCTAATCAGACCCCCTTATTTTACAGATGAGAAAACTGGGGCCCCAAACATTAAGCTACTTGCCCAAAATCACACAGGTATCAAGTAGCAGAGCTAGAATTTAAACAGGTCTTTATCAGTAATAGCTCTTAGGGAGGGAGGGAAGGAGGGAAGATGTATAAAGAAATTAAAGTGAGAAAAACAAAAGATAGCAATATAATATTTTAGAACAACATAACCCAGATCAAAAAACTCTTTGTGCCATTTGAAAATAACTCAATATTTCATATTTATCTTCTTTATATCATAGTATTTTAAAATGCCTAAAACATTTAAGTATATAAATAGATAGATATAGATATCTTTAAAAAATTGTCAAACAAAAAGACAGTATTTAGAATCACTGAACACTAGAGTTGGAGTGGGGCCTCCAATCCCTTTACAGATGACAAAACAGAAGCCCACAGTGGTGAAGAGATTGCCCAACACAGTTTAATGATGGAAATGGAACACAAATTTCTTGATTCTAAAGTTATCATCTCTACTATATCATACTAATCAAGTGTAATGAAACTCTAAAGCTTAAAGATGGTATATTTCTTGGAAAAAACTTCCAGAATAATCAGTGGATTATTCTCACTAATGTTTGACTTTCAGGAAAGTTAAGCATAGAGTTCAGTGTCTTTGTGTAATATACCATTTCTAGATCCAGCTCAACCATTCTATTTACAAGACCCTGCACTCAGAGATAAATATAACTCACAAGGGTTCCCTGTTGCCTCTAAGATAAAAATACCAAATCATTATCCTAATATTTAAGGCCCTAAGGAATCTGATTCTAACCTTTCATTCTAGTCTTATTTAATAATATCCCCCATGCATGCTCACTGTTCCAATTAAATTGATCTAGCTGTTCCCTAGGCATGACATTCCAACTCCCACTCTATTTTTGCACAGGCTTTTCCCACGTCTGGAATGATCTGTCTTTTCACTTTCGCTTCTTGGATTCTATCTTCCTTCAAAACATAAATCAGATTCTACCCTTCAACCAAACCTTTCCGGGTCCCCCCAGTAGATAGTACTTTTTTTCTTGAAATTACTTAATATAACTTTGTATATTCCTTGTATTTCCATATTTGTGAACCTTTTTTTTTATTCAATTGCTTCCATCAGTCTATCTGCCAGTAGAATGTGAAGTCCTTGGGAGCAAGACTTGTTTCATATTTGTCTTTGTATCTCCAGAGCCCAACCAAAGGACTCTGCATTTAAGAGGTGCTTTAAAGATGTTTTTTGAGTTGTTGAATTGATCTTGTACACCACCTTGAGGCTTACAAAATGCCTTCCTCCCAACACCATGAGGTAAAGAGAAGAGGGCCTATTATCCCTAGAATGGTTATAAGACTTGTCCAAGGTAGGGTAGAGTCAGAATTCAAGCATAAGACACCTTAACCATCATCTAATATATTTTCCTTTATACCATATCACATCTATACATAAAATCTTCCTACTGTTTTTTGTAGGGTTAGTTTCCTAAAGCCTTCCCACCACCCTCATGCAGATTTCTAGCAGAGAATTCAGTGGCTGCTGACCACTCTTCAAGATCTGATGTGTCCCCTGTGGCTTCAGGGTAAGACTTACTCATATACTTTTCAAGCCATAAGAGACCTCTGTTTATTATTGATAGATCAGTGTACCTGGATGGCTATTTGTGACACAAGCAAAACTCTTCTCTGGTGACCATACAATCAGATGCATGACTGAGAAGTCAGTTTAAAGAAACCCTAGTGAATAGGGACTCAACAATAGCTAGCTTCCAAGTGCATTGAAAGCATGTCTGACACCCAGCAAGACCCAGAGAATGACTGCTGGCTCTCCTTGAGTGCTTTAAAGAACCAAAGGATGGCATCACCCCTTGGAATATTTCCCTTTATGGCAAAAAAACCTGGACTCCACTACAGAGTACATGACATGCTTGAATTGGCACCCTGTGCTTTGTTGAAAACCTTCCTTCCTGGGGTTTTAAAAAATAAATCAAAGGGCATGAATGAAATGCCTTCAGCATATTATTTTTTTTAAAAACCACTGGCTTCTCCATAAGACTTCGTGTTTACCACCCCAGACTTAACATCAGCGTTTGGCTTCCTTACATATCACTCTATTCTTCACACTGCAGGTCATTTTTACCTGAGGGTCTTCTACAGTCTCCTCTAAGAATAATTCTTCTTTCTAAAGCTTGGAGTATATGTAAATTCCCAGAGAAGGGCAATTAGTGATAATACACAGTAAGAAAATAGGAAAAATGGAAAAGGCTGAGAAAGCAGAAGTAGTAGAAGTATAAAATGAGTAAACTAACTTGTCATCCAATCAGTTACCTACATCAAAACCCAACATATATTTATTAAGTACCTACTGTATGCCCGCTGCTGTGCTGAGCAGTGGGGGTTTTCATTGTTCAGTTGTTCAGTCATGTCTAACTTTTCATGATCCCATGGATCATAGCATGCCGGCATCTATCCTGCACTATCTCCCAATGTCTTCCAAGCTTATGTCTGTTGCTTCCATAACACTATCTATCCATCCCATCCTCTGCCATCTTTTCCTTTTCCCTTCAAACCTTTCTGACATCAGGGAGTCCTGTCTTCTCGATATGTGACTAGCGTATTTCAGCTTCACTATTTTACCTTCCAGTGAATAGTCTGCATAAATTTCTTTAAGTGTTAACTGATTTGATCTCCTTACTGTCCAAGGAACTCTCAAAAATCTTCTCTGGCTCTACAATTCAAAAACACCAATTCCACAGTGCTCAGCTTTCCTTATGGTTCAGCTCTCACAGCCATATGTTGCTATTGGAAAAAACTATAGATTTGACTATATAGAACTTTGTCAGCAGGATGATTTCTCTGCTAAGAACCAGGAATACAGCTGATACAAAGAAAAGCTGCCACTGTCTTCAAAGAGCTTATAATCTAAAGAAGGAGATAATACACAAAAGGAGGCAAGAAAGGGCGGGAGGGGGAAGAGATGACAGGTCAGGGGATACCCAGTGAGGTTATAATTGTTCTGTGGAACTGAAACCAGGCAGAGCAGCAGATGAAGAGTGGAGTGAGCTGAGAGTTCATTTTCCAACATCTATAAAGGAAGACAGAGTTTGGTATTCTGCCCTCCAGTCTTTTAACCAGAGAAGAGAGGAGGCTGAGGGAGGTAGTGTCAATCAGAGCTTGAGTTAGCAGCATGGTGGTAAGTTTAGCAGTGATGATACACATGCCTTTCCTCTAGAAACAATATATTTGTACAGATCTAGGCATGATTTCTGGCTTGGTGCTCCTTATAATAAAAGGCATACAACTGCAAGAAAGCTGATTTGGGCAGGGATACTGTTTGTCCCTGTAGAATAAAATAAGGGTAAGTGACCCATAGAAGCACCATTCTGTGAAAGAAAGAAAAAAAAATATTGTCAATACAGTATTATAATTCAGTTGTTTTCAAGTAGGGACTGGGGCTTCCTGAGAGAACAAGAGATGGGTCTTCTCTGGGTAGAAAAGAAGCCATGTGTTCTCTGTCAATCAAAGCCTCCCTGAAAATTAAAGCACACCATATTGCTGTTGCTCAGAGAGGAAGCAGTTTCCTACTATCAGCTATCTCCACACCAGAGACACCATTTGTTCTATGGACAGATACTCTTGCCAATTTGCATTTGTTTTTTCCTGCAAGTAAACGATAGGGAATTAAACCAGGATGCAACTATGGGAGCTTCAAAAGGTTGAGAGAGAGTCTTCTGAGGTCTGAAAGCCAGATTTTATGCCATATTTTGTAGACAGACAAGATGATAAAAACCAAAGTCTCAATGGACCTATTTAACCCAGAATAGAAGTACAGTGAAGGAAACTAAGAGGGAGTAAGAGAGATTTATTCATTGGCTATGCCACATTCAAAAGTGAACTTGGTGTGGAAAAATACAAGAGAGTATGTCCCCAAGTGTTTGAAGGAAAGGTTTGTACTTTTGTACTTGCCATATGTTTTCAGTAAATTGATGTTAGTTGGTTAAATGAACATTGGACACTATTCACAGGTGGGAAACATTGGGAAGACAACACCAGAAAGGGGGCTTAAGCTGATAGCATAAGAGAAAAATGCCCCCAGCCTCTGAGGGGGAGATATGACCTCTTTGGGGGAGTCCCCAGCTCATCATTCTGAGTGTGATTTGGGAAGAAAACCCCCAGAGCATTATATGGGCTACACACACCATCCCTTTTATAAACTTTGGTCCAACACCTCCCTCTAACCCTACTCCATCTCCTTCCACAACTATTTCCCCACAAGTACAGACCCTAAGAGAAATTCTAACCTGACCAGAAGCTAGACATTTATGACAGCTGGGAAAGTAAAATTCCCCAATTCACTCCAAGGATTTCCACCTTCTGTATCTCAAATCAACTTGTGGCTCCCTGTAGAACTAGTGTCTTGGCTCTCAGACAAGTGACCAATGAATGTCACTGCATACACACTTTCCATCTATTCAGTGAGAAAGATTAAGTAACATGGGATGAGTAGGCATAGATGAATTGTGTTATGATTCACAGATTTTATTAAATTATCTTCCCACAAAAACTCAAGCCTCTTCCCTATTTTTGTCAAGGTCATCACCATACTTCCAGACATCCAAGGCTCCTATGGACAACAAATAAAGAAGGATGTCCCAGAACATTTTTTAATCTGTACATGAAAGAGTTGTGTTTACTGGAAAGAGAAATAACAAGGGAGCCAGGTGAAACCTCTGTGTGTCAGATAGAATGAAATTCTGGAGAACTAGTCCCAGAATGTTAGCAAAGAGGGAATAGCTCTGTGCCTAAGACTACATAGTTGTTCATTGTCTTGAGATTATTTAAGATTCTTGGAAGAATGTCGCCAATGCTTGTGATCAAAAAAGTTATAGAACAAGGTTGACAAGTAGCATGTTTATAAAAAGAGTGAGAAGAGTAAGTCGGCCCAGGTAGTCAAGAGAAAAAAAAGAGGGAAAGACAGAGGAAATTGAAATGACAAGATGGGTGTCCAAGGAGAAAATTCATCATGAATTAAGGCTAGGGTTCATGGTTATTCAGTATAAGAAACAATGTGTACTGGGATGTTGCACTGTGATCACTTCTGTTTCCGAGTGTTCCACCTCCATGCAATTACATCAATGTTAGGGAGCCATGATGGGAAAGTCTTGGAAATTCTGTTTTCTACACATAATGATGATAAGTTTTCTAATTCCTTGTAGTCTCTGCATGAAAAGAAAGTACATTTTAGGTATGGTGTGGGCTGCAGGGAGGAAAAAATTAAGAGCACACAGGAAACTAAGACAAAGAAGCTCAGATAAAATTAGTGATACTATATGCACCAGATCCCTAATCTCTTGAACAAAGAGTATCCCAAAGGGACTAAGTGATAATAACCGCTACAGCATCAGAGATAACTTCAACTCCATCCTATCCCAATGCTTTCTGACATGCTTGTTTCTGAGGGTCATCTTTGTAATAACACCTGCACATCATGGAGTTAGCCTCCCCTTTCCTAATACAGGAAGGAGTTTGAAAGAGGTAGTGAGAATAATAAGATAATAGCTAACATTTATATAGGCAGCTAAGTATTGCAGTGGATACAGTGCTAGGCCTGGAGTCAGAAAGACTCATTTTCTTGAGTTCAAATCTAGTCTCAGATACTTACTAGCTGTGTGACCCTGGATAAGTCACTTATGCTGTTTGCCTCAGTTTCTTCATATGTAAAATGAGCTGGAGAAGGAAATGGAAAATCACTCCAGTATCTTTGCCAAGAAAACCCCCAATGGGGTCACAGAGAGTCAGACACAACTGAAATGACTTTATGGGGGCAGATCCAAGATGGTGGCTTAGAAGCAGGAAAACTCTGGAAGCTCCCCCCATAACCACCTCAAATACCTATAAAATATGACTCTAAACAAATTTTAGAGCTGCAGAACCCACAAAGTGACAGAGAGAAACAAATATCCTGCTGAAGGCATCCCAGAAGACCAGCAGGAAGGGTCCATAGCAGCATGCTGGGAGCTGAACCCAATCCCAAGTGAGCCCACATTTTTAGCCTCAGGGCAGCCTGACCAGCCATAGCTGAAGACACTTCAGGAGAATGTATCACTAGTAGCTGTGGTGGTTTCCAGAATTATCAACCCATAAATGTCATAGACAAAGTAAAATGTCAGTGTGGACTTTGTGGGAACAGGGGGACCCAGAGCGTGATCAGGCCACTGCCTCTGGGGCTAAAAGGCACAAAGTGGTAGAAACATGGTAGCCCTGCAGCCACTTCCACATGGCTGCTTCAGAGCTCCTGGCCTGCAGATTGTAGGGGGACAAAGCAACCATTCAGAGAATAATTGCTGTTGCTTTAACCTGCTTGCATCTGGATTGCTGTCTTGGTAGAGGTCCTGCAGTTTGTGACCAGGTGCCAGAGCTTGTGGGGGCTTCAGAAAAGGTACCCAACTAATAGATACAGCAGCTTCAAAAACCCCAGCAATTTGGGACAAAGCTCTCCTCTCTGGAAGCAGAGTTCTACTGTGGCAAAAAGCTCAAAAGTCAAGAAATTGAGTGGCAACACGAGTAAGCAAAGGAAGCAAAGCAAGCACAGCAAGCACAGCAGTCAAACCTTATCCTATTTGGGGGCACAAAAAGGATCAAAGCATGGAACAGGAAGAAGACAACAAAGTCAGAAGTCCTGCACAAAAGCTTGCAAGAAAAATATGAAGTGGCTACAGGCCATGGAGGAGGTCAAGAAGGATTTTCAAAATCAAGTAACAGAAGTGGAAGAAAAATTGGGAAGAGAAATGAGAATGATGCAAGAAAATCATGAAAAGAGAGGCAACAACCTGACTGAAGAAAATAACACTTTAAGAAATAGACTAGGGGCGGCCAGGTGGCTCAGCGAGTGAGAGCACCGGCTCCAGTGTCGGGATGACCTGCATCAAATCCGGGCTCCAATACTCAGCACCACACCCAGAAATGACTGGCCGTGTAACCTTGAGCAAGTTACTTAACCCTGATTGCTTTAAAAAAGAAAAAAAAAAAAGAAATAGACTAACTCAAATGTCAAAAAAGGCCCAAAAAGCCACCGAGGAGAAAAATGCCTTAAAAAAAATGGAATTTGCCAGTTGGAAAAAGAATTTCAAAAGCTCACTGAAGAGAAGAATTCCTTGAGAATTAGATTGGAACAAATGAAAGCTAATGACTTTATGAGAAATCAAGATACTATTAAACAGATCCAAAAAATGAAAAAATAGAAGGCAATATGAAATATCTCATTGGAAAAAACACTGACATGGAAAATGGATCCAGGAGAGATAATTTAAAAATTGTTGGACTACCTGAAAGCCATGATAAAAAAAAGGAACCTAGAAATCATCCTTCAAGAAATTCTCAAGGAAAATTGCCCTGATATACTAGAACCAGAGGGCAAAACAGAAATTGAAAGAATTCACCCATCACCTCTTGAAAAAGATCCAAAATCAAACTCCTAGGAATATTATAGCCAGGTTCCAGAGTTCCCAGATCAAGGAGAAATTATTACAAGCAGCCAAGAAGAAACAATTGGAATACTGCAAAAACATAATCAGGATAACACAAGATCTATCAGCTTCTACATTAAGGGATCCAAGGGCTTGGAATATATTCTGGAGGTCAAAGGAGCTAGGATTAAAACCAAGAAGCACCTACACAGCAAAACTGAGTATCATGTTTCAGGGGAAAATATGGTAATTCAATAAAATACAGGACTTTCAAACATTCTTGATGAAAAAACCAGAGTTGGATAGAAAATTTGACATTCAAATACAAGAAGCAAGAGGAGCATGAGAAGGTAAACAGAGAAAAGAAATCATAAGCAACTTATCAAAGTTTAACTATTTACATTCCTACAGGGAAAAATGATAATTGTAACCTATGAAACATTTCTCAGTATGAGGATAGTTGAAGGGAATATAAATGTATGTGTATATATATATATACATATACATACATGTATATGTCTATATAGGCGGGTATATGTGCATATGAATACATATGTGAGTGCATGTATATATGTGTACAGGTATACATTGACAGAGGGCACAGGATCAATTGAATAGGAAGGGATGATATTTTAAAATAAAATTAAGAGGTGAGAAAGAACTATAAGGAGAAGAGAAAGGGAGAGACAGAATAGGGTAAATTGTCTTATATAAAAGAGGCAAGGGAAAGCTGTTACAGCAGAAGGGAAGAACAGGAAGGCAAAAGGAAATGGGTCAACCTTACCCTCATTGAATTTGGCTTAAGGAGGGAATAACATACATACACAATCAATTGGGTATCCTACCCTACAGAAAAGTAGGGGGGAAAGGGATAAGAGGGGGGCATGATAGAAGGGAGGGCAGTTTGGGGGAGAGGATAATTAGAAGCACACACTTTTGAAAAGGGTCAGGGTCAAAGTAGAAAATAGAACTAGTTGGGGGGCTGGATAGGATGGAGGGAAATATAATCAGTCTTTCACAATATATTCACTATGGAAACATTTTGCATAACTACATATGTACAGCCTATATTGAATTGCTTATATTCCTGGTAAAGGTGGGTGAGGAGGGAAGAAGAGAAAGAATCTGGTAATCAAAGTTTTCAAATCAAATGTTTAAAAAAATTATTATTTTTTTTTACATGCACTGGGAAATAAGATATACAGGCACTGGGAAATGGAGATCTCTCTTGCCCTACTAGAAAGTTGGAGGCAGAAAGGGGGAGGATATAGGAGAGAACAGATTGGGAGAGGGGATATTCAGTTTTGGGGTGGTGGGTAGGGGAAAGATGGGGAGAAATTTTGTAACTCAAAATCTCGTGGAAATGAATGATATAAACTTAAAATAAACAAAATTTTTAAAAATGAAATTACTTTATATATTTATATAGTACTTACATTATATAATGCAAGTAAGGCAGTAAGCCTGCCTTCATACTAAGCACTTTAAAATTATCTCATTTTATCCTCACAAGAACTTTGGGAGGAAGGTACTATTGTTATGCTGGCTTTACAGATGAGGAAATTAAGGCAAATAGAAGTTAAATGATTTGCCCAGAGTCACACAGATGGTAAGTGCCTGAGGTTGGATTTGAACTCAGGTCGATTGCCTTTAGGCACAGCACTCTAGACTGTTACCTAGTAGCCCAGAGAAGCAACTGCAAGAATCAAAAGTCTTGATTAGGAGGATGAATAGTTCAGCAGGAATGTTCTATGTGGTTTAAACTCAGAGTCCTTGACATGTCTTCTATAAATGAGGATTCACTTTTTTCTGAACTGACCCACTTCCAGGGTCAACAGAAAGAGACATTAGTCAGCCCTCTTTGTGTAATGTCAACTAAATCAGACATCTGTAAAGAGTACTGGGATAAAATACACTTGACAAGGCCCTCAACTGAAGTACTCTGGTTAGAAAACCAAAGCCCTTTGCTGAGGAAATACCAGAACATTAATGATAAATTCTTGGTTGTGTCTTAGTATCTTCAAAGAAAGTTAAATTCTTGAGTTTTATGTTAGGTATCATCCAAGGAATGAGGCCATGGTTCATACACATTTTTAAGTTCCACCAGCTATGATTAGGTCTAGAAGAAGGCACTGCTGGTGGAGATGTCCAAAATAGGGTTAGATGGAAAAGTCCAAAATTCATTGGCAGGTGCAAAGCCAAGCACAATCAACTCTCCAGATGACTGCTGCTATGCTCTAAGGCTCTGATCACACAATATAGTGAACTCTCTGTTTATTCAACAATAAACTAAAGCAAAACATTCTCAGAAACCAAAGTACAGCATTCACAATGATATAAAATAACAACTTAGCTCTAAAGTGGCCATAAATTCTTAAACAAAAGATATCAGGATATAAGATACAAAGGTCTCCCACCCCTATGGCACAGTGCCTTAATCTCATCAGTTAGAAAGTCTTCTTTTCTTCTTGATTGGAGACTAGCTTCCAATCATCCTTAAGGGGTATAGAAAGTTCTCCCTCCCCTGGGTCACAGTAAATCATGATCTTATCAGTCAGCAGTAAGTACCCAAGGAAAGGTCCTTTCATCTTGACTAGGGGCTGGTTGCCAGATTCCATGGCTCCTTTTCCGTGCTCCCAGATCTTGTCCAAATTCAACCAATCATCACCTGGATTCACAGGTAGGCAGCTCTCAGGTCCTCATCCAGCTCCTAGTCCAGTTCCTTGTGCAGTCCCTGTTCCATATTGAAACTCACCATGACCAGTTCACCTCAAGGCTTCGAAGTTTCTGTTTCTGGAAAAAGAAAACTTAGCAGAACCACAGAAACACTCATACACATTGCCAGCACCATCATCAATTCACTTTCTCTCTATGAAATCAACACAGACTCACCAACAATAAATCAACACAAATCATCAGTATAGTCCTAGGACTTTTGAAAACATCAGTAAAACCCTCCTCCAGGACTTCTGTAAACAGACAACAGGAAAATCCTCTTTCAAGGTTCTGAACCAACAGTAAGGTCTAGGGGCTTCTGTAACAAAAAAAAAAAAAAACGTCAAATTTGACAAAGTAACATCAACACAGACAAAGTGACGACCACCATAGCCATGTTTCCTCCCAGTTCTGCTCAGTCATAGTTGGTCTCGAGCTTTTATAGGGTGGTTCTCCTTCCTGTTCCACCCTTCCTATTACATCAGCAAGTTCCTCCCACCTTCAAATCACAGGCAGGGCTCAAAAGCAATTGAACTGAAACAAGGTACTAAATAATTGAATGATTGAAGTTATTGAGCTAAGTACTGCTTTGCTGCCATTACAGCAGAATGTCCACTTCAGAGAATCTGTTGGAATGGGTAAACATATTGACCCATATGAATGACAAACTGGACACTAGAAAAGAAAGAAGTCCCAGCACTGAAGAGTTGGAATGTTGATGAATGTGAAAAAGAGCCATTGCAGTTGGGGATTGGTGATATTGGCAGAATTGTCAGGGTTGGTGATACCAGACTCATTTCCTCAACTCCTGTAGCCTACACCTTCATTCTATTTAGATACCCATAGTTACAATCATACCTTAAATGTTACTATCACCTGTATCTGTGTTACCTCAACTATTTTGAACTCTGATAATCTCTTATCATCATATTCTATCATTTCAATTTGTCTCGCTCCTCCTAAATCCATTTTTCAATCTTACTACAATCTCCAGTCCCTCCATCCTTTCCTGTTCCTCAGTCTATCACCCCTGCTCTGTTCTCACTTCCTCCCTTTAATTATCTTGACTCTACAGTTAGGTAGTTCCATTATACATTTTCTTCCCTAACTCACAGCCCTATTACTATTCATGTTCATGTTCTGCTAATCCTCAACTCTGTTACACCCTCACCCTCTGCCTTCTCCCCTTGGGCTCCCAAAATCCTCCATACTGACTGAATATTCTACAAAGACATCCTCTTATTTGCTCCTGTCTCTGATGAAGTGACTTTTTCCTTTACTAAAGCTAACACCTCTACCTGCCTCCTCCAATACATCTTTTATTGCCTTATCTAGGATTATTCCCCATCAATCCATTTCTTTTCCCTCTTTCTTCTTTTCTTTCCCTCCTTCCTTTTGGTATCTCTTTCTCCCCTTTTCTCCCCCTATTTCTCCTGTCTCCATATCCCTCACTCTATTTTCTCATTTTCAATTCCTATCTATTGTTCCTTTTCAAGCTGTCTTTTAAACATGCTTAGGTCTACTCCATCTACTAAAAATCTTCATTTTTTCCTTGTCATTTTCCTATTAAATCATTATCCTATTTCCCTTTTGTTTTTCACTGCCCACATCCTATAAAAAATCATTTATGATCCCTTCCTCTTCTCACTTCTCAGCCACTTGCAGTCTGTTTTACACTCTACCACTTGAATTAAACAGCTCTTTCCAAGATCACCAGTGATTTCATAACGGCTACGACTGATGCCCATTGCCCAGTCTTCTCTCTTGTCCGCTCTGGATTTTGATACTGTGGAGGAAACCCTTGTCCTGTGCTCGTTCTACTCCCCTCAGTGCTATGACATTGCTCTCTTCATATTGCTGTTGCCTTTTTGAATACTCTTTTCCAATTCAATAATTTCCTTTGATTTTTTTTCATCTATCTCCTACTCTGTTAGCATAAATGTTTCCCAGGGTTCTTTCCTGGACCTTCTCATCTCATTTTATACTCTATTCCTTAGAGATCGTATCACCTCTTCTGAATATACGTATCATTTCTCCATAAATAACTCCAAGTCTATCTATCCAACCTAAATGTCTCCCATGAACTCAATTCCCACATTTTCATCTGCCTAGGTGTCCTGTAGGTAGCTCGAACTCATTGTTTCCAAAGTGGAACTTGTCATACCCCTTCTAAGCCTGTCCTTCTTCCAAATATCCCTATTTCTATTGAGGTTGCCACCATCCACCTAGTCATCATAATTCATAACTTCAAATTAGTCCTTGACTTGATTTACTCCCTAACCCCCCTCCCATATCCAATCAGTTGTAAAGTCTTGTTAATCCTAAATGCTTAGTGAATTGGGTATATATTTTAAACTAGAAAAAGAACAAATAAAAAATTCTTTAAATACTAAATTAGAAATCCTAAAAATTAAAGGTGAGATTAGTAAAAATTGAGAGTAAAAACCCATTGAATTAATGAATAAAACTGAGTTGGTTTTATGAAAAAATAAATTAAATAAACTGTTAATTCTATTTAAAAAAAATAAGAGAAGAAAACTAAATTGCTAATATCCAAAATGAAAAGAGTGAACATACCACTAACAAAGATGAAATTAAAGCAATCACAGGGAGTTATTTTGTCCAATTATATGCCAACAAATTTAACAATTTAAGTGAAATGAAACAATATTTGCAAAAATTAAAATTGCCTAAATTAGCAGAAGAAGAAATGGAATATCTAAGTAGAACTATTTTAGAAAAAAAGAAGAAATTGAACAGGTCATAAATGAGCTTCCTAAAAAATTCACTATCTTCCTCCCATACCAAAATGGGTTGTATCATATATACTTCCCCATCCCCACCCCAGCCCACAAGCTGGAGGTCAGATAAGGACTCTAGAGTAGCACCACCTGCACCTACTATGGGGACCTTCCCATTCCACAAACTAAGCACCATTGCCCAGTTCCCACCAAGTACTTTGGATACTCTCTCTTGGCTGGATGATGCACCCCCCCATACCAACTTTTGTCAAAGGTTAGCCTGAACCTCACTCCACTCCAAACCTCAGACCCACTACCTTCTACTCAATAATCATTGTCCTGTTATTGTTCTCCAAAGTTCACAGAGTTTGGAGGTCACATGGCCTGCCAAATCTTAAGTAATCCTAAGCCTTTACTTGACCTTTCTATTTTTCATAAAATGGAATCATCTTTCCTCCCATTAGAATGTGAGCTCATTAAGAGCAGAGACAATCTTATTTTTTTTTCTCTTTAACCCCAGCACTTAGCACAGGGCTTGCCACATAATAAGTGCTTAATAAATGCTTTTCTCTTCCATTCTCCTCTTCTCTTCCATTAACCTACAGGATAAAATATGAAGTCATTAACCCTCCCTCTTCTCCAAATCTAGGTCACATAGCCTTATTTTGTATTATTCCTCACCTATTTTCCAGAATTCAAAACTCCATCTCCTACCTCCATGGATAACACAAATCATTATCTGTGATTGGAAAACATTATTTTTACATCTCTGCTTTTCAGTATCCTTATCTTTAAAACTTAGCTCAAATGTTAACTCCTCCATGAAGCCTTCCCAGATGTCCAAATAAGTTAGGACTCTCTTTCTCCTTGATATTTTTATACTATACCACATCCCACTTCCTTCCCCAACAGAATGAAATCTCCTCGAGAGAAGGAGCAATCCGTTGTAAAGTGATTTTTTTTCTCTCTGCACTTCTGTATAGCATCTTGCACATAGTAGGTTCTTAATAAATATATATTGAATTGATGACTTTATTTTGTAACTGAGCTAATTAGGTCCCAGGACCTAAAGCTCTAATTCTACTTCTCTGGGGAGATACCTTATAGGGTTCACTGAAAATGTTGTAACTCCCAAAGAGCTAAAAACTTCCAGGCACACTGGCCTAAAACAATCTCCCCTCCAAAAAAAAGAAAAGAAAAAGGACACAATGTTCTCTCCAACCCCTTGGTACCCTCTACCCTGAACTAAGAAATAAGAAAAGCACAAAAGACAGCTCCACAAGAGAATTGCAGCCATGATGGTCAGGAAACTATGATCTGATGATCACTCCAGAGGCATAGAGAAATAATAGCAAGAGAGGTGGAGTGGAGCTTCAACAGATGATGGCTGTGAAATTGGAATAGAGTGGCAGCAGCAAATACCTCCAGGAATTGTGAGAGGCAGAGCGGAGAAACAGCTAGGCACACCTGGTTGCTAGGGCACAGAGCCAGGAATGATGAACCAGATTTGATAGAGACCTTCCTCCCCTAGGAGCATGAATTTTCCAGGGAGTGAGGCCTTCCCTCCCCCTATAGTAGACTGTACCATTGTGCACTGGGAGGATGGTGGAAGAATCTAAGAATAATTCTACTGCTTGATTTTTTTCTTGCCAGTTTATTATTTTTTCCTAATTCAATGCCTGTAATTTTACTAAAAAGTTACTTAAATTGGCACCTATGATACATCTTTAAGTTCTAACTACATGTGTATTTGTACCTATTTACTTCTTATTGTGTGAAGATAAACCATGTTCCTATTTTAATGGAGACATTTTGTTATAGAAAAAGCCATCTTGACTGGATCATGAGCTTTATTTAACAATTCTCAACTTATGGGACCTGGCAAGAGCTTAATTTGTCTTGGCCTTCATTACACAAGGCATTACTGTCCACTTGGCAGCACCTGCTGTCATTAGAAGCTTAGTGCCTAAAAGAAAATGATCAAGCTCTAGTGAGATGTAAGTATAAGTTGGGGCAGATATGGAATTTTGTTGCAAAAGTAAGCAGGAAGGGGTTAGGGAAGGTGGAGAGAAGGAGACTTGCAAATATAATTCATTTTAACCCCAAGATCATTTAGTATTATATACCTAGGAAGGACTTTGAGAGTGTTTGACTTGGAAATCTATTTAAAAAATAATTTTGAGCCTGGGTTAAGCAACTTGACTAAACTAGTAGAAAAAATGCAATTTTTCATTCTTAGAATGCATCACAATAAATTTTTTTGTACTAAAACTTTCGGGGGAAGGGAGAAATAATAAACCAGTAAGAGTTTTATGGTTGCATTCCTTCCATTTTCAGTAAGCACATATGCATCATCTCCAACCCATTTCCATGACATACAAAATGATGCTGGACAGGATTAGTAAAATATCTTGATTTATATAGGGATAGGCATTGTTGAAATAGTGCCTAACATTTAGCAATGATGCCCAGAACTGGGCCAATGTCCACATCTGTTGTTCTACTTTTGCATTTTACATTGATATGATTTTATGCCGATGTTAGAAACATAAGGAAAGTTCACAAAATTTAATAACTATTAATATTTCTGAGAGCTGTCACATCATATCACAAAATATGATTTGTTTTGTTTTATTTTTTAAAGTCAAAATAATCTCAAGTACCTGCCCAGACTTTGACTGCAAATATTTTACACAGAGCTACATGTTTAGATTATATTCTTTGGTATAACTTCTATATTTCTAAATATTAAAATTTTCCAGGCCAATTCACCTATTAAATGAAGGGACTGGACTAGATAATCTCTAAGGTTATTCACATAATCCTGACATTCCATGAGTTTCCAATACTACTGAATCTCTTGATGCTTATGTGTGTTTTTCACAAACTTCATCTGCGTTTACATTACTAATGCATTGTCCCAGGGTAATTCCTTGTCATCTCAAAAACATCTTCCTACTGTTGATCATGACTTTCATCCTGTCAGAGTTAAATTTAAGATGAAAATCTACCAACTTGTTCTTGATTCCTGATGGACAGTTGCATAGCCAGGAAACTATTACTTCCCATTTTTAATAAAAGAGAGAGTTAATTGAGGTGTGATTAGCATGTTGATTTTGGAATTTTTTTATTGCTTTGCTGTACATTCAGAAAAAAAAATTCTGAAATACAGAAACACTGACTTCTCAGATATTCTATAAGAATTACAACTTTTTTTAGCATTTGAATCTGAAACAATTAAAATCAGACTAGGAAAACCCCATCATCTTCATAGATTACAATTGGGGGGGGGGAGTTACTTTAAAAAAAAAAGATGCTTTTACATCTGTGATTTCACATGCAAGATTTACTTTTATTGCTTTAGTTATTATTGTGACATAAGGAAACAAGATTTAACAAATGCCAGTTGTTGGCCATGTCAAAACCATTAGGAATTGGTTTCTTTAGCAGATATAGGACATTTAATGAATTATTGGTCGTAAGTAATCTGTTGCTGCCTTTGACAGAGGGTGCTTGGGGATGACCTGAGTATCTAATGAAGCAATTTATTTCATAAGCATTTATTAAATTTATGCTAGGCACTGGGTACATAAAAAGGCCCTTCAGGAGAATCCCTAAACCCTCACACTCTAGCTTGGTTAGGGTGAATGAATTTCTTTTAGGTCTCATGCTCCTTATACTGCTTGCCCAAGACATGTAACTTGCCCTGTACCTCTGAGATCACTCCAGAAGGACCTTAGCAAAATGAGAAAGGGAGAAATAGAAATGAAGGCCTTTTCCCTTCATTCCTGATACCACAGCAGATCTATCTGTCCTCTTTAAAAGCCTAAAATCTCAACTTCCAATATAATTATAGTTATTGGCAAACTAAGATATTATGATAGGAAGCTCTGTTCTTTTTTTCCTACCATTGTCGACTGAAATAATTTCTTTTCTTATCCTTTCTGGTCATCAGAGTAGAAGGGAAAGCAGACTAATAGAATGGAAAGGGCACTAAATGGACAGATTCTTGCAAGATTGATTCAAGTCCTAGTTCTACAATCACCTCTGTGAACTTGAATCAATCAATAAATATCTAATGACTCAGTTTCCTTATAAGTAAAATGATGATTTATCTAAACCAGATAATCTATAAGGTCTGCCCCATCTTTAAAAATTAAATTAGTCTATACTGTCAATGATTAGTCTCTTAACTAAGCTATATTCTGAAACAATTAATGAATTGGACAGTCCCTTATTTCTTAAAGCCAGTCTCTTTTTCCCTTCTCCACCTTTTAAATATACTTGAACATAATTATCCACCAAAGTCTTACTCTGATGGCTCATTCTAATATAGAGGTGAATTTTAATTCTACAGACTATTTCAGGGTGGGGCACAATATCTAGCTGTTGTTATTTAAGCTGGAAAGCCTTTGATTATGGGTCCTATTTTTGACCATATGTCTGATATCAGAAATAATAAGCAATAATAATAAATAACATTTATATGGTGCTTACTACATGCTAGGCACTATGCCAAATACTTTAAAATTATAAGTCAGAGTTTAAGTGACTTACCCAGGGTCACATAGCTGGTAAGGGTCTAAGGCTGGATTTGAACTCAGTTCTTCTTGATTCTAGTCCCAGGCCTATACCCACTGTACCAGCTAGACATAAAAGGTAAAATCTTCTTTTCAATATTTAAAGTCATTCATGACCTAGATCCTCCCCTCCATCTTTCTAGTTTTCTTATGCTTTACCCTTTCTCTCAAGTCTTCTTTGATCCAGTCATGTTGGCCTTCTATTTCTCCAACAAAATATTCTATCACCCAACTCTAAGTATTTTCTCTGGTTGTCACCCATGCCCAGAATACTCTCCCACCTCATCTCTGCCTTTTACCTATTCTGGCTTCCTTCAAAACTTAAAATCCAACCCTTAAAATTCAACTCTCTTAATTCTACCAGTTTCTCTTGTTAATTTGTTTCATATACAGTTTGTTTGCATGTAGTTCTTCGAATATTGACTCCACCAATAAACTGTGAGCTCCTTATGGACGGGGACTGTGTTTTACCTTTCTTTAAATCTCCAGTATTTTTGGGTATATGGAGTGTTAATGGAGGACTAGCACTTCTGACATGAAGGCTTGCTGAGCTCTTTTCAGGAATGCTCATCAACCTTTGGTGTCCAACTAGTCACCCAACTCTCACCTGTAGCTCCAAGAAGTTGTAGCATGCACAGCAGCCACATTCCAGTAAAGCCATCTCCGTAGAAGGGCTAAAACATGCTAAGGGTAAGCAACAGGTCTCAAACCCTAACTTGAGTATGTGAAGAGCCCCCACCCAGTAGAATGGGTGAATGAAAAGAATTGGGTTCCAATGGTCATGAAGGTAGCTAATGATGGCACTGTGGAGCTTGGTCAGACACCAAAGAATCCAGTGTCATCCACTGCATCCCAGGTCATCACCAGCCATCCTGACTTTTGTCTTGCTACTGAACTTCAATGACTCTAAGAGATAGTGAGACTGATGACTGTGCATCTCTTCCTTACTTAAATCCAATTCACTTATGAGTCAAGACATTACCCCCATGTTGTCCTTGGTCTTCTTTGAAAATGAAGGATTAACAACATCCCCCACACTTAGTATAGTGTGTGGCACTAAGTGTTTATAGACTGACTGGGATGAAAGAACTAGCCTAAATAAGGTTTAAGAGCATTATTAAAAGACTTTCTACCACACCAAGGTTTGGACTTCGCTCCACAGTAACTCATAAAGACTTCTTACTAGATCATGAAGGATTTGTGATCAGCATCAATGGGTAGAGAACCCACAAAAGCAAAACCCCAGATGTTTGTGAAATACTTAATAAAACAAAACAGCTTGCTCATAGTTCCATGCAATTTTATTCATAGTAGATGCTAAAGTAAAGCAAAGATGCTAAGCATATAATTAGCTGCCAAAAAATATCATAGAGTTCTTTTTCCCACTATAACCTGAATGCCACTCATCTTTGAATTCACATGTATTAATAAGTTGAGTGTAAGTATTTAGATAATAAATGTACCTTATTTAACTAATCCTCTTAGCTGAAAACTTCCAAGGTCGTCTGATTCAGTTTGCATTTAGTTAGCAGACCATACAAGGAATGTTCATGTGAACATTAAAATATTATAATTAGAGTTTTAAAATTTAGTAAAAATATAAGAAGACAGTTTTAACATACTCCAAGGATTAGAGTGTCATCGTTGATTAAATAGTGGGGGAAAAGTTTACTTCTGAGATTCACAGTTTGAATGATTAATAAAAGCAGAGAAAACTGAGGTGGAGAATTAAACAAACAAATAAGAAAGGATTCATCTCAATAAGCAAATATTTTATTACAAAGAAAATTTAGTCAAAAACTCCTGAGAAAGGTAAAAATGTTACTATGAATTCTACAAGCCCCCTGAAAATGACAATGGAGTAAGTCTAAGAACATTCAAAATCAATCAAAAGAGTAATCCAACATTTTAGTGAAGACATCAAAGAAATGAGGACAAAATTTGATCACTCCAGGAAAAAAGAAAAAATAAATTAGTAAGAGAGTAGAAATTTAGAACACATGGCAAAAGCATTTGCCAAAAGAATGAATTCACTGAAAAAGAGAACAAAATTGGAAGCCAAAAATAAAGAGGTACAACGAAAATTAATTGAAGAAAATAAAATAACTAGAATGCCTGGGACTTCTATAAATCAAGAATATGATAACTGAAGCTAGGATAGAATAAAATAATATAAAAATTATAGTTCTATTAGGAAAACATAATAAAAAAGGAAATAAAAATTCCACATCAAGAAATCATACAGAAAAATGCCCACAAAAACTGAAAACAGTAAAATCTAATCCTATAGAATAGACAGTAAACTAACACAAACAGTAAGCTTAACTCATCAAGAAATATCAAAGTAACACTTCAGAACATGGAAAGGATAATCAGTCATAATATAATAGAATTTTTCTTTATTATATGAAATCAAAGGAAAATATGGAATCTGGTACCCTGAAAAGCAAACAACAAATCTAGCACTTTCGGGTATACTAAGCATTCTACATATGTTAACTCATTTGATGAAAAGGTAAATGACTGTTAGCACACAAAAATTATTTATCCTCCAAAGCTGAGTTTAAAGCATCAAAGAACAGATCTTGATGTTCAGCAAAAATAGAAGAATTAAAATGACTTCTTCAAAGTAAGAGAGGGGTGAAAACGGTATTAAACATTCAAACTGACTAAATATGAGAAATTTTAAACCATTTTGACAAGAAAAGAATAAGAAATTAAAGGAATCTTATTTATGTGTGGATAGAACTACCCATTTGTATGGAATGAGTTTTTTTAAGTGTACATTGTCTCAGAGACATTAAATAAAATTTTAAAAATTAATAGGCCAAATATCAAAAAGAGAAAAAGACAAAAGGGGAAAAATGAGAAAAGCAACTGGAGGAAGAAGTAAATCAACCTATTAGGGACAAATTCCATTCCCTTATTAGTAAATAAAATTCTTCATAGAATTTCTCTATCCCTACATCCTCTGCAACAGATGTTGCTTGACACATTGCAATTATCTTCATAATCATCTTCTTACTTATACCCACTGTGAGAACCACAAGGTGGGATGATCCATTTTCCTACAAAATTATGTTTCTTCTTGCCTTTGGGTGCTTGATGTATGTAATCAACAGTACCAGCTCTTTGTTTTCCTCTCCCCAAGAACCTGTGGAACATCCTTCCATTTTGCAGCAGTTTCCTTTTCTCCTCTGGTTTCATTTATCAGGGGATTATCCATAGAGGTGATTCAATTTTTCCAGTAGGATGTGACTTGGTTGATATTTGGACAAGTTTCTCATCTTTGGAGATTTTGTGAGACCTGTTATTTTATTGGTGTAGGACACTCCAGGTGGGGAAACTCCCTCTATCAATAGAGATCACCAACTTGTTCAAAATTCAAACTAGCATTTATACAGCACTTTAAAGTTTTACAAACTACTTTACATAATATGTCCATTCATTTGATCCTACAACAACCCTGAAAGATGGGTACCATTATTATCCCAATTTTACAGATGAGGAGACTGATGTGAAGGTCATGCAGTTTGGGAATCTCTGAGGCAGGATTTAAAAGGAGGTCTTCTTGATTCCAACTCCATTGTTCTCACCTCCTAACTACATAAGTTGTAAAGTTGCCTGAAGCATTGGCAAGTGAAGTGATTTGTTGAGAGTCATACCACAATTATGTATCAGAAGCAAGGCTTTAACCTAGACCTTCTTAACTTCAACGCTAAGTCCAGCCACTAGTATGTCATGCTGCCTATCCACATTTAGAGAACTTTTATATAATTGTTTCTAGACAGTCTAAAAACTGTGATTCTTAACACTCCATGCCTCTTTTTCTTTCACTCCACTATCAATACTGTGACACCATAAAAGGAGGGAGTGCTATGCTCCCGTTTTTTTTTTCTTTCCCTTTAATTCTTGTATTTTCATGGCCAAAGAATTCATGACCAGACGTGGCAAGCCAGTTTGTTAGGATTCTCTATATTCTTAGCTTGGTTGTCCTCAGGGGAGAGAACTTAGTCCATTACTGGTGTCAGCCATGGTGTGACAAATCTGAAATCTCTGCTACTGAGAAGGCTTGAGGTTGGTGGATTACACTAGTTCTGGAATTTAAACAGGACTGAAAGTGATTAGGTATCTACAGTAAACCTGGCATCAATACTGTGTGTGTGTGTGTGTGTGTGTGAGAGAGAGAGAGAGAGAGAGAGAGAGAGAGAGAGAGAGAGGAGATGGGCAACACGCTAAGTAAGGATAACCAGCTCAGGTTAAAAATAGAGCAGGTCAGAACTTTTGTGAGAATCAGCAATAGAATTGGGTTGCACATTCTGCCTGGATGTAATAGGGAGATCCAGTCTCAAAAAAAAAATATCATTGGGATGATAATGCACAACCAGCTCCAATCCATAATGAGGAATTTAGCTGGGTTTTTTGGAGACCTACAAGAATAGTAAAAGTAATTTTTTTTTTTAGAAGGAGGGTCATCATTACCAGAATTTCTTATTTTGTTCTATTGTAATAGAGGGATGTCCTTGGGATCCCTCTATTTTGCAGTATAATCATAGATTTATAGCTGGAAGCAGCCTCAAAGATTACCTTTTCCAACTTCATTTTAGAGATGAAGAAAATTAGTCGTAGGGATTTCAAACCATTTGATCAACATTGCAGAGATTACCAAATGGACAAGTCAGTTTGTGAACTTAGTGCTCCTTCCATTGTGCTTTTTCTTTTTGTTCAGTGTTCCCAGCATCATTCTCCTCTATGTTTACCAAACTGTCTCTTTGTGACACAACAGAAGCTCTCAAGAGCTACTGATGTGTGTAACTATATGTCTTTTCATAGTGGAAACAGTGCTAGATTTGAGACAATAAAAGGGTTCAAATCCCAACTGTGTCATTTGCTTACTACCTGCGTAACCTTGGACAAGGTATTTAACCACTCTGGCTCAATTTGTCATCTGTCAAAGGAGAGGATTGGACCAAATGCCCCCTAAGGTCCCAACTGGATCTAGATTGATATAACATCATCATTCCACGACTACCTTTGGCTTCAAGCTGTCTTATACTTGATATGCTTGTATAACCTCATCCTTGATGATTTCAGGGCCTTCTAAGTATACTGTTGGGCTGTTTACTTCTATGCTGCAAAGTTGTTCTTCTGTCTTTTTCTATTGCCATATCCCTCTGATGGTAAATTATCTACTTCTTACCATTTCTCATCTTGGCTGCCATTCCTAGTCTGACACTTCTGCTGTTTGCCATTCTCTTTATTTATTTATTTCCTTCCCCCCCCCCTTATTTTACATCCCTTCTCTCTCTTTTCCATTTGGTGTCTTTGACACCTCTTGAATTCCTTGCCAGTGGGACTTAGGTTTCATAACTATTGTCTAAATGTGAATCTAGGCAGTCAATAAACAACAACATTTTATCTTATGTAATCTTTAGTCATTTTTGCTAAAAATGCTCAGAAACTATTGCTTTTTTATTTCTAGAGTTAATGCTATTCCAAATAGTTGCACTGACCAGAAGTTTGACCTCTCCATAAGTGAGGCATTGCATTTCTTTAAATCTTGTTATGTTATGCATCAGCTATTAGAGCATAATGTTTATGCTAATACTAGTTAATGTTTGTGCTTAACTATTTTAAGATTTCTCTTTATTTTTAAAGCATATTTAAGTGAGAAATTATGCTAAATGTTTATGTTTCTCTAAACATATCTATGAGGAGCCTGACTACCCAGATGACTAGGTTAAAATGAAGGCACAATTGTCCATTTGGTTAATATGTACAACACATCTACTATGTACAGGGTACTGTGCTAAGTGCTCAAGGTAGAAAAAATAGTTTGTTGTTTGCCCTTGCCCAAAAGAACCTTACAATCTAGCAGGCGAATAAAATGTCATGAATTACCCATCAAATAATGAGGGGGCAATAAAAAGTCTACTAAGTGCTGACCTTCCAAACTCAAATCTATAAAGCCAATACCTTAATGACATTTTCTTGGTAAACTAATTACTAATAATAATAATGATAGTTAGCATTTATATAGCACCTGCACTGTGCCTGGCATTGTGATAAGCACTTTACAGATGTTATCTCATTTGATCTTCACAATAACCTTGAAAGATGAGTGCTATTATTATCTCAATTTTTCAGTTAAGGAAACTGAGACAAACAGGTTAAGCTACTTGCCAAAGGTTACACATCTAGTAAGTGTCTGAGGCTGGATTTGAACTAAGATCTTCCTAACTCCAGTCCCAGCATTCTATCCACTCTGCCATCTAGCTATCACTATTCCAAGATCATGTAATAGATTGCCAACATTTTTTACCTAAGCATATTTCTACCCAGACTCCCCATTCATTCCTTTATTAAACTCCTAAGTTTGTTTTTATTAAACTCTTGAGTTTGTAGGAATCTGCATCCATATGTTCATAGATTGAGAGTTGCAAGGGATTTTTAGAGGTTATCAAGTCCAACTTCCTTATATAACAGATGAGTCACCTGAATCCCAGAGAATAAGTAATTTTCCCAAGGTCACACAGCTTGTGAGCAATTTGACCAGGTTGTTTGGTTTTTTTTTTTTGGTTTTATCTTTTCTTTCTTGGGGGGCAGGGAGGATTCCAAGTCCAGTGCTCTATCTACTATACCAGGCAGCCTCTCATGATTTTATTTTACAAAAATTTTATCTATATTCATATTCAAACTTTGTAAAATGGTCTAGTGCTGAAAGAGGTGAAGGAAAAGCATAGGGGGAGAGGGGGTAGAGAAGGGTGTTTATATTAATAGTAATGGAATAAAGAGGGAATAACATATATTTGGAAGACTATGAAAGTCTTCTAAATTCAGATAGAAATAGGAGGGTAAGGAGAAAGGATTGGGGGAGAGGCTGAGGGAGGGATCTTTGGAGGTGGGGTAGGTTAAGTAATATGAGGGCAAGGTAGCAGGTAGAAGTGAAATAGAGGAATTAGGATAGGAAATAAGGGATACACACGAACATAAAATAAAAATCAGGAGTAGAATTTATTAGGAAAAAACAGGAGTAGTAATCAAGATCACAAAGTTAAGGCTAAAACAGATTTAATCAAAAATAGGAAAATTACACCATATGTCAGCTATATTAATATTGTTTTAGACTATTTGAAATAACTAGACTTGATACGGCTGGAATATTGCTGTGGTATAGGAAATAATGAGTAGGTAGACTTAGAAAAATTTGGAAAGACTTGGACTTATATAGGAAGATGTTATCCACCCTCAGAGAAAGAGAGAAGAAATAAGTATAGTAAGGTCATAGATAAATATATATGTTTATATATTAGTATGATTATAGATAAGTATATGTGTATAAGTGTGTATATATATATATATGTACACATGTGGGTGTATTTGTACTTAATTGTAGCCTTCTTAGGGGAGGGGGAGGAGAAAGGGGAGGGGAAGAATAAAAAGCTCAGAATACAACATATAGTATTTATTATATAGGCTTTCTTGAACTGGAAATTTATTGAAGTATATTTTGAATCCTCTCTTTTTCTGCTATGCACATGACAATGCCTTTTTCCCTTATTTTGTGTTTGTTTTAGAATTTAAGTTTAAAATAAATTAATAATAAAAGAAATTTATATTATTTTATCCTACATAAAGGATTATTATGGGTTCTCATAGAAACAATGAGAAGGAGGTGGGGGTGGGAGGAAAGGATTCAAAGGTGGAGAACAATTCAGATAAGTATCTAAGCTGGGATTTAAACCCAGGTGCTTCAACTACAAACCTGTTGTTCCTTCCCCTACACACCACATTGTTCCACAGAGTCTGAGGTTGTACTTCTCAAATATTAGCCTCCCACTATCTTTATATTTTATCTTCTCTGTCTTGTTATTCAAGAACAGTCCCCCTTTCTCTTTGTCCTCTGGAAAAGCCAGAGTCAAAATAACTGTTTAACAAATCCACCGCCTTTATCCCTGTCTCCAATGTCCTGCTATCATTTTTAGTAGACCAATTTTCTCCTTTATTGTCTGTCTACTGAGAATATATGGGAGTAGCACTTTATTGTTATTTGAAATGTTCTCTGCAATTGGAGTAGAACCAGGATTTCTTTTTGCCCTTCTAATTGTGAAAATGAAGATAGACACAGCTTGCTCAAGGATGTCAAAGTGCTATTAAAGGATTTTTCTCATATACTTTTGATTCTTTAAAGCACACACACATAAAGCAAACATTTTGCTCTTTTTTAAGGAATAACCACACAATCTTCGGAAGACATGATATTTAGGGACCACTTTGATATTTGCTCCAGTGATCAACTTCAATTTTTTTTCTCATTGTTCCAACAAGAAGTAAAAAGCTTTTGTAAACAACTTTGATTGTTGACAAAAATACCTCTGATTAAATAATTTCTCAGTTTACAACTCTATGAAGTTCCCATGAAGATCCTTTAGTGGTTAGGTAAGTCTTCTAAATGGAAGGACATTCAAATTCAGATTTATCTCATCTTGTCCTCTTGAGAATTCCTCTCACTCAGTACAATAGATGGCCAAAACTCACAGTATCTTGGTTACCTTGGTTATCCTATACTATAAAATAACAGATTAAGAATAAGAAGAGATTTTTGAAACCATCTTCCAAGTCCTCAATAAATGGAAACTCCAGTTTGGAAGTACTATCACAGTAGGAGATTTCTTCCTGCCTTTGATGTAAGCTACTGCAACAAGTTATTAATATCGTATCATCATAGGAGAAATTATTGGTGGATTTCTTAGCCAATTTCACAAAGATAAGTGCCTTACACATGGGATCTTGTTTGATCCTCACAACAATCCAGCAGGTATTATTTTTATCCCCCTATTACAGAAGAGAAGTAAGACTGAGAGCTAAAGCTCAGTGATTTGCTAAAGTTATAGTGCTACAACGTACCTGAGGCAGAATTTGAACTCATGCTTTCTTGACTACAAGTTTAGTACTCTAGCTACTGCACCATTCAGCTGCTAGTTCTGACCTTACTCACAGTTGTGATGTTCATAAATAGCTAGCTTTACAAGTAGGGGAAAGAATTGCCTATAAAGTATGATTTGAGAGCACCCAGGAAGACTGCAATCATCTTCCCCAAAATATCTGTTCCACTAACTAGTGAAATTTCATTATTAATAATTCATTTTGGTGCCTTCTCTGTAAAATTAAAGTATATCAAATGTTTAAAGCCAAAAGGGACTTAGATCTATGGGGGAATCTAGATCTGTAAGGTCCCCTTTGGCTCTAAAATGTGATATGCTACTCAGATTTTAAAAAAGCATTCCTGTAAAAGGGAGAACAGTTGCACCTTAGTATGGATTAATTTGCTGGATCCTTTCTTTCCTCTCTAAGAACAGTCACAAGAAAAGCCTCAAACCCTGGAGAATAGGAGTGAAGGTCCCTCTTCAAAGGGGGATAAACTTCACTTACTTTGCAGCCTTGCCTAGAGAGCTCAATGCTTGAAACCAAACTTGTTTTGTTTTGGTTTTTTTTTTCCATTTAAATCCCTGAGCTAAACTAAGGTAGAAGGGGAGAAAGTGATTAGACATGCATTATGCTCCTTCAGGAATACAAACACTTGGTTGGCATTCATGGACATTTTGATCAAATTAAATCTGAAGGGAACACCCACCTAGATGCTTTCTGTCTGCAATAATTTTAAGTGCACACTTTATGTCTTCTCAGGCACAAAAGAGCACTGCAATAAAAAGGTTACTATTTGCCACTTGCAAGCAACTGAAAGGCAGAAAATTACTCCAACCAGGCAGAATAAATTTTTTTCTCCTTTGAAACTAATATTAGGATAGCTTCCTTTGAGGAGTCTGCAGTTTTGAGTGTATAACTCCCAAAGAATAAAAGTTAAGCTCCACAATTAGAGGCCATAAAATAATTTAAAGGAGCCACAAGGCCTTCAAGTCCATTAGGAAAATTAGCTTCCCCCCACCGCCCATTGCGTGCACCATTTGTCAGCAGAAGCTGGTATGTTATTATAATTATTATTTCTGCTGCTTTGTTCACTGGCTGCCTGCTTCATATAGCTCGATTAGACAATCCTTGCAACAGCCTGGGCATTTGGGTCAGGATGATTAACCTATAGGGAGAGTTGAAACACTCTTAGGTTAAGTGATTTTTCCCAGTAACCAAAGAGATCAGTGGTAGAGCCAGATTTGAAGTCCAGAGTTCCTCCTTCTGATGCTGTTCTTATCCAGGGTGACATTTGTAGCAATGAAAATACTTTGTTCTTTCTGAAGATAATTGAGAACTGCCAGAAAGGGAGGGCGGCTAATGTCCAGGGTTGTTGGCATAGGAAGCAATTAAATCCCTGGATGAGCTACCTCTGAGAAGAGCACCTTGTTCAAATGATTTAATATGCCTTGGTACACCAAAGTAGCCAATGAAAGCTTAAGGCTTAAAAAGCTAAAGAAATGATTAGGGATCAAGCACTCGATTTCATTATATTAGGGCATTCACAGATAAAGGAACTGAATGCCTTATAAATGTCTTAAATGCAACATATCCAAAATTGAGCTCATGTTTGCCCATTTCTTCCTAGTATCTTCTTGCATTTGAGCAGGACTGCTTCTCCTGCTATAGGAGGCAGTGTTATTGGGCCTGAAATTCCCATCATTGGTCATTCCTTTGGATTATAGCATTGAGGGATGATAACTCCTTTTAAAATGCAAATGCCTTGGAAATACAGTATAGGAAAGTCTTCTTGAAAAGATTGCTGGATCTGGAATTAAGATAACTAAAGTTGAGAACCAGTTTTGGTACCTATTAGTTATGTAAAAATGAGGCCATGTAAAAATTATTCAGTGTCTACTAAATGTTTCCTCACCTTTAAACAGGAATAATAATTAGACTACCTACTTTTAAGGGTTTATGAAAAGGAAAAGGTCTATATAAACCTTACATTTTCAGGCTTAAAGTGGTACAGAAAGGAGAACAGGTATTGAGCATTTGATTTCATCATATTAGGGCATGTGTAGATCAAGAAACTTCCTCTCCCAAAGCAAGTTTGCACCTTCTCTTGCAATTTATAGTCTTAGAGAGATGTCCAGTACATTGAGAAATTAAAAGATTTACCTAGTTGCAGACAGCAAGTACATGTCAGAGCCAGGATTTGAACTCAAATCTTTGTGTTTCTAAGACCATCTCACTCTCCACTTCCCACACTACCTCTTTTGGATATAAATTATTGTTCAATGATAACAGAGGTAATTTAGTGGTTAGATGCCAGGACTCTGGGTAACAGAACCTGTCTCTGAGACACATATCACTAGCTGTGTGGCCCTGGCAAAGTCATTTAACATCTTAGTGCTCCTGAGCAACTTTTGAAACTACAAATTGCAATGAATATTCTAATTTAATCTGTGTTGGTAGAAGATACTCTTCACAAGGAGTTCCCAACACAGATGAAATACAATGGCAGTTTCAAAATGAAAATTAAAATGTGGCAATATATATGTATAATACTTTATAAACCTTAAAGTATTAAATATTAGCTAATTTTATTATCTCAATCATCTGGGGGAGGTAAAGAATCAGTCATTAATATTCAATTAAAATTCAATTCAATTAGTATTCATTTAGGCCTGATGATAAAGGTAAAAAAGCAATCAGTTCCTGTTTTCGAAGACCTTACCTTGAGACAGAGACACAATAAAGTGTATTTCTAGAGGTGAAGAAGAAGGAAGGACAAAGTATTAATACCTGGGGGAACTGGGTGTGGGGCAAGCGGGATCCAGAGATATTTCACAAAGAAAAGTACACCTGAGCTGATTCCTGAAGGAAGATAAAGGTTCTGGGAATAGCCAGGAGGAACACACTCTGCCAGTGAGGAAAGCCTACACAAATTGAAGGAGGCAGGAGATGGAAATGGAAGGCTGAGTTAGGGGAAAAGGAAACCCTTTTCTGTTGTCACCAACACTCAAAATGATAAGCAAATAGCACATGAAGCCTTAATGTTGAAAGGGAGAAGTAAAGGAGGAGTTGGAATGATTTTAATCTTGCAAAGAGAAAGAAAAATGTGATTGTGAACAACTGAAGGCAGTGTAGTCTAATGGAAAAGATCATTAACATTGGAGTTAGAATCACTGGGTTAAAATCTGGCCTATGACACACTGAATAACTGTTCTGGGGCAAGTGACATCATTTCCCCAGGCCTCAGCATGCTCACCTATAAAATAAGTGAGAAGAAACATTATACTACCTATGTGGCATCAAAATTCAAATAGCAATGGTGGCCAGTAAACATACATAAGGATCAGAGCGGGTACATATTGAGTTAGAAATCCACATATTAACATTATCCATGTTTTACTGCATTTTTACTTAATTTGTTAAATAGCGCCCAATTAAACTTTAATCCTGCAACACTCAGAAACGTTGTGGGCCACATGCTGGCTCAGCTGCCTATTAGACACTTTTGGACTGTATTTCCTTTGAAGTCCTCTCCAGTTCTAAATTCTAAAACTCAAGCTGTCTAGTTTGGTACTTGGCAGCACACCAGAGATTAAGGGGAGAAATGAGGTGGAACTTCAAAGGAGAGATTGCCATTTAGGGTCAAAGAAAGACAAGTTAAATTGGGGCTGAGTCATGAATGAAAAAATTAATTCTGAGTATAGTATCTGGAGCCCCAGAAGATTTTCCATTTGTCTCTTTTGCTCAGAGAGCCTATTACACTGCCCTGTTTTCATTTGATTTTTTAAAAGTTTGTTGCATTTTATATTAAAGATAGGAATTTTGTAGGGATTTTTAAAAATCTAAATACTAGTCTCAATCTGTACATTTCTGGTTGTATAGGCTTCCCTCTTACCACCTGGTGGCAGCTTAAAATATTTCAAGGGAAGACAACAGAATGTACAATAAGCTTTGTCTTCCACAAAACTGTAGCCCAGGCTTGTAAATGGCAGATGAGACAAACATTTTATCTGCTTGAACTGGTCAGATTAGCAGAGTTTAAAATAGATGGAGGACCCACTCCTCCTCATTAGGACCAATGAATAGTTTATCTCCCTCTTTCTGATTCTGCTAATCTGAATGACTAAATCCACATTCATAGGAGGACATTAATGTATTGTTGGCTTAGCTGTGAATGAAAGTAATTTGCATTTGCAACTATGTCCAAAAAGTTACTGAACTGGGCACACCCTTTGACTCAGCAATAGCAGTGCTTTGCCTATATTAATAACAAGAAGAAAATAATAACAATAATAAAAACTCGTATTTCTATGGGTAGCTAGGTAGGTAGAATGCCTAGCATAGGGTCAGAAAGAAGCCTGAAGAGTTGGAAACAACTGAAAAACGACTCTCCATACAAGCATTTCTATAGCACTTTAAGGTTTGGGAAGCACTTTACGTGTATTATCTCATTTCTTTCTCACAGCAATCCTGTGATGTGAAGGTGCTATTATTATATCCATTTCACAGATGAGGAAGCTGAGACCAAGAGTAGTTCAGTGATTTGTTCAGGACTTTTCCATTTACTTTCTCCCTCTCCCCTAAAAAGGGAGGTAGGGTAGGGGATTATCCCTGGTCAAATCTTTGTCAATGACAGAAAGAAAAATGTAGCTAAATGCAATTGTTATTACATCCCATAGAATATTAGTAGGGATGAGGTTGTAAGCCCATCTCATTTACTATTTGATGGAGCTCTCCTGCAAACTCCAAAGAAAACAGATGGCTCAACAAGGGGGCATAGGACTTTGGAAAGAAAAACAATTCCATTTTTAGCCACTGACCTGGTAGAGAGGCTTCCTCAGTGGACCTTTAAAAAGGAGCTCCTTAACCCTCTGGAACTGGCAGTCATACATACTCAATGTGCAGTAAGGGCATTGCTTCCTCATCTCATGCCTCCTCAATAGCAAGTCATGAACATCCCTTAAAGTTTCTAAGAAAGGTGCAGCGTACACTAAATGGGAAGGATTCTTTATGTCTATCCCCTCTCCTGTTCTAGGGGGGTGGAATCCTGCTACAAATGAAAACAAGAAGAGAAAGGAAATAGAACATGAAGAGGAGCTAGGAAACAACAATGCAGTTTTCCTGTGCTGTGGAATGTTTTATTGTTTTCTAATACTTGGAAAACAAAACTATTGATTTTAATGTGTTTGATCATTCTCATCATGCAAAAAAAAAATACTGGGTTGGTCATCAAAAGATTTGGGGTTTAGGGAGGCTAGGTGGCGCAGTGAGTAGAGCAACAGCACTGGAGTCAGGAGGACCTGAGTTCAAATCCAACCTCAGACACTTAACACAAAAACTAGCCGAGTGACCTTGGGCAAGTCACTTAACCCCAATTGCCCTCCAAAACAAAGCAACAACAACAACAAAAAGATTTGGGTTCAATTCCTGGCTCTTTTACTTATTGCCTGAGATAAAAGTCCAGGCAGCGGCAGCACCAATTACACTGGTAGTCTTGCTTCTAGCCTAACTCTCACAGACATTATCTAGGGAAGCAGCTCAGGTAGAAAAGAGTTCCAATCACCCCCCACCAACCACCAACTAAAATTGTCACTCACAAGGTGGACAAGTCAGCCTAGCTGAAGCAGCAAAGTCATTTTGAGGATTACAGGAGTTAGCATGTGCCAGACAGGTCAAACCACCATCACTACCTGGACTACCATACCTACTCAAACTCTCATGGAGATTCCCTAGGACCTGGAGCTCAAGAGCCTTCAGAACAGTAGTACTTCCAGGTCAGTGATCATAGCCATCAAGCTGGGAAGCAAATGCCATGATGATACAGCCTGAGAACTGCCGTACAGAGGCTACAGCCATGTCTATTAAAGATTCAGAAAAGGAAGTTCTTGTCACCAAGGTCCTTGGAACTGTCAAAGGCTTCAAAATAAGAAGCTGACATGATTTTATCAGTAGAAATAATATTAAAGAAGAATCATAACTCTCTGCTTTGCTTCCAGAGCCTAACGACCATGCAGCTAAAAATTTCCATAGATGTTATCTCTTTGAGAGCTGATAATATCTTGTTTTTCTACTTGTACCTCCAATACTTTGCACACAGTGCTTAATAAATACTTTATTCATTCATTCATTCACCAAAAGTAGATTCCATTTTTGTTCGTGACTTTCTTTCAATGCTGGTCTAGGTAAATGGATTTCCACTTCCAAAAAAAAAGGTGCTTTTTATTTTTAGTAAAGGAGAAAATGTCACTGAAAATGAAGAGGTGGTACATAGCTTCATAGAAATGTACATTATTAGAACTGGACCTTAGTGATCACATAGTTCAGCCTTCTCATTTTTCAGATGAAGAAAATGGGGCAAAGGAAGGTTAAGTAATTTGTCCAAGGTCAGAGTATCAGTAGCATAAATTGTCCTTATTTCATTTTTTAGCGTATCAGGTTGACTTTGCTCCTAATGGGTAGAACCCTGAACCAGAAACTACAAAGGCATATTTTTATTCCAAGGTCTGTTAATGACTAGAATACCTAGCCCATCTTTTATGTTTCATAAATATTATTGGTGATAATCTGAGCATGGTAATGTCTTTTCTACTAGATGGAATAAATATTAATGAAGTCATTTATGTGAATCATTCTTGAGTCTATTCAGAAAGCCTAATATAAATATATTAGAGATGACATTATTGATATTTTCAATAAAATTGTTAATTGAATTGGAATTTTCTTGTGGCACAGCACAGACTTTTAGTACAATGGTCTTGTTCTTATTCTTCCTTTTTTCTTCCTTGAGACTGATTCTCCTTATCTTTCTCAAGCTAGAAATATAGAGGCTACTCATGGGCTCAATTCAAATGCTGATTGGCATAGAAATTTTGACCTACTCCATTTCTGATCTTGACTAGTTTGCCCCTCATTAAACAGTCTGGTTGCTCCCTGTTCCCAGGAGTTCATCATACTGGAGCCAGACATACTCTATACTACATTCAATCAGCTGTGGCCCCATGGCAGTTCAGAACTTCTGAATTCAAGATATCTACTAGACTCAGCTCCCTGGTAACAGGAATTATTGGCATCTGCTACTATAACCAGCAGTGACAAGAATGGTCATTGTCACCATTATTTGATAAACTATTGGAAATCCTAGCTACAGAAATAAGGCAAAAAAAATATTAATTATAGGAAAAAGCTTGGGCAAAGAACAATTATCTCTATGAAAATATGGTTTACTTAAAAAGCTTTAGAATTAACAAAAAACAAATCATGATAAATAGTTCTACAAAGTGATGGGATAAATAAAAATTATTTCATATATTTTTAACCTAACTATCCATTGTGTCACCTATCTACTCATGTATGCCATATTAATAATTATACATTTAATCTGTGGTAGGTTCACATCATTAATTCATATATTACAACTTCCTAGACATTATCTATGAGGCAGTTAGGCAGCATAGTGGATAGAGTACTAGGCCTGGACTGAGGAAAACTCATCTTCCTGAGTTCAAATCTAGCCTCAGACACTTGCCAGCTATGTGACCCTGGGCAAATCACTTCACTCTGTTTGCTTCCTCATCAGCAAAATGAGTCAAACAAGAAAATGGCAAACCTTTACCGTATCTTTGCAAAGAAAACCCAAAATGAAGTCAGAAAGAATTTAACACAACTGAAAAATGAATGAACAACAAAATATTTTTAACAAAAGCAAGGAAAAGGGGAAAAGAAAAAAATATCATTGGAGTTCAGAGAATGCATTAACCATCTATATAGCAAAAGGGACTTGTTCAAATGCAATTGCCAAGCAAATTTTACAGAAATAAAAGCTTAAATGATTAGAGAGTTAAAGTCATGTAAGCAAAGAAGATATCAAATTTTATCTATAGATCGAATACCATAGCCATCAAAATATGAAAGGAGTATTTTTTAAAAATTAAACCAAGTAAAAACAGAACTCAGATGGAACTATCAAAGGGCAAGAATAGAGAAATAATTAAAATAAGTAGGAAAGAAGATGGCTCATAACCATCTTACCTTGCATCACACAAAGTTTGGTTTGTTTTTCCTAGCTATGAGTTACATACAGTCTTTTAGAACAAGTCTGTCTAATTCAGAAAAAAACCTCACCACCCCTAGGGACTGTGGGGCAACAACTATTCTCTGGGTACTGTCCTGCCGATTTCTCCTCTGTAATATCCCTCCTCTATGACTCCTCTCCTTTGACATTGCCACCATTTTGGTGCTGGTCATCTCATCATTACCTCATGACCTCACATTTGGACAACTGCTGGTGAGGATATCTCTAGTCTCTCTGAACTCCAATACATTCTCCAATCAGCCACCAAAGTTTAGGTTTGATATTATCAACCTCCTATTCAATAAGTTCAGAGAATCCCTACCTCCTCTAAAGTCAAGTAAAAAAATGCTCTGTCATTCAAAATCCTTCATAACCTAGTCTTTTCGCATCTTCTTCTCTCTGCCATGTATGACACTCCATCTCCTGGCTCTGGTCATTTTCTCTGATTTCCTCTAGACCTAGAATGATCTCCTTCAACTGTCTACTGACTTTCCTGTATTCCTTTAAGTCCCAACTAAAATTTCATCTTTTATGGAAGCCTTTCCCAACCCCTATTAATTCTAGTGCCTTCTCTCTATTTCCTAATTGTCCTCAATATAGCTTGCTTTGCATATATTTATTTACATACTGTCTCCTTTAGACTGTAAGCTCCTTAAAGGCATCCCCAGTGCTTAGCACAGTGCCTGACACATAGTAAGAATTTAATAAATAGGTACTGATTGGCAGGATAGAGCAATTATACGTATAGATTTACATTCCTAGGCTAGATGAATATGGATACTCAGATGGTGTAATGAGATGGGCCAATGATGTTCATGGCTTCTTGCATCCTTTCTTTAATTCTTTTTTCAATTATCAGAAATCTATTTTTCTCTCTACTGACTTCCCCACCAAAGAGGAAACAGGTTATTTTTAAAAAGAGAAAAAGAAAAAGAAAACTCTTGTGACAAATGTGCATCATCAATAAAAACAAATCCTCATCTTGGTCAAGTTGAAATATGTTCAATTCATTCTTCATATTCTTACATTATCTTTCTTAATCAGGAAATGGGTAATATTCTTCATTATTGGTCCTCTAGAATCATTCCTGATCACTGACCAGAATTCTTAAGTTTTCCAAAATTGCTCACTTTTATAATTTTGATGTTATAGTATCAATTGCTTTATTGTTTCTGCTCACTTAAGCCTACATCAGCTTATGGGACTCTTCTAGGTTTTTCCACAACCATTTCTTTTATTAGCTATATCCTTTTCGGTACAAGAATATCCATGTGAAATGTACATATATACTTTTTTTTCAGTTAACACATGTTTTTTCTCTCCTTCCTCTCCTGAACCTCTACCAATTTAAACAAATTAAAAAAAAAATTCTTTGTAACAGATACATACTCAATCAAAACAAATTGCAACATTGGCTATGGCTATGTCCAAAAAAAGTATTTCTCATTCTAAATCTTGAGTCCATCAACTTTCACTCATGAGGGTGGATGTTATTCTTCACTATCAGTCCTCTGAAGTCCCTTTTGATGATTGTGTTGATCAGATTTCTTAAATCTTATACTGTTATTATATAAATGTATTTTCTGGTTCTGCCAACTTTGTTCTCATCAGTTCTAGGATACTCTGAAACTGACCTTTTGTTCATTTATGATAAAACAGTAATCAATTATATTAATATGCCACACTTTTTTATCCATTCACCAATGGACAAAGTTTAGTTCCCTATTCTTTGCCAGCACAGAAAGAACTACTATAAATGCTTTTTGATGCTTTTTTTTTTAAGCTGGTGTCGTATAGGCCTAGTTGTTGTTTCACTGGGACAAAGTGTATGCACAATTTAGTAACTTTTGAAACACAGTTCTATACTTCTTTCCAGAGTGGCTAGACCAATTCCAAGCTCTGCTAACACTGTGTTAAAATGCTTGTTTCCTCACAGTTCCTCGAACATTTGTTATTTTCCTTTTGGGTTAATTTGGCTAATCTGATGGGTGTGAGTAAAACCTCAGAATTACTTTAATCTACTTTTTTTTTATTTGCAGCATTTTTTTCCACATGACTGCTGACAACTTGGATTTCTTTCCTTTAAAATTGTCTGTTCATATTCTTTGCCATTTATCAATTGGAAGATGGAACTTTTTCTTGCTAATTCGAATCAGTACCTTGTACATCTTGGAAATGAGATTTTTGCTCTCTACATACCCTGTTATGACCTCAGGGTTGTGAGAGAACATGTATGTCACTTCCCTCTAGTAAAATGGAAAGACATTATTCTTGTACATTCCCCTTGCCTAATTACTCTTATTTAGATTTTGCTTGTCTATTTGTTTCCTGGATTCCTGTGTTTGAAGTTAAAAGTTTCTTTTTTTTTTTATTTTAGACTTGAACACTAAAACTTAAATAGATAAGAAAAGAAAAAGAAACATTATAAACTTACATATTAAAACTTAAATAAAAAATAATAAAAGGAAAAGATATCATGTGCACAGCAGAATGTAAGAGAGGATTCAAAATACATCATAATAAATTTCCATTTTAAGAAAACCTATTTATTAAATACTACATGTTGTGTTTAAAGCTATCCATCTTTGCTTCCTTGTAGGTTTTCTTTTGTTCTCTGCTATACACTTTTTATTTTGTTCTTTTTTTCTCCTTCCTCCCTCCTCTGCATCCCAGGCTACAATTAAGCATAGATATATTCATATAGAGATATTGATATATACATATGCATATATATATACACACATGAATACATACACACATACATACATACATACATAAAAATATACTTCCCTAAGAGATTCTACTCCCAATCTTTGTTTTTATGTTTGTGTGTATCTCTTATTTCCTATCCCTCCTGACTCCTCTTGCTTAACTTATCCCCCACAAGGATCCTTCCCTCCTCCTCCCATTCCCATTCATCTAAACGCCCTTCTATATCCCTCTTTAATCTATTCCTGTACCCTCCCCTCTAAAGATCCCTCCCTTATCCTCTCTCCCATCCCTACCCCTTAGAGTTTTATTTCATTTTGAATTGAGAAGAATTTATACTCTTCTGAATGTATATGTACTGTTCCCTTTTCAACACATTCTCGATGAAAGTAGGTTTCCACAACTAACAACCCTCCTCCCCCATCTAATTCCTCTATATCAATCTTCCTCTCAAATCTCATTTGTATAAGATAATTACTCTTTTTAGTTGTTCCTGAATGGTTTTACTTTTTTAAGTCATATCAAGCTCAGGTCAACCCTATCTTTCTTATGGACTACCCAATTAATAACAAGCTTACACATACATTTTATATTTTACATACATAAAAGGTAAGCAATCTGTCCTTATTGAATCCCCTGTAATTGGTCTTTGGTATATATACATTATATTTCTCTTGGCTCTTGTATGTCAAATCTTCCAGTAAGTTCTGAGTTTTGCTTTTTGTTGTTGTTGTTTTTAACAAATTCCTGAAAGTCTGACAATTTGTTAAATGTCCATTTTTTCCCCATTCAGGATAATGCTTAGCTTTGCTGGGTATAATATTTTCAACCAGAACCCCAGTACCTTTACTCTTCAACTTAGTGTTCCAAGACCTGTGGTCTTTTAGTGTTGCCACTGCTAGGTCTTCTGTGATTCTAATTGTGGCACTGCCATATATAAATTGTTTTTTTTTTCTTGTTTCTTGTAATATTTTCTCCTTGAGCTGGGGGTTTCAGAATTTGACTATGATACATCTGTAGGTTTTCTTCCCAGGCTCTCTTTCAGGTGGTGATCAGTGCACTTTTTTCTATTTCTACTTTCCTCTCTTGTTCTAATGCTTCAGGACAATTTTTTGTAAGTATTTATTGTATTATTTTATTAAGATTCTTTTTTTGATAGTACTTTTTAGGTAGTCTGATTATTTTTATATTTTCTCTTCTTTATCTGTTCTCCAGATCATTTGTTTTTTCTTATGAAATGTTTTACATTTTCTTCTTTTTTTAATTAATTGTATTTTGTTTTGTTATTTCTTGATCCCTTATAAATTTGCTGGCTTCCCCTTGCCCAATGCTGATTTTCAAGGAGTCTTTTTCTTCCTTAAGATTCTGGATCTCCTTTTCTAATTGGTTAACTTTCTTTCTTCTTGGATTACTTTTATTTCTTTTTTTTTTTAGTTTTTCTTCAATCCCTCTCATTTGATTTTTATTGTCTTTTTAAAGTACTTCTATGAATTCTTTTTGGGTAGATGACCAGTTAACATTACTCTTTGTAATAGAAGAGGGTTTCTTTACTTCAGTATCCTCCTCTGAAGATGAACCCCAGTCTTCTCTATTCCCATAGTAGTTGTCTATAGTTGGATTCTTTCTCTTTCACCTTTGCTTTTTGTATGTGTAATAGCTTAATTTTTGTAATAACCTCTAGTCCTGGGGTGAGGGGTGGGGCAGGGCGGGGAAGTGTCTGGCCTCAGATCCTCCTTCAGTTCTACCCTCTGGCCTGGAACTAGGACCAAGATGTCCAGCCTCCTGTAAGTACCCAAGGCCAGCTGCATCCCCACCCCACTGCTTCTGCATTCACCCAGTGACAGTTGATTCCTTCTCACATGGTTGTGTCTCTGCAGCACAACTGGGTCTGTAATTCATTGTCAGCAGAGGTTCCCTCAATCTTTGTTTTTTTTTAAGCAATCGGGGTTAAGTAACTTTCTCAAGGTTACACGGCCAGTTATTATTTCTGGGTGTGGTGCTGAGCATCTGAGCCCGGATTTGATCCAGGTCATCCCGACACTGGAGCCGGTGCTCTTACTCGCTGAGCCACCTGGCCGCCCCAGGTTCCCCCAATCTTGCCTGACTCAGATGGCCAACTGCCCTCACTGCTCCTGGAACAAAAGTTTCTGTGGCTGCGGCTTAAGCAGTCCCTAGCCTAGACTTGTTTACTCTTCATAACAGTCCTGGGATTTTTCTTCAAATCCTCTGCTTGTCCCAGGAGGACCCCTGTTCTAACCCTTCTCTTATTTACTTTTACCGTGATGTTTGTCCCGAGGCATTGTTGTATCTCTTCTGTGGAGAAAATCTTGAGCTTAGAATTTTCTGACCTACTTTTCCATCTTCCCCATTTCAAAATTTCTAATCAGACCTGGTCTTTTCACCAGGAATTCTTGAACATCTTTTTTCATTAAAGATTTTTTTTTCCTCCTGTAGAAATGTCAGTTTTCCTGGATAAATTTGTTTTTGGTTGTAAGCCTATTGTATTTTGCCTTTGGGAATATAATACTTTATATTCTAAATTCTTAGTTCCTTTATAAACTTCTAAGTTTTTACATAGTAGCTGATAAGTCCTTTGTGATTTGGACTTTGGTTCCTCAGTACTTGAATTTTCTTTCTGGCTGGTTACAATGTTTTTTCTTTGACCTGTAGGCTCTTAATTGTGACAATGACATTTCTGGGAGTTTTAATTTTTTTTTCAGGAGGTGATTAGTGGGGGTTTTTTTAATATATTTTTACTTTGCCCTCTGGTTGTAATAATTCTGGATAACTTCATTTTATGATTTCTTGAAGTATGACATTATGTGAAGTTCTTTTTTGGGTAGTCAAATGATTCTTAAATTGTCTCTCCTTGATCTTTCTTCCAGTCACTTCTTTTTTTATATGAGATGTCTTAAATTTTATTTTTTCAAACTCTCTCTGTTTTAATCTTTCTGGTTGTCTTGTAGAATTATTAACAGCTATTTAATCCATTCTAATTTTCAAGGAGTCACCTGCTTGGGTAAGATTTTGTACCTCTTATGCTAATTTTCCCTCCAAGTCTTTCTGCCAAAATTCTCCTTTCTTTTCTAGTTCTTACCTCTAATACCTTCATTTCATTTATACTATATTTTTTAAATCTTCTTTTATTTCTTATAAGAATTTTAAATGACCTTTCTGACCAAGCTGTGTTTTACTTCAAAGTTTTACTTATATTTGTTCTGTAATTACTATTATTATTATTGAAGGGCTTTTGATTATTTGCTCATTCTTCCAGGTATACTTCAAGGATTCTAGAGGAAATGGTAAGGCCCTGTACAGTCTTGGTCTTTATTGTCTGGAGTCCTGCCATTGGATTCTCTGAGTATTGAATGCTATGTTCTTCAAGGATCACCGGTGAATTTGAAGCCACAGAGCTTCACACTTTCAATGAGCCATAGGCAGTCTGATCTAGAATCCTGAAGGCAGTATGATCATTTCCTTTCTGGAATTTCTATCCACTAGACCCTGGTATGGGTCTAAACAATATAACGATGGATGTGTCCCTTGATGAAGTACCAACAGACAGGTGCAGGTCTAAGCCTGTCAGCAAACTGAAAGACTCTACAGGGTAAGAGCAACAGAGCTGCAGGCCTACCCTTGTTTCCCAGTTCTTGCTCTGTGGGCAGAATTTATTATCTTGGGCTGGAAAAAAATGATCTGCTTTGGTTTTTTCTTCAATTTTTAAACCAGTTTTCAGTCTGGCACTTTTCCTATATATTTATTGTGGAATATTTTGGGGAGAACTGAGCTATGCGGCTTCTTCCTTCACTATCTTTGTAGATCCTCCTGGTTTATATATTATTCAATAAAATCTGTAGCTAGATTCTTTTAAGGCAGTAAGATATGTGTAATACATTTAGAAAGTTTTGCATCACTAACTGGTTTGAACTCTTCTTTTTTTTTTACCCTTACAGGAATAATCTTATCTAGAAAATTCGGTTGTGATGAATAACTCAGTCCCCAACAATGCCCGATAAACAAAATATTGCCATAACAGTGGTTAGAACACTGAGTTCCAAACATATTTGATTAAAAGATGAATTAAAGAACAACTTCCCTTGTTTCTCTGAGTTTAATTGGGAGCAAAGGGACTTCTAGTCTCAATAATTATCTATTAAGTTGGGCAAGATTTCATAAAGGATTGCTTTTATTACTCAAAGCAAGCATTTTTTTAAAGTTATTACTCAGTTGTAGCTTTACTTTGGGCTAGCTGTTAAAAATGTAAATTTATAAGTGATTTCTTCTTTAACATAAATATTCGTATTTTGAGCTGAATGCAAGTTATTTTTCACAGATTTTTAGTAGTGTTCACAGAGGAAGATTAATATTTATTTGCTTCACAGATGTCTGTCCTCTGCAACATGTGTACTGCCTCCATGGATCTTTTGATGCTACTGTGCCCCATCAAATTAATGACTAAGCATTCTGCTATACCACAGGGCATTCTGCATCTGGTCCGCTAATGTATGTAGGGCAGTAGTAATATGGAAAAGCAAGTGCTAATAGCATGCAGATTTCCAGCTTAGATTGGGTTTTATTCCTATAGTGTGCTGTATTTAACAAGATTTGTATCTTGGGCATGATCGACCCAAGTGCTGATAAAAACACTCCCTAAGTGAGCTATTACTTTGTATAGCAAAATGATGTCTATTTAAGAACATTCAACATTAAGCATTAACCACATTGATTCCATTGGAGGGGAAGCAAAATCAAATTATTTTTGCTGCAAATATTTTTGTATTTTTCAGTATCAAAATAACTTTTTTATCTGATAAGAACAAAAGGAGGAGAGAGACTCCTCAGACCTCCACGGTCCCAGTCTTTGAAGGAGCCTTATGGGTCACAGAGAAGCTAGACGTCAGGATTCAAAAAGTTGGTACCTAGGGACCTCATTACAGGGATAAAGTATATTCTGCTCTCACCTGAGGCCAAAACTTGGGGGTAGAACTATGCTGACCAGTACTCTAAGCCTTCTAGCATAACTCAGACAGAATAAATGGACACCTAGTCCTTCCTGAAGCTCCATCTTCCCTTATGTTTATTTACCATTGTCCCTATCGTGCCCATTGACTGTATAAGCTCTTTCAAACCCCTCAGTATCTATGATTTTTTTAATGGAATTTGAGAAAATTTCAAAAACCAAATAAAACAATTTTTTAACTTTTGGGGGGGTGAAGAGGAATGGATTCTCCAATTATGGCCCTCACCCCATTTAGATGCCTGTCATTCAAATGAGGGAAATTGATAAACTTCCTAAAACACATCCCCCAGCTCAAAATCTTTCAGTGGCTTCCCCTCACTAGGATAAAATACATATCTTCTTTTTTTCTTTTTTTTTTTAAGCAATCGGGGTTAAGTAATTTGATCAAGGTTACACGGCCAGTTATTTCTGGGTTATTTATAAGTGTCTGAGCCCGGATTTGATCCCCAGGTCATCCCGACACTGGAGCCAGTGCTCTTACTCACTGAGCCACCTGACTGCCCCTTAAAATACATATCTTAGTCTGACATTTAAAGATCTCCAAATTCTAGCTCCATCTCATCTTTCCTACCATATTTCATATTATGTAGTTTCAATCATTCTGCATTCTACCAAACTGCTCTAATACCTATTCCCTCAACTCAACATGCAAGCTCCTGACTCTTATACTTGCACAAACCCTGCTCACCTTCATATGGAATGTAATCACTTCTCCCTGACTTTTAGAATCCTTACTCACTTCATGGCTCAACTGAAACACCACCAGCTCTGTAAAACCCTACAGTTGTGAATGCTTTCTTTCTCATTTTTTTTTCCTAAAGCACTTCATCTCATCTATTGTTTGCTCCTTTACTCCCTACTTTTTTAGTAACCCCTCGAAGAAAATAAGAACTTAAGGGCAAACTCTGGATCATGTTTGTCCTTGCATTCACAATTCCTAACACAGAGCCTTACATGTATCAGTCAAATAATTGTTTGAATTAAATTGAATTGAAGCCTCTTTCTTTCTATTCATTCCATAGACCTGCCCATCCAAAATAATAAAAATAATAAATTCACCACTGTAAAGCCATAATGCCTTCCTTATTTAAACTCACACAGAGCTTCCCAAAGTGGGCTATACCACTGCCTTGGGGGTACTAGAATGATCCAGGGGGTGGCAGTAGTAGCAGTTAGAGGGCATTGAATAAAAATAAGGGGGAGGTAGAAGCATAATGAAAGAAAAGAAGATAAGAAAATTTTGAAAAAACATTCATACATCTTTCATCTGATGTGTAAGAGTTAAAGTCATAGTGATTACATTATTTTCCATATCAGTTGTCAATACTGCTGATAGGTCTTGACAAGCAACTGTCAGCAGGCAAGTATGTTGCACATTGTTGGGAAGTCCAGCATATATTGGCAGGAATATGTTCGTGCAATAACTCGTTTACAATACTGTATGGTTATATGACACAATATTGTATCATCAAAATTTAAATGCAGGAAAAAACCCTCAAATTTATCAAAAATATTACATTTAAGATGTGTCATTTTTCAAAAATATATTTTTTGAAATGACGCAATATTTAAAAAAAAACTATTAAAGGTTTAAAGAAAGTAAATTACCAGAAAGGCACTGAATAATTTTTTAAAGGGGCCAGTAGGTCAAATAAGTTTAGGAACCTCTTATTTTAAGAAATTTTGTTTTTGTTGTCTAGTCATTTTTCAGTTGTGTTTAACTCTTCATGACCCTATGTGAAGTTTTCTTGGCAAAGATACTAGAATAGTTTGTCCCTTCCTTCTCCAGGTCATTTCACAGATGAGAGAACTGAGGCAAATAGGTTGAAGTGACTTGCATGGCTAGTAAGCGTGTGAGGCCATATTTGAACTCTGGAAGGTGAGTCTTTCTGACTCCAGGCCCAACACTCTATATACTGTACCACATAGCTGCCCTTTTAGGACTTAGGAAGAGGCAAATAGTCCCACATGAATGGGGCACTATTCTGGGGGATATAATGGTCTCCCATAGAGGAAGGAAACTGAGTTGAGTCCAAAAGTCTACATTTGAACTCCAGCTCAGCTGCTATCTACCAGCAAAAATTAGACAAGTGATTTCAATTCTATCACCTTCATGTTTGTTATCAACAAAATAACAAGAATTACTACTTAATGACTAAATTCTAGTTCTAACTAAGGACTAGTTAGTATCTATGGTTCCTTCTAACTTTAAATTCTATGACACCTCTTAATCAAAAAATAGGTCCATCCCCAAAGATAACTTACGACAAAGCTATTTACATTTACTAGTACAAAGGGCAGAGGAGGAATGTAGAATATAACATATAGAATACATCATACATTAGTGTCTTTGGCAGGAAGGGGAACTAAATTATGACTGAACATATACTAATCAATAAGTAAGCAACTCAACAATGCAGAAGCCTACATTTTTTTTCTTTTGTGTCCCCACAGCTTAGCTCAGATCTAAGAACTTTCAGCCATACTAGGTGGATAAAAAAATGACTTGGTAATGGACTGATTCATTGCCTCCTCCTATAGTTTCTTATTGTTGTTTTTGTTCATCCATAATTTTCAAAGCAGACAAATGACATCATGTCTCATGCCTGAACTGAATTTAAGTGAGGCAGAAGCATATAGTCTTTATTATACATTTTTTTTTAGTTTTTATTTAATTGGTTTTCTTTTTTGAAAGGGAAAGCTAACTGGGTTGAAATGGGGCATGGCATTGGGGTAGACATAGATGGAAATGATTGTGATGTATAAACAAAAGGTGTCAGCAAAACTTTAATTGTGTTTAAAGAAATTCAGTGGCCAAATTTTCCAGGAAATAGAAAATAATATATCAGTGTGGCAATATGGATAGCAAAAGGTTACTAAGAATTAATACAACATTGTAAAAACATGTGTTAGAATGCACAATCCATAGTCTCCATCATTTCATTTACAATATCCATAATTACACATACTGAGCTGTAATTGGTTTGGATTACTTCTCCATTTGGTATAAGGAGCTATTGTCAGCTTCAACCGTATGTGGCAAATATGCCTTCATCCAAGATTTACAAGGCACTCATGCCTTAATTAACAGACCTTAATTCTAATGAGTGCTAAACTCATTTAAATTTCAATAAAACTAAGTGCCCATGTTTACAGTCTTTTATCTAAATGCTGCCATTTTAATAGCAACATCTATTTCATTTTTTCCCCTGATTAAACTTGTAGTTGACAGTGCTGACTTTGGTTCTCCCAAGAAGCATTCTGGAAGTAAAGTTCATGGTGCTGCAACTCACCATAAAAACAAAGTTTCTGGGACAGTGACAAGAGAAAATTTTGTGAAATGTTTCAAATCTTTCTCAATGAGCTAAAAAAATGAGGAAATATTGGTTCGAAGTCCTTCTGTTCATTTGGAAAGCTGCTAGAAATTGGCTTTGTGGGACTGTACTGAGGCATGTTGTCCAGATCCTACAGAGCAGGAATTTTTTCTCTCTCTTTTCTTGAGTAGGGAAGCTTTGGTGAATTTTTTTCAAAGAAGTGATTAGGATTTTGGAGGCAAGGGCATGAGGAAAATTAATAGACAGCCTCAGATCTTCTCTCACTTTTCCTTCATGTAGTGCAAAGAGTTACCAGAAGATTCATATTGAACTGTACGGTTAGAAGGTCTTGGAGTTCCTTATTTATTTTTTTTCTTTTAAGATTGTGAGCAGATAAGCAAACATACTACATATAAAAAATAATAAGAATTAATAGCAATGATTAATGCTTAAATACTACTTTAAGGTTTACAAAGGGCTTTTACATGTATTATTTCATATCACACTTGAAATCTGCAGTTAAGAGAAACTGAGGCACAGTATTCTGAGCATCATCAATTTGTCATCAAAGCTAGCAGTTGCTGCTAAATGTGATCCAGAGCTCCTCAGTAGCCAAGGACATATCTGACAATCAAGGCAGTTGTTTTATAACAATACAGAAGAAATCTAAAAATAGTGAGCAATCTGGTGCAAGGTCGGCATATCTTACTGATGAATGGATTAGTGCTGAGGTTGCTAACCACAAATTATATTAGTTTATCACAAGGTAGATTGACAAGTGAACCAACATCCTCTGGAAAATCCCATAGCTAGCACTTTCTAAGGGAGAACGGGAAGATTGTAGCTGGTTGACATTTTCTGAGAGGCCATGTTATTGATTCTTCTTGGATTAGAATCTTGTGGGTGGAAAGTGTCCAGGAAATGGGACATAGTACTCAGAGTTGTTTCCTTGGTTGTTAGGGAGACATCTGTTTGTTGGTTGATTTGTTTATTCTTATGGTTATTAGAGTGTACAAGGTGGGGGGGGGGGCATCTCCAAACATCCTTTTCTATATCTTGCCACTGGATCCAGATTTCTCCAGAGGAGAAAGTGAGGCTGGTGACTTTGCACAGTCCTGCCTCACTTAAATCCAATCCTCTTGCAAAGTCATGGCATCATCTTCTTGATGTCATGATCCTCTTTGAGAACAAACAACAACAACAAAGTGTACATGAGGCAACTTTATATGAAGCAATGACAATATCTTAACTACCAACTCATAATAGGACTGCCTTTACATAAGGAGTGAATTATAATTAGTAAATTAATAATCGGATCAAAATCAATATAAATCAATAATTGTAACTAAGTGAAATCTCATATTCATTTGATCCTCACAACAACCCTGCAAGGTAGTTCACTTTATAATTACCATTTTATAGATGGGGAAACTGAGGTTGAAAGATGTCATGTAATTTGCCCAGGGTCACATAGCTCTCAAGTGAATAAAACATGTTTTGAATCCAACCTAATTTTAAAACCAGCACTCTATGTACATACCACCTAGTAGCAATAAACTAAGAAATAGAACCTGGAAGAGAGATTAATTATAGTGACTACCCACTTCCTCTAATATCAACCCATTTCTCAAAAATTAATTCCTCTGGTAAGATGGATTCCACCCAGAGCAAAAAAAAAAAAAATAGGGCTAGAGATGTCTTTCCTGGACAGTAGTCTATAAAGACAGAAACTTGGCTCCAAGTTTACCCAGTGAGTCACAGACTGTTGTCCACATACCATTCCAGACTTCATTTGTCTCACCAAAGCTCTACATTTCAGTCAAATTAGCTGTTCCTTGAATGCCATACCCCACCCTTGACTTTTGTGCATTTGCACAAACTGTACCCCTCCTCACTCCTCTCTCAAAATGTTTGTCTTTCTCTTGAACTCAACTCAGGTATAATAATAGTGTGAATAGTGAATTTGAAAACCTACAATCCCTGGTTCAAAGCCTGGCTCTATTACTTATTGTGTAATCGTGAGCAAGGTACCTAACTTCTGTGATCTTTGACTTATTTATCAGCAAAAATCAAAGGCTTAAATTAATGGCCCCAGTATTCCTTTCCTGCCCAAAGCCTATTCAAATCCGGCCTCAGACACTTTGCATAAAACTAGCCGTGTGACCTTGGGCAAGTCATTTAACCCCAAGTGCCCTTCCTTCCCCCTCCAAAAAGCAAAACAAAAAAATTTCAATTTTAAAAAATTATTATTTATATAAATATTAATATTTATTAATATTAGGTGTTATCTTACCTCCTTGATAAAATTTTCCCCATTTCTCACTCCTCAATTATCAACACTTTCTCCCACCTATTCTTGTACTAATTTGTACAAATTTTGTGGTTCCCCTCCCCTAGAAGAATGCAAGTTCCCTGGGGGCACCAGGACTCCTGGGGTTTTTGTTTGTTTGTCTGTTTTGGAATTTTTTTGTCTTTGTATAACATAAAAAGTGCTTGATAAATATTTGAGAATAATTTAAGGGACAGAGAGATATCTAAAATACACTATGGAAGAGGAAAAGAGAAGTTCATGGCAGAGTGAAGAGAAAGCTTCTCTGAGATCTATCTAAAGACACTCCTTTTACCTTTCTTGGAGAATATTATAAAAGACCCCTGGCTAATGTAGTTGCATTTTAACCCAAGCCTGGGGCAAGTTGTTGTGCATGAGTGAAGAAAAGTGACCCAGGGCTGGTGGATAGAATGTTGAAAATGAGGTAAGTATGAGTACTTGCATGAGGGGTAAAGTTAATGCAGAAGTTTCTTGGGACAGAGAAACACTTGTGGTTCAAAAATGTAATTCTGATGCTGCCTGAAAATCTACAATTTGCTTACAAGATATTCTACTTTATAAAATCAATTACAGATTGAGTTAACTGACCTGCTTCAAAATGTAAATACCCTGTAAGATGTTTTAAATATCCCTTAGAAATTAGTATGATAGTTAAATCAAATTGCTTTTTTTCTTAAAAAAATATAACTTCCATGAGCAACACTGAGTAATTGAGGATTAAGGCTAGATATATTGAGAGAGAAGTTAAAGTTAGTTTATAGTGTGGGGGATCAAAATAAGGGAAGGGTAAAGAATAGATGGGGAAGGCAAACCTGAGCAGTCTACCCCAATAGAGTCCAAATTTTACCTACCTAATGATACAGAGAGAAAAGTCACCAGGAGGTGGGAGAAGTTGACACAAACAAATGTTTGCAATTTGTCCAAGATCAATTCTGTGATTTTCTATCCTTTCAAAGATGAGGTCAGTAGGGTCTTCACTTAAAAAGATAGTACAGAAACTTAAAAGTGAGGGAAGTTTTAAAGTCTTGACATGGAGAGACAGTTGGTAAGAAAAAAATGGCAGGATAGACTAGGGAAGAAGTCCCATTTCAGAGTAGGGGAAGTGGTTGCCAACTTCTTTAGTTATAAGATTATAGGTTTAGAGCTGGACAGGACCTTGGGGTCATCATCAGGTCCATGTCCTCATTATGTGTAGAAGGAAACTGAGTCCCAGCAAAGTGAATAAACTGCCTAAGTTCACATGAGTAATAAGGAGTCAGAGGTAGGCCGTTACCAGAAAATCTTCCACTATAGGATTCTTTCCCAAGACATAAAGCTCTTTTAATTGAAGGGCGAAAGCAGCTCTCTACCCATAAACCTCTTTTATATGAATCAAGTTAATTTACACACATATACACCCCTCTTTTCCATCCTTTATCTGCCACAGAAAACTGGCTCCATGACAGAAGGGATGGCAGTTTTTAAAGGCATCCTGTGAGACAGGTTCAGGGTTAGCTATTCATGATAAATGGATCATATATATACAAGTTCTTTGAGGACAAGGTCTATATATTTGCCTTTCTTTGTATCCCCAGTATTTAGCACAATAAATGGCACAAAGTAAGTGCTTAAAACTGATGGTTAACTAATAAGTATTTTTTTTTTACTTTTTCTAATGGTATATACATTTTCTAGGGAAAATAGCTGATCCCAGGTAGGTAGGAGCCACCCTCTTTCCACACGTTGTTTTTACTTTGCTTTCATCTAGGCCAAAGTGGCTACTTACTTATCTCCACTTTGTTAGCCATGACTAATGGGAATCGGAATTGTTAAGTTTCTCTTTTTTACATTTGGCACATATATTTGGTTTATCTAGGGTAAGCTATTTTTAAACTGAAAAGTTTTCTTCTATTCTGGCTTACCTTTCTAAAGTTCATGGGCACTTGTGAATAAGGAAGGAATACCAAATCTTTGTAATATCATACATTTATGGAATGTTTACTTATCATATTCTAAAACATAAGAATCTGTGCAAGTGACACATGGAGCAGGAACAGAGACTGAGGAGAGGATATGAGGAAAAGAATAAAAGAGAAAGAAGAGGGATAAGGGAAAGAAGAGAAAAGAGGGGGAAAGAAGAAAGAGGGGATGATAGAAAGATAGGAAGGGCGAACCAAGGACAGAAAGGGGGAGATAGATGGAGAGAGAATTGGAGAAAGAGGCTCAGCTGATAAAATGTGCTTTGTTTTTGTTCAGTTGTTTGGTCTGACTCTTTGTGACACCATGAACCACAGTAGGCCATTCTCTCCTATCTCTCAAAGTCTGTCCAAATTCATATCAGTTGTTTCCATGACACTATCGATCCATCTTGTCCTCTATTATCCCCTTTTCCTTTAGCCTTCAACCTTTCTCAACATTAGGGTCTTTTCCATTGAGTCCTGTATTCTCATTATGTAGACAAAAATTTTTAAACTTCAGCTTCGGTATTTGACCTTCCAGTGAATAGCCTGAATTAATTTCTTTAAGCATTGACTGATTTGATCCCTTTGCTGTCCAAGGGACTCTCAAAAGTCTTCTCCATTGATTCATGATTGTGGTGTTCAGCTTCCCTTAAAGTCCAACTCTCACAGCTATACGTTGCTACTGGAAAAGCTATAGCTTTGTCTATACAGATCTTTGTCAGCAAGGTGATGTGTCTGCTTTTTAATATGCTGTCCAGATTTAATGTAATTTTCCTTCCAAGGAGCAAGCATCTTTTAATTTCATAACTGCAGTTGCCATCGGTAGTGATCTTTGAACCCAAGAATATAAAATCTAACACTGCTTCCATTTCTTCTCCATCCATTTGCCAGCAAGTGATGGAACCAGTTGCCAAGATCTTAGGCTTTTTTGTTTTGTTTTGTTTTTTGATGTTAAGCTTCAAGCCAGCTTTCACCGTCATCAAGAAGCTTCTTTATTCCTCTTCACATAAAATGTGATAGTGTGTAATATGTGTGATAAAATGGGGGGCACTACTGTGATAAAATGGGGCACTCCCTTATCTCTCATCCACTGCATAGATCACAGACTTCTTCTTCAAAGTTACTACCTAGGACCAAAAAAAATGAAAGGCAGTGGGTAGGAGAAGAGAAAGAGGAGTGCTTTTTTCCACAAAGGTCAAATCCTGGGATTTGATCTTCCTCTGATTCCTGGGCTTTCTTAGTGTCACCACTTTGCCCTTTTCCTGTCTCCTATGGTCTCATGCACCTAGATGCTTTAGGTGAATAACATACAGGATCTCAAGTACAGAATCTCAAGGGCAAATGGCTTACAGTTCAGTAAGAGCTCAAGTAGAGTTTTGGTTTTTTGGTTAGTTTGGCTCAGATTGAAAGCACAGTATCACAGAGACCCTGCTACAGGGACAAATGACAGTACTGAAAACTAGAGATAGTACATTACTGGAATATACCCAGCAGCAAGGCCAATCACAGTGAAAATGATAAAGCCTAAACTGTGAGGATACGCCATTCATTTGGATCTATTTTGTGGATGCTCCTGGAGTTACCCTGTTTCAGCAAAAGAAAAAGAAAAGATGATTATTCAGCCAGCGAAGTGAAAGTATGTGGCTATGTGAAGAGGTCAATGGATAGGGAAAGGTAGCAAGAAAGGAAGCATATATATTTATTAGATGATGTTAAAGGAGGGAATAAGTGAAAAAGCTTTTATTAAATGTGAACTATGTGCAAAGCACTGGAAAAAAAAACAATACTATCTTTCTTTTCAAGAAGCTCATATTCAACACATGTAGGAGGCTTCAGTGACAAATCAGATGAAAAGGCCTTAGGGGACAGCAGCAGAGCAGACAGTAACGTATCTTCTTTAATGTCATTTCCATTGATAAAACCATGTTGATCTCTAACACTTAGCCATCAGATAGATTGGAAGCAGGGTTTGTGCGTTGGAGTGGAGGTTTGCTACTATTTCCTGGACTCTTGGAAATCCTTCTCTGACAGTTTGTCAACAATTGGTAATAGTGGCAGTAGGGATGGTAATCACTTTCCCCAGGAGGTTCTGGCCCATTCCCACAAGTGTGGCTCCCCTCAATGATGACTACAAAAGCCAGACTACTAACCAAGACCTGAGAGGAGACAGTGGTCAGTGTTTGACCCTGCTGGAATATCCTACATCTTCCTCCTCCAAAGTAGTAGCTGTTTTGCAGTTGGTGGTTGTGTTGGTAGGGACAGGGGCCCCATCTCCACAAGCATTAGTCCCTCTATGCTGGCTTGTAGGGGTGGGCTAGAAGTAGTGCTAGTGAAGGAGGGCATTTCCTGTTGCCAGGCCTCTTGGGCTTACCTGCCCATCGCTGACAGTTGGTCACTGGTTAGTATGGTCACTATGTAAGGACTCTTCTGCACAATGAAGACAGCAAGGGCCAGGTTAGAAGAAGTTTTAGTGGGTCAATGAGCACATCTTGAATCAGGAGACAGGACCGCAAGTCACGCAGACTCCAGGACAGCATAATCAATTCAAGAAGCTATTTATAAACACTGACTTTAGGTAAAGACCATATAAGTTTCACTTATGCTGAGATTCAATTTAGTGGAATTCAACAAGCACTGAGTACAAAGTACAAAGGAAAGTACAAAGCATTGAGCTGGTCACTGGTCATTCACCAACTAGGCCCCCTCTTTGTTGACTGATAGACTAGTAACTGAGACTAGCCAAGTGTCAAATGTCTATAGCAGCCCAGCGAGGAGCAACACAGATCAAATGAGAGTGAGAGGAAGAAACGGTCTTTGATGCTGCTCCAATACTCAATTCTGGGTTCTCCTTCTTCTTATGGCTGAGTTCTCTGTGGCTCTCTCCTCGGTCAAGCATCTGGAGTCAGAGGAAATGTGTGCAATCCCACTTCTTCCACCTAACATCTGTGTGACCATAGGTAAGTCACTTAACTTCTCTGATCTCAATATCCTCATCTGGAAAATGAGGGGATTGGACTAAATGACCACCTTTCTAAGTCTAAATCTGTGTACCTATGTTTCTGTCCTGGGGGAGAAGAGCCTCCAGAATATCACAGGTCTAATTCCTCAGGAGAAAGTACTGCATTGGGAAACCTGGGGTGATGAGAAAAGGCCAACAAAGAAATGAGTGTCCTCCAGGTCAGATGAGTGCTACATGTCTACACTGTCTCAAGGAAACTTTCTTTTTCCTCAAGTGCAGTATTCTCTTTTAAAATGAGACCTTTTAAGAAAAATTGACAACAACAAAAGCAGAAATTTTCCAGCATCTAGCACAAAACCTTGCACACAGTAGCTATTTGTAAATATTTGTGGAATGAATGTACTTCAGTCCAACACTTTGTGACCCTAGTTGAGTTTTCTTGGTATTTCCTTCTCCTGCTCATTTTACAGATGAGGAAACTGAGGCAAATAGGATTAAGTGACTTGCCCAGAGTCCCACAGCTGATAAGTATCTGAGGTCTGATATGAAGTCAGGGAGATGATTCTTCCTAACTGTAGGCCTGGCACTCTCTCCACTGTGCCACCTAGCTACCTGCACTAAGAGTTAGGATCATACAATTATAATATGTTAGAAATGGAAGGGCTCTTCTCAATCATGCAGCCCACACCTCTTATATGGTGAACATTTTCTATTCCTTTCTGCCGTTTTCCAGGTTCTCTGCCAGGGGTATCCACTTTTCTCAGCCTCTTCCTTCCTCTGATTGGAGGACTGGAGTGCACCAAACTGTTCCCAATGCCTTCCTTTATAGAGGGAAGGAATTGGACTCTCAGCTCACTCCATTTTGCATCTGCTGCTCTGCCTGGTTTCAATTCCATGGAACAAGATGCCCTGTGTCAAGTACCTTCAGTTTTCCTCCCCCTTTTCCTGCCTCTTTTTGCGTGGTTCCTCCCTTCAGATTATAAACTCTTTAAGGGCAGGAACTATATATCTTTTATTAATCTCCCCAGAACTTAGCACAGTGCCTGGAACATAGTAGGTTCTTAATAAATGCTTATTAGATTGGATTGTATATATACATAGTGCTTACCTCTGGATGTAACATTTTTATTTTTGTTTCTGCAGCTTCCTCCTCCTTTAGGCTCCAATTTCCCCCTTCCCTGTGATTTCTGTCCACGGCCCTAATGTGGCAGACATTGATGTCATCTATTTATCTATGACTCATTTGAAAATCTTCTCCTCCCACCCTGGCACATAATAGTCATTTATACTATGCCTTAATTCAGGGACAAAAAAATGGGCAAAATTCATTTTAAAGGTAATTTCCATCAACTTCTATTGTACTTTTGAAATAGTAATGATTATCGCAAATCCCACATTAATATTTTAAGGCAAATGCTTTGTGACCACCCTATACTTAAAATTTGTCACTCCATTTTAAGAAGAAGATACTTTATCATGCACACTTGTTTTTCCAAGTAGAGTTTTCAACCTGTCCTCACCTCTCAATTAAAACAAAGGCAGCCAAACTGTGACTCCAGAATCCTTCTCAGTTGCCATATGATTAAGATGGAAACTTATAAATAGTGATAGAATTTATCCAACTTCTTTGATTCTGGTAATTACTGTTTAAAAGTCCAATGATTTATTTGAAAAATAAAGGCTATAGAAATACAAATAAAAACCAATCAGTTATGTAGTCTTTACATTTTAAAATATTTGCTTCATAACCTCTAAATGATGATGCCAAAGGATCTTAATATTTCTGAAATTACAATCTTTTTTGAGTTGTTGTGCCCTAGATTTAAACACTTATTGTGTCCAATACCTTTAGGTAATATTTTATAATTTGCAAAGCACTTTATATACATTATTTCCTTTGATCCTCACAGCTTCGTAAAGGAAGGTACCAGAGTGGTATTGTTATCTCCACTCTACAATGGAAGCAGCAGAGTGATTTTCCCATGGTCAAACCAACAATAAGTTTCAGAGACAAGATTCAAACTCTGACTCCAAGTCAATAGTCCTTCAAATACCCCCAGAATGTTACTATATACATCAACTCCACTTGGCTAGTAGATAACTCTTCTTCAAAAAGAGTAAGTTTTCGAATCTTATCAAAGCCCATCACTGAGGACAGCAAGTATGGAAATTTAAAATATTTCAAGCTTCTAAAATGTTTTGCTAAAATCTCAAGCTTCTTGTTTCATTTACAAACTGTAAGATAATTCTACATTCAACTAAATTTTAATTTTAAAAACTCATGATCTGAAGATAAAAACAGAACTGTCTAAAAGCTAGTGCTAAGAAGCCATTTTGGCTTACTAAATAGAGAGCCATTCTCTGAAGCAAGATGACCAAGGCTGGGTGATCCTAGGCAAGACGCTTAATCTCCAGTTCTCCTAGTCAATTTTCTATGACTATAATTTGCAAAACATTCGCCAATTTGCACTAGGAACAAAAGTTTCATCATAGGGAGTTCCTACACCATTTAAATCAGAGGTCCTAGGAAAAAATAAAGTAAAAAACATTCAAAAGGACTATATGTATCTAGAAGAAAAGGTGAAACATAAGTCTATTCAAAGTTTTCTCCCTTCATTCACCAGTATCTTGGTCCTACATTTATCTTTTAATTTTTTTTTTTGCATCTTATCTATGCAAATGAAATAGAATTCGATTTACTTATGAGATATGTGAAGAGTGAATATGAATTGCTTAAATGTGGCATTTAAATGACAATAACAACTCAGTCAGCTTGAGAAAAATAACATTCAGTTTACAATTTAGAAAAAAATAAACTGATAGGGTCTTAGGCCATGTTGTACAAGTAAAGCACTCATCTTTCATTCTGTCAGTTTTAGCTTGTGTTTCAGGGTGGCTTCTTATCAGATTAATCAAAATTAGGCTTCCTGAATGCATGACCCTGGGTTTGGAGAGTTGACCTGCAAACTTGAAAATTCAAGACAACATTTGCTTTGAACTTGGGGGATCTGATTTAAGAGTTAATGAATTGCAAGACTTTTAAGTCAACACATACTGCATGACATGTGATCACAATGCATTCTATAGATAGGCATACAGAATTTTAAATCAATCCCTAGATGGAGGGGAGAATGCCAGAACTATCAAAGAAGCTCCAGGTCTTTGTACATACTACTGAGATAAAAAGTTACATTGCCATAGCATTTTGATCTCTTTAATGCATTTATCATGAATTAAATTTATCTACATATGTGCTTTATCCCCTTAGTTGACTATAATCTCCGTGAGAGCAGGAAAAACTAAGTCTGATCTAAACTTTGTATCACCCTGTAAGTGCTTAAGAAATGTTTATTGAATTGAAATAAATGCAGCCACATGGGAGCAATCCTCTTCCCACTCAGCCCAGAATCCTTCTTTCTGGAGAGTAAATTTCAATCATTATACATAGAGTGCAGTGTTGCCTCACACATGGAAAGGCAAACTTCCTCCCTGAATAGACTTCTATTCTCTTCTGACAGTCGCAGAAACAAAGGCTAACCTAATAAATTGCATATTCTTCCTCATTCAGAGGTGGCCATTATTAAGTTGGATTCTTCCTCATTCATATCAGTTCTAAAGTCTGTTTATGGTTCATGGAATGTAATCATCACAGGCTAGGAAATTCAATGACTGTTGTCTGAATAGAATGGATGAGTCAGTTCTTGTTTTGGAATTATTAATACTATGATGGTAAGTATAAGATCAGAGATTTAAAGAAGGAAGGGGCCTGAGAAAACAAATAGCCCAACCCCCTCATTTTGCATTTGAGGAAACTAAGGATCAAACAGAGCAATAGACTTAGCCATGGCCATACAGATATTGTGTATAAGAGCTAGAATTTGATCCCATGTCTTCCTGACTACAGAACTAGCACTCCATCTACTATGCCATACTAAATCTCTTTCAATCATGATTTTATCAGTAAGCATATTTACTCAGGAAGTATGGATGGTCTGGTATCCACACCAAATGTAAAAAACTAACATTGATGAAGTCAGAGATCCACTGAAATACCAAAGATACTAAAGACAGTTGTAATACCTCTTTGGATAGTTTCATGAATTGCAGTAGCAAATATACCTTGCTGACTGATAGCCAGTTTCCTAGTGAAGAGACTCTCCAAAATTAGATATATGTGTCCTTAGATAACAGATATGAAGTCCAGTTCCTAACCCACAACCAAAGCCTTCCAATTGGACAAGAATTGGTACAGCATATGTTCATGACACAACTTCTGAGAACTCAGAGTCACCTCCATGCCATAATGAGGGAGTGTCAAAATAGTATGTTAGTGGAGGATTAATAGCAGTGTGTTTTTTAAACACCATCTAGTTTACCAATTCCTTTAAACATTCTGTGGTATTTTGAACCCAACAACAACCCTGTGGTATAGATAGGTTCGGTTTTATCAGTTCCATTTTTACAAATGAAGAAATTGAGACTGGTCAATTGAATTACCTAATATCACCCAAGTAGTCAGTGGAAATCATTGGACTTGAACTCAGTTTTCTTGCTTCCATGTGCATTGTTCTTTCAAATACAATACAGAGGAAACCCAATGCTATCCAAATCTGGATACAACTCTTTCTGGTTATATATGATTCACCCATTCATGTGGGACTCTGAAAATTCCCATAATAAATTGCATGTGAGCAAAGTGGTCATTCTCTACTCCAACAGCATCTAATATATGAAAAGCAAGAATTGGACTTACTTGTAAGATGAGGTAAGTGATTTAAATATGCTTTGAAAAATATGTACCCAGTCCCTGCCACTGACTTTTTCAATGTGCAAAAGATATCATTAAAATTTATGTAGACCACATTTCTCATGTAAGATTAATTCAGTTGGTATTGCTTGTTAAATAGTTTCTACTTCTAAAAGTTTTCTTCAGGAATTCTATTCTTATGAGGTTTGTTTTTTTAAAGGCAATGCTTACCTGGAAGTTTAGGAAATGAGAAAAGAGGGAAAGAAAAGGGAAGGGAAAGATATGGAGGGAAAGACAAGAGAGGGAAAGGCAGAAGAATGATAATGATGATAAATAATGAGAGAGAGGTTGAGAGAGAAAAGAGACAGAGAAAGAGAGATAAGAGAGAACTGAGCCCTTTGTTTCATCTCTCAGTGCTGATAGAGATTTGTCTTTAACATATATTCTTAGAGAGTTTCTCTGAGCACTGAGAAAATGTGTTTTTCCATACTTATATAATGTGTAGTAGAAGTGACTTGAACCCAGATCTTTCTAACTCCAAGACTGGATTTCTTTCTACTGTACTGTGCTCAAAGGCTATCAGGAGGGTAAAAATGAAAATTTTTATAACCGGGATTTGTATTTTACCAGGACATGGTCCTCAGGTGTTTCTGGTTATGGCTAATAATCATAACACATTTAAATGATGTATTAAGGTTTACAAAGTACTTTCCCCACAACAACTCCATGAACCAGCTAGGGCAACTATTATTCTCCACATCTGCAGTTGAGAAAACCAAGACTTTGGGAGGTTAGATAACTTGCCTGTTTTTATACCATGAAGAAATGTCTGAGTCGGGATCCCAATTCATATTTCCTTATTCCAAGTCCAGCATTCTAACTGCTATACCATACTACTTCTTCATATCACACATTAACTCTCAAAATGAATCATTTCCTATAGACCCTGAAGTTGACACAATGAGATTTCTAAGGTCTGACACTGACCCCTTTTTCCTTTTTTTGTTTCTATCTTGAGTTGTAAAGTGCATCGTAGACATATTCTAACTTCTTTATTTTTTTTCATCTTTCAGAATACTTTCTTTCACCCTTCTATCAAATCTGACTTCCGAATGGCAGCTGATGAATACCTTTGTCATGGCTTAACCTTATTTCTAACTTATCTCAACCTATTTTACATTATTTTTCTCTGGAGCTTTCTTTGGTTGGCAATACCATTCCCCTGAGGGTAGTATGCCAGTCAATCATTTCCCTGGAGCCACAGAAAACTGAAAATCTACTTCTCTCTTGTAGTCCCTAGGATTCTATTCAGTGGGGAGGAATACCCCAGTCTGTACCCAGAACCCAAAGAGCTCAAGGAGATTCTCAGGCCTACCTTGATTTCTGAAGTTTCTTCTTGTGTTAAGGTAGATCAAGAAATTTTGTTTTGTTTTTAATTGGTAGAGTAGAAAAAGAACTGAATTTGGAATCAGAGGACCTGAGTTAAAATCTCTCTCCTGCAACCTGAGAAACCTCTAGCAAGGTCTTCTCTTAATGTTAACTTCTCCTAGATTTTTTTCCCTTTCTGAAATATAAAGTGATAATATTTAATGATCTCTAGGATTCCTTGTACTTCTAAATCCTAGGAACCAGAATTTTAGTGATTCTAAAGCCTACTGGAGGCAGGAAAAGAGACCCAGGGAGACTGATTGCTTAAGTGAGTGAATGAATAAATGAATTTTTAAAGGTATTTATTAAGCACCAGGAATCTAAAAATAAGTAAGTCAGTCGTTACCCCAAAGGAACTTACATTCTACTAAGGAACACAATACATACATGAAAGCTTGAGTTAGAAAAGGAGCATGGTTTGGATATGGTCTGGGAAGTAGTATGATGGACTTAGAGCTGGTCAAGATAAGGTGAAAGCTATCAATCAGAGCTCTTGGTCCCTGGGTCAGGGGTCTGAATTATTGTGGGAAGAGAATTAAGTTGAAGAAGAGGCAATATGTCTTGGAGGTGACCCAAATACTTAGCCCCAAACTCTCCAAATATAGTTTTCAAAATGCAACTCAAGGAAAAACTGCCTTGTTAATAGGGAAAGATAATTCATTTTATTTTGAGTTTTCAAATGAAATGTATTACATTGACTCACCACAATATAAGAAGCCTTGACTGCTTTTCAATTTATTATAACCTTAATAAGAATACCTCATAGTAATGTAAACTACAAGTATAGGATATGTTTAGGTATGTGGGTAACAGGGTCCCAGATTCCATACTGGCACTCAAGGTGGCAATAAATATAGATAAAATAACCTTGATTTCATACCACAGAAAATGTAGAATCTATCCAGTAACCATAGAAAACAGAAACATATAAAGCCTCCAAAGTGTCCATACATACCTCTTGGAGCAGAACTAAACACAGGTTGTTGTTTGTGTACGACATTCTATTGAGTCCTTTCCAATAAAGTTATACATAACTCCCCAACACTTATAGTACCATATCGCTTTAGATATTTCTCAGAAAATAAATATATTTCAGGGACTTCTGAAAAAAAGTAGTCTGTTAGAATCAGATCTGTATTATTAGAACATTTCATTATTCTGGAATAGTGGGGTGGTGGCAAGTTTTAGATGCCCTGTCCCCACCCATCATGATGTTGTTCTATAAAAAGAATACTTCTCAGGAACTAGAGGGGACAATCCTTTTCTTTGTCCAAGAAGGATTATGTTAGGTTACTCCTCTTCTCTCTCTTAAGAGATCTAATTCCTGAACATGAGATTGGAAATTCTCAAACTTAGTTTATCTATGAGGCAACCTCCAAGGTGTCCAATACCAAGAAATCTCCCTTTTCTAGCACATCCAAAGTACTTTATGGTCATGTGACCTTAAAATTAGAATTTCCCCTCTTATACATAGTAGGTTGGTTTTCATGAAGATTTTTCACAAACTATCCTCTTAGGCCACATGGGCAATCAGATGTCTGCTTCAGCCCGGTACTTCTACAGGACTTTTATCAGTATTGCAGTTCCTGCCCTCTCTTAAACTAGAAAAGTTCATTTTTAGGTGTCCAATTTGAGAAAGCTCTGGATGAGAAAAAGTAACTCCCATGTGTAGTCCTCTTGGTCAAAGATAGTCATTACTAGCTCCCAGTGAAAGGAGACAGTGAACATTCACAGGCTTCCCTCTGCTCAGAGTTCAGAACTACTTTACTGTGGGTTGGTTTGTCTTCTGAATAGAGGAATCCAATATACATGTCCATATTCCATAAAGGGAGATATAGTTGTCTGAGGAAACCTCTTTGAACAGCCTCCTTTCATTTTGATTTTTTATCTAGTCCTGTGATTTCTTTAATGTGCTGGGTTCCCCTTGGGGAAATCCCCACCAGTGAAAATCAGTCACTATTCTACATCTTAGTCCTAGAAAGTGTTGTAGGTCCTGAGACTTGCCCAGAGTCATAATGGTGTAATGGTCCTCTTAGAGAATGAAGGACAAACAAACTGTGAGTAGTCCAAACTGCACCACTGGGGACCCAACTGACCAGTTCCCTTCTTTTCCTGTCTCTTCCTTTCCCTTCCCTCCTTCCTCTCCCTCTGTCCACATAGGGTATCATACCCTTACCTAAAGGTGCTCTGCTCAAAGGAATGTAAATTTTGATGGCTGAAACCTAGCAAGATATCTTAGAGTTTATAGGCTAGATTTCTTTATTGAAGACCATGGCTTAAATCCAAGTCACTCTGGCTATCATTGATTGGCCAACAATAGGTCCCACCCCAAGTTCCACTTAGTAGTCATAGTCCTGATGGCTCAGAGTGAACGTAAATAGTAATTGTTTCTGTTTTGGCTAGAAACTCTGAGAGTCCTCCCCTCCCAGACTCACCTTTTTAATTAGGCAAAAGGGGTCATTCCTTGGCTCATTTCTTACTTAGCCTTAATCACTGGATGGATGTTGCCTCAGTCAAACTAAGACCTGTTAAAGACCTTAGCTTAAAAAGGTCAAGGTTTCCCACTGTATCTGGGGTCATCTCCCATCATCTTTGTCTATGTCTTGCCACTGGGCCTCAGAGCCATTGCCAGTCATCCTGATCTATATCTTGTCACTAGATACAGATGGCTCCAGATGAGAAAGTGAAGCTGGTGACTTCGCAAGGCGTTCCCTCACTTAAATGCAATTCACTTGCAAGTCATAGCATCACCTTTCTGATGTCAAGTCCTCTTCAAGAATAAAGGACAAACAACAACAAGTGGGGGAAATTAAGCAAAGAGAATTTGTGATGTATCCACTTCACATAGCAAGTTAGTGGTGGAGACAGATACAGAAGACAGATCTCTTTCTAGCCCCAACCTACTTCTACCTACACTCCAAGTTGAATTTCCCTCCCCAACTACTTGTACCTCCTGTCCTTCTAGGCTGAACTCCCAATGTAGAGTGCATGGATGCCAGAGTAGTGTTTCTTGTCTCAGCTTCAACTCAATGGAAAGGTTATTTTTTTTTCTCTCCCTTTGTCCTCTGCCCAAAATGGCTTCCTGCATTCCATTTTAATCCATTGTTCCCCAGGAATGAGCAACTTTAGATCTTTTAGATGCCCAATTTCTCATGAGAAATCACTCCCTCAAACAGCACTCAGCAATGTACATCCACATGAGATCAGAAACCTAGAGATGGAAAAGACCTTAGAAGTCATGTAGACTAATTTTCTCATTTGAAGACTGAAACAAAGAACAGTTCAGGGATTTTCCCCCCAAGATGCTTAGGTACTTAGTGACCAAGATCCTCAGAGGACCAAGTCCTTTATCTCAAAAGCTACATCGAAGATATCCCACACTAATGCATATGCGATAAGGCAATGTTTGGAAATAATTTCTCCAAACAGAAGAAAAGTTACAATGAAGATGGTCACCTGCTGTTTCCTACAGATTGTGTGAGACTTTATAAAACTTCTTTAGGAAGTGTGATGGAATAGAGAGAAAAGTGTTTTGCTCTGTGGTCAGGCCACAAAGAAATCTTATTCCTAAACTTCTGAGCATAGTTCCCCCATGGTATGTTAAAAGGGAAGTCACTTCATTTTAAGCCTCAGTTTCCTCATCTGCAAAATGGGGATAATAAAGCTTATATACCTCAAAGAGTCGTTGTGAAGAAAGTGTTTTGTAAACTGTAAAGCACTTTATAAATATGTTTACCTTAAGCTAATACCTATCGCAGTAAGCATTCAATAAATATTTGTTGATTTCATTTAATTTCCTGAGGGAAAGGTTATGAATTACTGAGAATCATAAAAGTTATAGAAAATAATAAAACTTCAGGTTTATAGAATCACTTCCTTCTAAAATGATCTATATATGTCTATCAATATATAGATGCATTTTTCTTATCTAGCCGTCCATAAACCTTTGTACACAAAGATATTGTTTTCATATCCAAGTAGCCTTCTTGACTTTCAAATACTTTCTCATTAAAAATAATGAAATAAATGTCCATCTGTAACTCAAATATCTCATATATATATATAATACAAAGCTTTGAAATTCTAAGCCTATAAATTTCAAATGAGGTGTGAATTGTAGTGAAATTTCTACTCAGGCTTTTCCTGTCAAAGGCCTCAAGTCTTTGAAAAATTCACATTGAACACATACACAAGCACATGTGCTCATGTGCACACATACACACACACACACACACACACACACATACCTGTGAAAGGATAGTAAGAAAATTCAAGTTTAAATGAGGGGGCTCAAAAAGTGCTTAGTCCTTTAGTAGCCTATGAGCCATAACTCATTTCAGCTAAGCTATTCTTATATCCAAATCTAGCCTTGCATCCTTGGACAAATAGAAAGACCACCTCTTTGATGCTATAGTCAGGCACCCTTATCAGAGAATTAAGCTAGATAGTTCTCTGTTTCTTAGTTCTGCCAAATTATTTTAACTGTTGCATAAACTGAAATATTTCACCATCTCCTTAGATTATGTCAAACGCCTATCTGACCACTGCAAGCAATCATAGAACTCTGTGTGGTTCAAATCATATTAAATTATAATTGGGAAATGTTTGACAAAATAAATAAAAACACAATGCAATATAGATAAAATGAATTTGTAGTTTTTATAAGTCAATATGCCATCACTTTCTATTTGAATTTAACACCCCTGCCTTAGAGAACTGAAAAGTTATACAAGTAGATTTTGCCTACCACAGGTAACTAGAATGTCTTACTAAACTATAATTTGAGTAAGTAGGCTAAGCTAACTAATAATGTGATCTTCATAGTTACTCAGTACCTACATATACATAAGGCTACTTAAACATCATAATATTAGCATATATAACCTTGGTCCTTAATTGTCCCTATCTACAATGATGCTCCATTTTCACTAACTTTCTAGAATCTCTTATTTCTTTGGTATGGGAGTCAGATAATGAAGTAAAAATGTTAAGGTACTATAGGAAAAACTAATATCAGAGAAATCTTGTGAGGAAATGAAATATTGGGGGTTGAATAGTAGGGAATTCATCCTATTGTATGTATGGAATCCAATGAGCAATGTTGAAAAGTAGTGCACCAATGATTTGAATTGGTTTTGTTTTTGGTTTTGTTTTTTATTCTTTTCAAGAGACAGTCAACAAAAACGTGTTAAGTGTTGACTCTATGCCAGGCACTGTGGATATAAAGAAAGGCAGAAACTGTGTCTGCTTTCACGGAATCCACAATCTAAAGGAAGGACAGCCTGCAAACAAGACACATACAGGATAGAGGGAAGATAACCACAGAAGGGAGGAATTAGCATTATGGGGGGAAACAGGAAAAAGTTTCTTGGAGAAGGTGGGATAGTAAATGGGACTTAAAGGAAACTGGAGAAGCCACGAGGCAGAAATGAAGAGGCAGAGCATATGAAGCAAGGGGAAACATCCAGGGAAACTGCACAGTGGCAAAAGATGCAGTACCTTGTGCAGGGGAAAGTCAGCAAGTCAGTGTCACTGGACACTGCTTTCCATTACTAATACAGCAAACCTGACACTGTCTCCTATTAAAATGACCTTTCAAGGGTCTGTTGAGATGTTTAGTACTTATCTACCAAATCTTAGATGGGCTGTAATCTGGTAGCAGAGTTTCCATACAAGGAGTTCTCCAGAGAGTAAATCCACAGAACTTTCATGAATTGCGTTCATATACTTTCAAAGAACCAATGTATTTATAAAGAACAATGAAAACTTAATATTAAATCAGTTTTAGTCTCATTTTTTTAATGTCCTCTTCTTATTACCACCACCAAAACCCTAGCACAGAACTTTATTACCTCACAGGTATGAGAATCAGATTGGTAACTGGTATGCCTCTTGACAATCTGTTGTGCCAGTCTGTCCTGTATTTTGCTTCTACATTGATTCAAATACACAAATTTTCATAAATTTTAGTATTTGAGTAAATACTTAGAATCTTCTAGGATCCAATACATAGGAGTACTCCTTCCATTGGTACAGCCTATAATCCATACACATCTGTGCATCACTCTTTTCCATGTCCTCCCCTAAATTCATTTCAGAGGGTCCATGCATTTTGTTGGGCTATGTTCTAAATATCCATAAAGAAAAAAAACAGATGGATAGCTTATTGTCTAGACTATGATATGAAGTTGAATGGACAACCTACAGAAATTGTCCATCAGTATCTACTTATCTATTGTTGAAAGTGAATTTTTAGGAGAATTTAACTGACTCCATTTTTCTCTGTATTTGCCATTTTGCTATTTGCCTCTGCATAAACTGTGAGACTATCTGCAGTAGCCGATTTCTTTTAGTGTCTTCACTTCTTCTATAATTGGCGCAAAATATCATAATTGCTCTAAAAAAGGTACTTCAGAATCTTTAGAATGTCCCCTTCCCTTACCTAGCCTGATAGGTAATTCCCTTTGATGAAATAAAACTAACTGTACTAACAAGGGCTCATTTTTTATCTGTATCCTGTAGCTAATGATATATATTTTCCTTAACAAGCATAATTTATTTCCTTTGTATGTCCAGCTGCATTGTAATGAGTAGCCATATTTTTCCTTTGTTTCATATAATGTATAAATATTGCTTGCTGAATAGTGAATTGCACATTCCCCGACAATTACTGGTAGAGCATGCCACTCTCTGAGTATAGTAAAGCCTTTCTTCTGATTCATTGGTGTTAATTAATCTAATTGGGGAAAAAATCCTGTAATGCTATCTATAAATATGGAGATGAGAAAGAGAGAGAGAGAGAGAGAGAGAGAGAGAGAGAGAGAGAGAGAGAGAGAGAGAGAGAGAGAGAGAGAGTGGACTGACACTTCAAGTGATCTGGGTCCAAAAAGGAAGAGGAGAAGAAGATATGCTGCATTTGAGCAATTGCAAAGTTCTTCTACTTTGTACTTGTCCTTAGTAGAAAAACGTATTATGTAAATAGTGATAGTCTTCTGGTATTCCATTACTGTGAGACATGAGCCACTACTCTCTGATGAATTGAAAATGGGTACTTGTTGGGTGTGAGCTGTTCAGGCTTGCTTTTGGAACAAAATGAGGCACTCAAAAGATATTGAACAGAAAATAAAAGGAAGTTTACTTTGCCCTTATTTGTCCTTCATTCTCAAAGAGAATGACATCAAGAGGGTAATGACTTGTACATGAAACAAAGCAAGAATTTGCCATAAGGATACAGTGACACTTAGCTTCTGTAGTTGTGGTTATCCTTATCCCCTGGTATGAAGAGTAGGGTATGATATGATTCATGTGGTCTTTACACTTCGATCAAGTTGAAGGGGCTAAATAATTTCATGTGGGTGGAGATTCTGCCCTTAGCAAATCAGGAAGCTACAGCCAGGGAGGAAGGAGACAAGTCCTGAGCACAGTTTTGCTACCTTTGGGGGAAAATTATGCCTGTTGTGGGGAAAGGTGGGGAGACCCTAGTCCTACCACAGGATGCAACATACTGCAAGCTAGTAATTCTGGATAAGAAGCAGTATAAAAATATCATCAAAGAAATGTGTGAGCAAAAAAAGAATATAAGCTGGTTATAGAGAGAGCAAGGTCTAACCAATAGGTAGTTGTGTACTTCATGATGTGAAGAGAATAGCAAGAAACACTATTCAATTTATCTTTCTAAAATATTTTGATCTTGGTACAGTTTTATGCAAGAACTTATTTCCAAAAGAATTAAATCTAAATTCCTCTCCCTTGCATTCAGGTTCATAGAACCTTATACCTACCCAAAAGAATATAACCTCCTTGCTTTTTCATTTTGTTTTGGTTTGGCTCATAGTAGATGCTCAATAAAAGCTTGTCGATTGATTAATTGATGTCTGACTTCATTTTTCATCTCTCATCCAATCAGACTAGGCACTCATGAAAGTCATGCTCATTTCTACCAATGTACCTTTGTACACGCCTTTGTGCATGATCTGCCTGAGATGCCCTCCTTCTCCTCTATGCCAAGGCACATTCTTCACATAAAATCGACTGTTATCAGTAAATAAACATTGATTAAACAACTATGTTCATCAGGGTCCCACTCATAACCAGTATCCACCATGAATTCTGCCTCATGCTCCCTTCTCTACATCAATTTCTTTTTGTGACCTGAATCACTCTACATGCAAAGGGCTTCCTTCCGTTTCCTCTGTGTTTATACACATGCACATACTACATAGACATACATACACCCATATAAACATATGCGATGTGCATATATGTGCTGCACCAATGTAGATATACACACGCGTGTGTGTTGTGTATACATGCGTGTAAACATATTACACGCGTGCCTCCTCGTGTACACGCTGCTTCTTCCGTTAGAATAGGAGATCCTCAAGGTCAGGGGCGGATTTGGCTTCTCTTTTGATCCCCAGCATTTAACACGTAATAAACACATAATTTGTAAATGCTTATTAATTAACTAATTGGCCTAGGTTTATAGCAAATCCTGTTTCCCCAATTATACTGTGATAATAATAATAATGATTATAATAATAACTAGCATTTATATGATATGTTAAGGCTTATAAAGTGCTTTACAAATATTATCTCATTTAATCCTCCCCACAAATCCAGAAGGTAGGTGCTATTTAAAGGTATAACCATTTATTCTAAAGCTTTCATTGTTTTTAGAGCCCTTCTTGAGACAGGCTGTCTCTGCCTTAGGCTCTTCCTTGTTGCTTGGTATCTTTATCTTTTCCCATCTTTGGAACCACCCCACCACCACCACCACAATGCCTGAAATCTTCATATTTCTACCTAAGTGTCACCTACCTGCCTATGATATTAGAGGTTGAAAACCAATCATATGTGTCTCAGTGAGACCATACTGCTCCTTATATTAAAAAATGTCATTCTCTTCTCAAATGCCAAGCTGCCCTCTATGGACTGGTCCACATTGACATATTGAACTGGGATGAATGGCAAGAATTAGATATAACTAGGGGACTGGGTTCTAAGGGAGTCCCTCACATGGTCAATAATGCTCTTCCTCTTCTTTTCATGATCTCAAAGTCATCTCACCCAAGGACCAGATTTTCCCACTAGCAATGTTACAGATATATCCTAACCCTCTCAAGATAATAATAAATCTACCATTTTAAATTGTTTATTAATGAATGCTTCACATATATTATCTCATTTGGTCTTCATAACAATTCCATGAGTTAGGGGCTCTTTATACAGATGAGGAGATTGAGGCACAAAGAAGTTGTCACTTTCTCAGAAGCATACATCTTATAAGAGTCTGAGGTAGGATTTGAGCTCAGATCTTACCAAATCCAAGTCCAGCATGACATAGTGGTTGTATCCTTGTATATTCAAATGATTATGATCCCTATATATCCTGCTTCCTTATTACCTACTTTTTCTTCAAGACTTCAAGTCTTTATCTACACTTGCAAGTTGAGCACCTTCTCGTGTGAAGTACAAATACACAAATAGTAAATCCCTGTTGTTTTTAGTGTCACTGATTGGTTTGTTCCTTTTATGAACTTTCTAAATTATCCCTCCTCCACCTCCCTCCTGAGAGCAGCTGCAATGGACTGGAAAAGATTTCTAGGCTTATTCTGGCATATAATCAACACTGTACTGTTGATGGTTGAAACAGTAGTTGAAGAGTATGGCATAGAGGATAGAGAGCAGTCTTGGGTTCAAATCTCCCCCTAATATATTTACTAACTCTGTAACCCTGGGAAATAATTTAATCTCTCTGAGACTCAATTTTCTCATCTATAAAATTAAAGGGTTGAACTGGATGGCCTCTGAGCTCCAGCTTGAAATCTATAATCCTATGGATGAATGAAACCTGTAATACCTATCCAGATTTGAAATTCTATGGTTTTATGAAATGTTTGTCCATTGATTGATTGGAAAAGAGATGGGAAAAAAACTATGGTTGTAACCTGGGTATGCCCAAGCTGATATATCAGCAAGATTGGCTTTATCACTAATTATGCCTGAATGACAGTGTCAGAGGAAAGAAGTAAGAACAAGGGGAAGTGCAAGATCATTAGCCCTACTTAACAACACTGCAGTATGGTAGAGAGATGGTGCTGTTATTTGGAGGGGAAAAAATTAGTCAGCAGGAGAGTCTTCCTGAGTGAAAACCATTATTTAACACCAGCTGAGGACTAATAATGTGACACGATCACTTTTTTGCAGGAAAGGAAAGAGTTCTTAGAATGTCAAAAGTATAGTTAAATTTAAAGCAAAGGAAGGAGATTTAACTCTTGACATTTAGTTAATAGGCTTTTTTTTCTTAGTGTATCACCTGGGAGCTTCCTGTGCTTGTGGACAGCCCTCTCCTGCAAAGAAGCTACACTGTGTTTGAGTCATTCTATATACCCACTCAAAATTACAATGAATGAACCCCAACCAATGTAGTTACTTTCATCAATCAACCAGAGCATATTCTAGTATTTTTAAAGATAAATTTAAGTCTAGCATCATAACAACTAAAGTGGCAAAAAAATATATATTCCCCCCCCATGAATGTATGGAGTATTCTCTCCCATAGATACATCCAGTAGAGGAGAACAGATACAGAAAGAACAAATATTATCTCATTTAATCCTCCCCACAAATCCAGAAGGTAGGTGATGCACGAAGGGCACACAATCAGAGAAAATACATAGTCTGTAAAAAGAAGCACAAACAGAAACCTATATGACTAGAATTCACATCTGGATGAGAGCAAATTATACTTCCAGAACTACAGAGCCACCATTGTTATCTAGTAGGATCATCAAGCTGATGTTTGCTATTCTCTGCTGTGAATCATATCTGTTTTCCACAGAATGTGTCATCTGAGTTAAGTAATGATTCTTCACACTCCACTGTTCTCTATAGGCACTGAGCTGTGCTTTTCTACTGTCTACTGGTCTTCCATTCTCTACCATCTATTGTCTCTCCTCCAATCTTCAAAGTGTCATGGTCAGAAAACCTTTTTCTGATAAGAGTAGTTGGGACTTAGTTAGCAAAAAACAACTCAGACTAGGACCTACCACATCTACCCAGACAAATTCACCAAAGGTGAAGATTAAATATAATTTTTATTGCCTATGTCAGATGGTGATTTAAAATCTACCATGCCATACAACTACCTGTCCTAGGATTTAGATGTTACTTTATGATGTTCAGTTATTTTTCAGTCATGTCTGACTCTTTGTGATCCACTTTGGGGTTTTCTTGGCTGAAATACTAGAGTGGTTTGCAATTTCCTTCTCCAGCTCATTTTACAGATGAGGAAACAGAAGACAACAGGGTTAAGTGACTTGCCCAGGGTCATGCACATCTAGTACCTAGTTATCCCTTCTTTATGATATTAGAACTTTGATAAGAATAATGACCTACCAGATTGCAGAAGACAGTTGATGAAGCTTTCTACCCATCTTATAACAGAGAGTTTATATACTACAAGGTGAAGAGTGTTTCAGACACAAACAATGTAGAAATTTGTTTTCTTGACTGTGAAAATTTGTTACAAGGACTTATCTTTTTTTTCTTAATTTGGAGGAGGTGGTTGTAAAGGAGAAGGGGAATAGGAATAAAACAGTAAAAAAAAAGAAGGAAAGAGCATCACTGAATTCTTTAATTCATAGAAAAAAGAGAAAAAAGGAAAGAAAGAATTCTAGACAAATAAGGCAGTTGTAAATGATGTGTTGAATTATTTATATTTTAAAAGAAAGTCAAACTGCACCTATTAGAGATCCACTCTTTTATGTACAACCCTCTTTTTCTGTTCTATGATACATAAGGAAATACCAATAGTATTTGGTATTCGTTAAGTTCATTAAAAAAATTAAATTAAACAAAACCATGAAAATACTGCTTGTGACACCTATTTAGTCCATGATGTCCCCAAAACCTATTTTAGGAACTGTCAAGGAAAAAATATTATAGGAACTGGGGTCAGAGTCTTCACTTCTACATCATTCTCACTCTTTCCTACTTTCTCTCTCTGGATTTAGACTGTATTCTAGACAGTATAAAACACAGATGTCTCCTTACATAAAAAAGGCAAATAAAAAAATCATACTTTCATAAAATAATATTAAGTTTAGAATAGTTTTTGAAGCTATATCCAGGTAATTACAAAATAGATCACATAAAAGGATTTCTGCAGCAAGTATAGAGAATGTAATGCTACAAAAAAAAAGTCAGTTATCAAATTTCTAAGTGAAAACAACTGAATCTTTACTCTAGTTTTATAGCATTTCATTAAATATTTGAGGAAAAAATGCCTAGAGACTTAAATTCAACTATGAAGTGGTCTGCCAGTTTGCCCATAAGTATCAGAAATGGGATTTGACCCCAGGTCACTTCTGAAGACAAACGTAGTCTTTTTTCTACTCTCTCACAGGACCTCTCTTATTTGTCTACAATAATTTCTACTCATGTATTGTGGTCTCTTGGTGTACCTCAATCTTGTTTCAATAGCTAAATTTATTGTACCTACAGCTTAGCAACTATGTATACTACACTTACAGGTTCACAAAATAATTTAAAATGAAACAAAATCTGTGAAAAGTCCAAGTTAAAGTCAAGTGAAGTCAACAAGTATTTATTAAGTAGCTACTATAAACAAAAAAACTATGTTAAGTGGTAAGGATAAAAAAAAAGACAAAAACAGTCCCTGCCCTCAAAAACTAAGAAACAAGTGGAAAGATGACATGCAAACTGCATTCAAACGGGTTGTACATACAGGTTAAATTGGAGATAGTCACAGATATCAGAAAAGTTTGTTGTTTTGTTTTGGGGGGGGGAGAGGGGTATAAGGGGGGATTTTAACTGGGACTTGAAGGAAGCCAGGAAAACCAGAAGATAGAAAGGAGGAGGAAGAGAATTTCAGGCATGAGGGAAGAGCCAGTGAAAATAAATGGAGTCAGGAGTGTTATTGTGTGAGGAACAGCAAGGAGACAGCAGATCATTGGATCATAGAGGACGTGGAAGGGAATGAGACATCAGATTAGAAAGGTAGAAGGGGACTAGGTTGTGAAAAGTTTAAAGAAGGAAAATTATTATATTTGATCCTGGAGGTAAAAAGGAAGCACCTGAAGTTTATTGAAAATGGGAGCTATAGGGGCGGCCAGGTAGCACAGCGAGTAAGAGCACTGGCTCCAGTGTCAGGATAACCTGGGGTTCGAATCCAGGCTGATACTCAGTACCACACCCAGAAATAACTGGCTGTGTAACCTTGAGCAAGTTACTTAACCCCAATTGCTTTAAAAAAAAATGGGAGATATCGTCAGATTTGCCCTGTAGAAAAAAATGGATTATTCTGACAGCTGAGTAGAAAAAGGAGAGCCTGGGGTGAGGAGATCCTTGAGGCAAGTCAATAGAACAAGGAGTGCTCTTGTTAGAGTTCAGGTTTGATTTGATAAGGGACTACCCCATGGTGGTAGAAGCAAGATGGAAAAGAAAATGGGACATACAGAAGAGGTATCATAGTAAAACTGACTTGGATTTAGCCACAGATTGGATATGACAACAAGAATGATGAATCAAAGATGACACCTGGGTTATAAATCTAAGTGACTGAGTGGATAATGATGCTTTTGACAATAACAGGGAAATTAGGAAGAGGGGAGGGTTGAGGGGAAAGATAATGAGTTCATTTTTGGATATGTTGAGTATAAGATGCCTAAGGGACATCCAGTCTGAGATGCCAAAAAGATGGTTGGAGATGTGAACCTGGAGATCTGGAGAGAGGCTACGGTTCCATGAGTAGATGTGAGAATCAGAACAGAGATGATAATGGAATCCCCAGGAACTGTTGAAATCTGTAAGCATAGAGGGAGAAGAAGAGCCAGGACAGAGCCCTGGGAGTTACCCATTGATAATGATATCACCGGGACAAAGATCCAGTAAAGAAGACTAAGGAGTGGTCCGACAGGAGGAGAAACAGGACAGAGCAGTGTTAACAAAAGCCTAAAAAGAAGAGAGTATCAAGGAGAAGAGGGAGATTGCCCTTGGCAGCAGTTGCAGAGATCAAGAAGGATGAAGATTAAGACTAGGTCATTATTAGTTTTGGTGATTAAGAGATCTGGGTATTATATTTTAATCCTTAGTTCTACCTCAAGTTCAAATGTTCTCAAACCTTTGCTAAGGTTCAGAGGGCAGAGTGTCAGGACATTGGCATTGCAGAACCACAATCTTCTGCTGTCTAAGAAAAGCCTGATCATTAATTACCCAACCCAATAACAGAAAACTAACCATAGCCAAAAGGCCAGCATCAGACACAGCTCTGGCACACAAGACTCCCAAGAGGGAAGTAAAAAAAAAAAAATGCTGACAACAAAAGGCTCCCTGGTTGACCTTCTGAGAGAACCTAACTAAAATTTAAAGTTCACATTCAACAACTACTAACAAGAGCGCAAAATATATATCCTGAATGACTCATGGTGAGCATCCATTATTGTACCTTCACTGCAATGAAGAGCTATCCTCAGGGTCTATGGAGGTATTGAAGACAGTTTGCCCCTACACTAATGACCAGCTGAGATTGTCAGGCTTTTTCAGTTCTTATGTCAGTTATTAACTTTTTTTTTCTTCCTCTCCCTAAAATTGTCACCAATCACTTTTCATTGCTGTCAGTGTATTTCCTTTATTATCTTCCCTCTCTTTCTGCTTGTTCTCCCTACCTTTTTCACTTGGATACTTCTAATCTCCCCTGAACTGAGCAGTCAGATAATAAAGCTTAACAGACATTTTCCCAAAAAATAAGTCAACCAAAGGATCAGTAAGCTCTGAATGAGTGCATGAAAGCTCCTCTGAGTAATGTATAAGAACTGGAGTATATGAACTTTGTGGCATCAATTTTAGCCACTCAAAGTCCTTCTTGGTTTACACATGTGTTCCAGACAAGATTGCTAAATAAAGAACCTGAAAAAAGCTAGATATCATGATAGTTTAAAATTATAGGGTGTTTTCTACCTTTGATTTTACACTGTTTCTTAACCATAGACTTATTTTATTCTGAATAAGTCCTTCTCCATGCTAATGCAGTAATAAACATGCATTCTTTAGAGATGTTAGCAACTGGTTAACAAAATCCTGAGACAGTTTGCCCTTAAGCCACTATAATGGGGATTCTACAACTAGTCCTGATTGTCAGGTAAATACATAGAACCCTCCACAAGTTTCATAGCTTCAGACCTAAGCTGGCTCCCAGCCAAGTAAGCATTACAGGACACACATAACCATCTGCCTGTGGGAATAAATTCCTCCTAAGTGAGGGTAAAAACAAGTATTACAATCTATATCTTTTTATAATCCAGTTTTCTATAAGATTTTATAAAAACCTATTTTCTGTTTTGGGGGTTATTTCTCCCTATTCCTGTGGCATGCATTATATAGCTTTGCTTTTATTGGAAATGTAGATAAATATTGTACTTTCTGGGTAATGGTATCTCTTTTTCCCAAGGTGTTAATTATTCTTTCCTGACTATAATGATGATGATTTTTGGTACTTTCTCTGTTAGACTTGGGAGGACTAATACTTTAGTGACTGTTTCCTCCTAAATCTGTTGCCTCCAACTGGAAATATGATGCTATTAGAAGGTACTTAATAAATACTTGTTTAATTAAACTGAACTACTTTTAGCCTCATGCTCTAAAAATGCAGGTTCACCATCAGCATGATGAACAAAAATTTGTCATGTTATTCCATTCGATTATATAGTTTCCCAAGAAAAATAAATATCACATACTTCTATTACCAATCTCACAGAGATAGGTTAGGAGGAAAGTACTTTGAAGACATAAGGCACTAGATAAAGTTATTAAAATAACAGAGTAACCATAAACTATCATTTAGGTGGACACATCATTTTATCAGCATACTTATTCCTTCCAGCTTTCTCATGCTAATTTTTCCAGGATGCAGATCTCAACTCATCCATAGCTTCCTTATATTATTAGTTTGTCTCAGGAATATCAATGTACTACTCAGGCTATCCACCTACAGTCTCTCAATCCTACAGGATTGGCCTCTCCACCTTTTCCCATCATACATATTAAAATCTTTTAAATGACTACTCATGAAAATCATTATAAAAATTCTGCAACCTGCTCACATCTACCACACATCTGTCTATTGTGCTTTAGATTTTTCTATCATTTTGATATTTCTAAAATTGCAGGTTCCATGTTCCCTAGCCATATCTAGGATGATATCCATTGTGGGAATGTTGATGTTAAAGAGTTGGGCAAAAATCATAAATTAATTTACTATTACTTTGGTTAATTTTTATTTCATTAGTAAAAGTCCTCCCACCAGTGCAGATTACAACCTTTCTGTCTTTTCATCTGGTGTAATTCTTTGAACTTTATTAACATAGTAAAACTCTCCAAATTATGTATCCACTATTAAAATGAAAGGTAATATCTAGGTACAATTAAATACCTTTTCCCCATTAATCTTAATGTTATCTCTATATAATCTAGTTCTTGTTCTCCCCATCCCTCCAGCTTGAATACTACCAGAGTTCTACTCAGCGTAGCTAAGTGAGTGGCACAGTAGAGAGAGTGGTGGGCCTGGAGTCAAGAAGATTCTTTGAGTTTAAATCTGGCCTCAGGCACTTACTAGTTGAGTGACCTTGGGCAAGTCACTTAACACTGTCTTAGTTTCCTCATCTCTAAAATGAGCTGGAGGAGGAAATGGTAGATCACTCTAGTATCTTTGCTAAGAAAACCCCAAATGGGGCCATGAAGATTTGGACAGAGCTGAAATGATTGAACAACAAATAGTTCTATTCAGTAAAGAGAATTAGAAAGGTATAGTCTAAGGCTAAAAATCAGAAAAAGTGAGTTTGAAACCTAGCTCTGAGATTTGCTAATTTTTTAATTTTTGGTATCACTAAACGTCACCAAACTTCCATTTCTTCATGTTCAAAATAGGGGCGATATTTATAATATCTACTTCACATATTTGTTTTTGAGGATTAAATGATTATGTATACATATATGTATATGTACATATAATATGAAAGTACTAAGTAATTTTAAAATTATATATTATTTTATTATATTATTTAAATTATATATGTATCTAAATATAAATCATTAGATTCAAACAAATTCATCATTTATCTCCTCCTTAGAATTATACTCTCTTAGTGCCAACTAGTAGTATCTTCAAACAGTATGTCAAAATTGCTTTCAGATATCAGCTTCGACTAGTCAACTTTTCTCTGTCAGAACTACAATCTATGTCCTGTGTTTAGGTTGTTCAAACAAAAAATAAGGCTTTATTTGATTTTCTAAGCTTTTCTGATCAGCTAGAAGATGGTTTGTATTAGGGCTTGAAGGCATGGTCAGAGGAAATCAATTTACCAGCCTACACCTTTGAAAAATGCACATAAAGAGTAAGTTCTATTTCTTCCTGTGATTTGCTGGATGCCTCTTTCACTAGTCTTTCTATGCCATACCTGATGTTCTCTACACTATCTAGATGTACAGTTTTATCTGAGCAGTTTTTCCCCTTGCTCCTCTATTTTTAATTTTAAAACATTCTTCTCAGTCTTTATAAGTGTAGCAGCAAGCACCCCAAGCGTCCTCAGGGTTTGCAGCTACCACGGGTTCTTGGATCTGCTTTGTTAAAGGAAAGCAACTCAAAATGGGTTAACAAGCTTACTTTAATCAGTCAGACATATATCATTTACCTTGTTCAGGAGAAAAGGTCAGCACCCTGAACCTCAAAGTATACAGGCATAATCATCAAGACAGAAACATCAAGTAGACAGATTTCCAAACTGTCCAACCATTACATCCATACCCAGTCAACATCTGGGTTTCCACATTCTGGGTTTTTCAAAGCCGGGGACTCTCAACAACGGCTTCCCAGAATTCAGATCAAATCACAGAACACTTCTCAAAGTGAGTCCCAAAACAAAGCTACACATCAGGGCTTATATAGCCTTCTCCTGGCTCAGAGAATGTAACAACCTTATTGACTCACTGGCCAATCAAGAAGTACCTACTGAGAAACAAGCCTCCCACCCCAGGCTTCAGGTGCACATTAGCCTAGGGGCAGGGAAGATCTTTAAAATTTACATTCTTATTACAATAGGATACACCCCATTTATAGCCAAGACCCAATCTGCATCACTATATCTGACTCACGGTCAAAAAAAATCCCATTTTTGATGGCATCCTTGTAACCAGTACTTGTTCTCTTACCATGTCCCCTTTTTTCATCCAGTGCGCCAACTTTCAATTGAAATAAAAATTTAAAAATAGTACTGAAGAATTCAAATTTCATTGCTCTATCAAAGACTCTACCATAACTAGAAATGCTTTCCAGCTTTCTTTTCAAATATTTTTTCATTCCTGCATGAGTCACTAGAAGTGGTTAGCTATCAGCAGGTTTGAAAAGATTTTTTGCTTTGTGATCCTGGGTCTACTAATACTTAACTTAATCCTTCCCTCCTCTATTAATTGTTTTTACCTGCTAATTTTCCAACAGGTTGGTGACCAATGATTAGGCAGTACAACCTCCTGACAGAGAGGTTATGAATTTGGAGTGCAAAATGAGGCATGTATTTTTTGGACATGGCAAATGAGGGGATTTGATTTGCTTGACTATGAATATTTGTTGGAAAGATTTTCTTTTCTTTTTCAATGGGGTGTGTATGGAAGGGAGAAGAAATAAATTTTCATTAATTAAAAAGGAAAAAGGCTATTTGCTAGAATAGGCTACAATTAGTAACCTCTCCTGTCTATTTGCCAGCTCATATTCTGCTGCTTCCTTCAAGTCCCCTTCATGTTACAGAAAGAGAAACTCTGTATTAGTACTGAAACTAGAACCAGGTATCTTAAGGCTCAACCTGTTGATCTTTTCTGTATACCAAGTGGCCTGCCTCAGGTTATAAAAAGTGGTAACTGGGTAAAGAAGATGGCCAAGTAAATGTGGACAGAGCCTGTGGGAACTTCTTCTTTGTAAAGTGGAGGAAAAAAAGGAGGAGGAGGAAAAGGAAGACGAGGAGGAGGAGAATGAGGAAGAAGAGAGGGAAGAGAAGAAGGAGGAATAGGATAAAGAAGAGAAGGAGGAAGGAGAGGAGGAAGAGAAGGAAAAGAGGAAGGAGGAGGAGTAAAAAGAGGAGGAAGAGGAGGAGGAAGGGGAGGAGGGGAAGGGGAAGGAGAAAGGAGAGAGGGAAGATAAGGGGGAAGGGTAGGAGGAGGGAGAGGAGGGGGAGGGGGAGGAGGAAGAGGAAGAGGAAGAAACAGCAGCAGCATGGGAAGAGAAAGCACCACAACCAAAATCATTCAATATTCTTTAAAAACACCTGTAACTAGTTCATTTACACTATAATTCAAGTAAACAAACATTGTATTATTTGCTTAACATATATGTTCCTAATCAATGTTATTTACAAAACATGTGTGACAGGATATAATTAAATATGTACAAAGTTATACAAAGGATTGATTTTGTCAGCATGGAAAATTCCCACTGTGGGAACTTCCTCTACTGCTGCAGATCAATGTCCATTTTTGCTTAATACAGAGGTATCAAAAACATGGCCATTGTGGCAGCAACACTTTCTGGTGCATCTAGAAGCAGACTAAAATGTAATTGGAAAATATATAACAAAATTGATTTTAAAAAATACAACAGAACATAGATAATGTTAACATAGGGTTTTCTAAGTGAATCTGAAACCTTCAGGGATTCTTTTATATGGTTTCACAGCTTCCATTTCTATTTGAGTTCGACACCACTAGCTTATTAGATAGGTCCTAGCAACTGTAACTAATTCACAAAGAGGTTACGTCATTTGCCTTGAATAACAGAATTCTAAGTAGCAAAGACAAGATTTGAATCTTTGTGTTACTGTCTCCAAGTCAAGGACTCTATCATGATACTTAGCCTTTATGCACAAAGATGAAGATACTGAAATGGCCCCACTGTATTGCACTGTTTGTTATACCTTGCACTGGAAATGCTGACGTTGGATAGAATGAGTTACATCATGAGAGTGGCTTCCTGACATGCCAGAAATGTGTCTCTGACATGATTTTTTTAAGCTCCAGGGGCTGTCAAAAAAGAATCTTTGGGGTTATTAGCTGTTCATATTCTGACAGTTAGAAATGTTCTCCTGAGACATAGGAAATTCAATGTGAGCTTGACGTTACAGGGCTAAATTTCTTCTCTAACAGAAACTGTCTTCTATGAGAAGTCAATCCACCAGATACAAGAAGGGAAAAAGTAAATAAATTTACCTACATATGCAATCCCATCTACTTTAGTGACAGAAAAATTAAATAGTCTAACATTTACTGAGTTACAAAGAAAAGAGCACTGAATTTGGAGTCACAGGATGTAAGTTCTAATCCCATTTCTGCCGTGACTACCTATGCGACCTTGGACAAGTCTTCACCACTGTAGGCTTTATTTGTCTCATCTATAAAAGTAATGGGTTGAACTAGGTGATTTCTATGCTCTAAATACCTATGGCCTTACAATCTACCTTCTGTTGTTTCTTTTTTCCTTTACTTGTTAGCCTTTCCTATATTATATGGAAGACTCTTCCGTGTTAAATATCATGACTCAAGTTCATCAAAATCACTCTATAAGCAACTAACCACCTTAAGTAAATATTAAAGTATTGATACATCATAGATTTTGATATCATTAGTGTAGTAATTTTCCTCCATTAGATTTCAATCATCTGTGCTCTAGTAGAAAAGTATTCATTTCCTGCAGCTAAAAGAGGTTGTCTTTCTCACAGTCACATAAGTAGAATCCTTGATTCTAGGTATGTTTCACTATGGGTTTGATTGGTTCAAGAAATGGTTGATAGTTGTAACAACTATGATAGTAAGAACTCTACTAGTCACTAACATATGTCTTAAGGAGATCAAATTTTTGCATCTTTCTTTGCATTAATATCCTTTCTTTAAAATCAAAACAAAACTTTCTTTAAAAGCATATCAAAATAGAGCAGTGGACATGTGAATGGTACAAAACCCAGCATTCAACAGACAGAACTCAAAGTGGGAATGCCAACTCACTTCAGTTTCACCTGGATAAAGTCAAACATTCTGAGCCTGGATGTTAGTAGAATCACCCTTGCATAATCATTGCTGTCACAAAATGAAAACTATGTTAAAATTACTGATTGCCCAAATAATTTGCATGCTAGTGTATTGTATGTCGCTCACCTTAAAACTTAATTATACTAATTCTTTAACTGTTTTGTAATTGTTTCATGGCCATACATATCCCCAATGCAAGGAAGTGGGTTCCCTCATGATATGTGGAAATTATTGTGGAATCTGGAGAAATGACAGAATTCCTAAATTTCGTCTGCTTTTTGTGTTCCCTACCCCTTCGGGGTTCTGTTAGCTTAATCAAACACGCGAGTTTATCTGTTCCTGAGTTACCCACTGGAGCAGGACAATCAGGAGCTACCATTGATTATGTGCAACCAGAAGCAGCAGAAGTGGTTAGATCTGCCTCTTCGTTTACATAATCCTGGAGAATACAAGCTTTTCATTATATTTTTCAACTTTTTTTAATCTTCCTCAACATCTAAGTCCTATATTATGCCCGTAAGGACAACTCAATAATTACTTTATAGAATGATAAGAACTTCAACAGAGCATATAACTCATTTAACCCAGCGTCCTCATTTTCAGAAGGGTAGGGGCAGCTAGGTGGTACAACGCATAGAAAACCAGGCCTGGAGTCAGGGAGACCTGAGTTCAAATTTGGCTTAGACAGTTACTATCCATTTGACCCTGGGCAAGTCACTTAACCCTGCTCGCCTCAGATTCCTTAGCTGTAAAATGAGTTGGAGAAGGAAATGGCAAACCACTTCAGTATCTTTACTAAAAAAAAACCCAAATGGAATCCTAAACAGTTGGCCAAGACTGAACAACCACAACCTCATATTGAGATGAAGAAACATTCTCATAGAAATAAGAAGAAATAAGCCCAAGGTTACATGAAAATGATTGTTGTTGTTGATACTGTTGTCAACAACACCAACAACACTAATAATAATAGCCATCATTTATATAACACTTTAAGTTTTGTGAAGGACTTTATAAATATCTCATTTTATCCTCACAAAAACCTATTTTATAGATGAGGAAATTGTGGCAGGTCTTCCTGATCCAGTACTTCATCAACTCTGTCACCTTGTTGAAGGACTTGTATTTGATTCCACATTCTCTGATTTCCATTCCTGTATATTTTCTATTATACCATATTTTAATTCAAAGAAAAATATTCATAGAAAACTGTAGTGGCAATTTGGGGTGTCAGGCCATCACAGCAGTGTCTTTGCTACTATCACACTCACATCTTGTAAAATTGTTCCAGCTATCGGTAATAAATATGCATTGTAGGCAAAGAGAAAAAGAAATATCAGCTTTTAGAAAGGGCCTTTTAAAAATAATAATTATTATGAACTTGCATGAGGAACTCTTAATGATCAGCATCAAAAATTCCTCCACCATGGCTGATTAGTAACTAGACTATAACATGTATAGTCTCAGAGAATTGCCTGGAGGTACTGATAGGTTAAACAAATTGCCCAATTACAGAGTTCAAACTCATCAGTCAGGACTTTTACCCAGGTCTTCCTAACTCTCCCAATACACCATGCTGCTCTTAATCCAATTCCTCATTTTACTAATGAGATCTGAATCTATTTTTGTTTCAGACATGCAATTTTATTGCTATTGAGAAACCATGTTGGTGAAACCCCCTCCTCAATTAAAGTTCTGCAAAAGTTCAGCAATTTATAGTCTTGGAGAGCTGCTTAGAGGCAGTAAGAGGTTAAAAGACTAGCCTGGTATAAAAATATTAAGACCTGAACTCAATCCTTTTTATATATTATTTTATCTTTTTTCCAATTACATGTAAAAACAATTTTTAATATTCTTTTTTTATACAAAATTTTGAGTACAAATTTTCTCCTTCCTTCCCCTCCCTTCCCTAATACCTCCCTAAGATGGTAATCAATTGGATATTGTTAAACCCAATGCTTCATGACTCCAAGGCTGACTGCATCTTCCAGGCAGCAACACCCTTCAAGTCTACCTCTTTGAGAACTTGAAGTATATCACAGCTAAAGTTAGACATGTGACTAAGGGGAATATGACAACCCCAATGATTTGGGCCTTAGTCTCAGTTTCCTCATCAGTAAAATGAACTGGAGGAAGAAATTACAAACCACTCCAGTGTCTTTGCTGAGAAAGCCCCAAATGGGGTCACAAAGAGACAGATATGATTGAAATGACTGAACAACAACTTTTTAGATAGGAAAAATGACACTGAAGTCCCTAAGGCATTTGCCTAGAACTCCTATTGGAGTCAAAGTACCCTTCACTTCTAAAACTTTTGTGATGACTGCAGTTTGTTACCCTGAAACATTCCAGAAGAAATGGGATCATTCCTGTGTTCACAGGACTCCTGTAGCACTATTTGGAAGACAAAGATCAGAAAATGAAGGAAGGAACACAGATGGGGAAAGAGGAGTGGAAATCAATGAGTAGAGAATTCCCTGGGAATGTTAATAGCTCCACCCACACACAGATGAAGCCTAAATGAAAACCTGAACAGTACTTTTCACTTTTGCCCATTTGTTCACATTGCTTATAGAGTGGGATTGGCCTTGTTAAAACTGTTTATTTGCTTTCGTCTCCCCCATTCATTTCTCCTGCTTTTCTATTCCTTGCTTTTACCTGCTTTGTTCTTCATTTGTCAGATGGAGAAAATAACTGTCCTGGATACTCATAGAATTTTTATGAAAATGAAATGAACCAAAGTACATGAAAATGCTTTGAAAAAGTTAAAAGCTCCTTATAAATGTAAGCTATTATTATTATTTATCACTCCCCTCCCGCTAACTACAATCATTTTAATGCAACCAAACAGATGGTTTGCTTCATAGGAGCAAAAGACTATTCTAGGAATGCAGAAATTATGAGGGGGTGGGGTTGGGTTAAATTTAGAACATCAGTGCTTATAGTCTGCAGAAAACTCGAGTTTTCTGACCCTGTCTTTTTTCCCATCCAATAGACTGACTTTCCTAACTGCACCTTCTCCTGTTGCTTTGTGTCTGATTTCTTCAGTTCTTCCCCTTTCTTTGAACCTCTCAAATATGAAAATTCTATGCATTTCAGTTACTTAGCTGATATTTGCAAAAGCAACCTCAAGAGAATCCCTCCCCTATTAAAAGCCTGGAATAACCCTAATACCGGAGCTGCTGCCTTGCTGCAAAGAGTGAAGAATGGACCCATGAGAAGTAGTGTGAGTTTGACATATGGGTCTACTTCAAAGTGCAACTTCTCACAAAACCATCATAGACTGACTCATCTTCCTGCCTAATACTCTCTGGTCATATCCCTGGTTAGACCCCTTTCTTACCCTTTCCCAAATCTACCTTGGTGGTGCCAGGCCCAGCCCCAGTATTCTTCTCTCCATATCGCTAGCTCCCCTCCCTTGGGTATTTTCAGTTAAACTTTCACGCCTCCCCTTGCACTTAGTAGATAAAAGGACTTACTACATTTGACATTAATTGGATTAAATAATTCTTCTGTTATTCTTCAGGTCTCCACAGTCTGCGAGACTGAAAAAAAGATAACCAAGAAAAAAAAAGATACAGATCACAAATCTTGAAAGTAAGATTCTTAACTTTTTTTGTGTGTCATGGATTTCTTTGGTAGTCTGAAGGAAACCTAAGGAGAGTTTCTCAAAATAACATTTTTAAAGGCATTAAATAAAATGTGAGTACAAATGAAGCCAACTGTCCTGGAAACCAAATGTAAAGGAATGTAATTATCGCTGTATCTATCTATCCACCTAATAAGTTCACAGACCCCAGGTTAAGGATCTTTGTGTTATGTTATTACCATCCAAGTTGTGAGAATCAGCAGGCTACCAGATTCCACTACCCGAAGGTTTGGGGTCATTCTTATGGCTATAGAATGAGGAATATAATTCTTCCCTCTCCCCCTTTACTGTGTCTTCACTTCTTTGTCATGAATTATTCCAGCAGCAGTAAGTAGACTCTCAAGCCAGTCTTGGGTGCAATAGAAACTGTATTTTAATAAAGACTAGCATCAAGCAGTGGGAAAAGCATGAGATTTGAAGTCAAAGGACCAGATTCCTAGCTCCGTATCTGAATTCACTACCATGATTTGCAAGTATAAGGTTTCTGTGCAATGTACAATCCTTTAGCTGATTCCATTTTTTTTTTGTCTTTTTGGAGTCGGGAAGTGTCTTGCAATTGGGGTTAAGTGACTTGCCCAAGGTCACACAGCTAGTAAGTGTTAAGTGTCTGAGGCCTCATTTGAACTAAGGTTTTTGTGATTCCAGGGCCAATGCTCTACTCACTGCACCACCTAGCTGCCTCAGTACTTCCATTTCTTAACCACAAACCATATCTTCCCATTCTTTGTTTTTTTGTCCTCCCCTTTGCCCAATCTCACTTCTCAGGGCCTCAGTTCACTAACCTATAAAATGAGACGATTGGGCTAAATAGTCTCAAAGTCCCTTCCAGATCTAGATCTCATTATCCTATATTATCCCATGATACGAAGAACAAATTAAGTGACATGTATTATATATTTTAAATGCTTCATTAAACATTTTCTATACTTATACTAATTGTATTACCTGAATGACATATTATATAATCAGAAAGTCAACAAACATTTATTAAGCAACTCTTAAATGGCTCTAGGAATAAATTAAAAATAAAAGAATCCCTGAACTCAAGAACCAATTAAGTCTTGAAAATGGTTTTAAAGTCCTTGAGGGAAAACTAGATTTACTTGGCCTGGGGATAACAGGACAACCAGAAAAGGGCAAAGGAAGGGAAGGGGGGATATGAAATCAACCTTTAATGAAGAAAGGGCTTTCAAGCATTCCTGATAAAAAGACCAAAGCTAAGGAGAAACTTTGGAAAGCAAAAAGAGGCATTGAGAAAAGCCTAGAAAGTAAGTTTATTTGAGCAATTAGTAGGAGAAATATGATAATGCAATCTAACATTCTCATAGGAGCAGACTACCTTTAGAACCTTAATATCTTCAAAGGGCATTAAGAAAATAAAGTAAGAAAAAAGTTAGAAAGGAAAGCAGAGGACCTGGGAACAGGAGATTCTATTATGGGACTCTTAGGGAGAGGAGGGGAAATAGAAGGCAGGTGCTTTGTTTTAAGTACACTAGTGTAGAAAGGAGAAATAAGTCGTTATTTCTGATAATAGAAGTATGTGAAAAGAATATACAAACCCAGAGGAAGGGTGGGGAGCAGGCAAAAAATGAATTTCACTCCTGTCTGAACAGTCCAAAGGAGGGTTAAATACACAACCTGCATATGCATACTTGGGCACACATGTGTGTGCACAGGCACACACATACACATACACATTCACAGAGGGTGATGTAAAAATATATCATATTCAACAGAAAATAGATGAGGACAGAGAGAAGCAGAATTCAAATGGGGAAATTAACCAAGGAAAGCATAATCATAAGCAAAACAAACTTTATCATCCTGAATCTGCCTTCTCTAAAGGTACCAATGACATCTTAATTGCTAAATCTAAATGCCTTTTCTCATTCCTAATGTATCTAGACCTCTAGGCAGTATTCAATGCTGTCCATCATCTCCTCCTGGATTCTCTTTCCTCTCTAAATTTTCACAGTATTGTTCTCTCCTATTTCTCTCTCTGTCAATCTGACCTGTACTACATTCCCTGTGCTGGTACTTCCTGTCACACCCAATAACCCCAAGGTTTTTGCTGTGGGCCTTCTTCTACTTTCCTTCTATACTATCTCACTTGGTGACTTCATCAGCTCCCATTGGTTCAATTATCATCTCTACATAAATGATTCCCAGATCTACATATCCAGCGTTAACCCTTTTTTTGAGCCAAAGCAGAGCAGTAGAGGGACAATGATGGAATGGCTTTTCCATCCAGACAGGAACAGGCCAAGCCAGGAAATTGATAGAGGGAACATAATGGAATGGCATGTGTGTTTCTGTCCCCTGCAGGTAAGGAAAGGCTAGGGAAAGAGACTAAATAGCATGCCATGATATAATATTGTGTGACTATATGTCTATTCCCTGCAGGCAGCAAAAGACCAGGTAAAGAGGCCTGAGGTGGAATTCAATCTCTCTGTGTCCATTGAGAACAGAATGAGGCCAAGTGAGGAATATTGACTCCTGATTTTTTCTTGGATCAGTTATTCTCTTAACCTGTAACTATATAATGTCTCCTGGTAAAAAATAAATAAATAAAGAAGTACATTTTGTTCATACGCTAACAATGAATCATTTAATATATATTAATACCCTTATGGTACAAAGGTACTGCTACATAAAATCAAAGTGATTTAACATGTAAAAGCATACTTTTTCAATTAGGATAAAGTATACACAAATTGTAATGTGTAATAGCATCACAACATACTCAGGGGTTAGGCTTTAAAGTTTGTATGTAATGTGAAAATTGCATATACTCAAAATTATCTAATCCCTCTCTTGAACTCCTTTAATTTCTCATAAGGTACTGTAGACATGGTTTTACCAGGGGCTGATCAAAAAGAAGTCAAGTTTGAATTGCTAATGGCAGAGGGGCACAGACAACCCCACAAGGCATCGAGCATGGAAACCTACCCAGTTCTAGGAAAGCAGTGCTCTTTTCTTTATGAAGGGCATGAAGTCACCCCAAGAGAGGATTCCCTAAGCTTCACAATTCTAGTAGCATCCAGTGAGCTCTCCCTGACTGTAACCCAATATCTAGCCACGATTCCCAAAGTATTAAAGATGAAGAATCTGCCCACCTTTTTAGAAGAGAGGTAGTAGACCTAATATACAGAATGAGACACGTTTTTGGAGATGGCCAATGGAGAAATTTGTTTTGCTTGACTATGTTTTTGCTAGAGTCTTTGTTTTGCTTTTCTCTTTTAGTAAGAGATGAAGGCGAGAGCAAGAGAAAGTACATCTCATTCTCTGAAAAACAAATTAATTGAAAAAACCTATTAAAGATGAATAAATATTATGTAGGGCCAACCTCCCACAAAAAAGTCTCCAAAGTAAACAGATGCTAACATATCAGAACAACATGTATAAGGTATATCAGAAAGCCTGACCCATATCTTCAGGGTAAGGCCTGTATTATTCAGCCTCTGCTGTCCAGTATCCATTATTTAGTGATATCACTCCGAGGGGGAATCTGCCATCTCCAGAAGCTGCTCATTCTACTTTTGAATAGTTATAATTATTAGGCAATTGTTTTGCTGGGATGTTTTCCCATTATGTCAATATGAAATTTGCTACTTTTCATTTTATACCCTTTGCTCATATTTCTGCCCTTAGGGGCCAAGCAGAGTTCAATCCTGTTTTCATGTGAAAACCCTTCAAATAATTGTGGAAAACTATTATATTCCCTCTCCTCCCACTCCCCCTACCCCAAGTATCTCTTCTTCAGATTAAACACTGACTATGCATTCAACCAATCTTCATAGAGCAGTATCTCCTGCCCCTTTATCACCCTGGTTATCAATGTACTTTGTAAAATACAGCTACCAGAACTGAGCATAGCACTCCATATGTACTCTACTCAGGACAGACTATGGAAAGACTGTCAGCTCCCCAGTCCTGAGCACTGTGTTTCAGTTAATGTGGCCTGAGATTGCATTAGCCTTTTTAGTATTCATTACACAGTGAGTTGTTTGTCCGCTAAAACTTCCACATCTCTTGCAAATTGCTATATATCCATCCATACCTGCCTTATCTTGTATTTGTGAGGTTGATTTTTCAAACCTAAGTACAAGGTTTTACGTCTATCCCCTATTGAATTTCATTTTATTAAATTATTTCCAAGATCTTTCTGAATCTTGATTCTGTCATAAAATGCAAAGTGCTATAGAAATATTGATCAACAAACATGTATTAAATGCTATGTATCAAATGCATAGAGAGGCAGCTAGTTGTCTCAGTGAACAGAGTACTGGGCCTAGAGTCATAAGGACTTGAGTTTAAATCCTGCCTCAGACCCTCACTCACTGTGTGACTCTGGGCACATCACTTAACCTCTTTTTTGCCTTAATCCGCTGGAGAAGGAAATGACAAATCACTCCAGTGTCTTTGTCAAGACAACCCCACATGGGGGTCACAAAGATTCAGACACGAGAGAATGACTGAACAATGTACCCAGTGTAGGGGATGCAAAGACAAAAATGAAACAATCCTTAATATGAACGTGGCTTCCAACTTCATCATTCAACTGAAGTTGCTCTCTCCAAAGATACCAGTGATCTCCTAATTGCCAAATCCAATAGCCTCTTCTCCATTCTTATCCTTTTTAAACTTTCTGCAGTCTTTGACACTGCTGATTATCCTCTTCTCATATTTTTAACCCAGAAAAGTGCTATGAGCACATTAGAAGCTCAACATATACTTGAATTCAGGCTTAATAAGTTCCTGCTTGCTACAGGCTGTATGAGTCATATGGATTGAACTGAATTGGCCTGTAAGTCAAGGGTAAAGCAAGATCCCTAAGAAATTTAATAAGTACATGAATGTACAAAAGAAACAAGTAAGAAGGGGTCATCTTTTTTCCATATGCTTATTTTCCATTCTTCAATAACAGTAATAACAAAACAAGGTTTTCTCAGTCTTTTCTACAAAGAAATCTCCCAAGATTTACATGAAGATTGGTACTACCTTAAGATCTATTAATTGATTGTTCTTCTCATCTCCAGAACATTTAATAGTCATTCTTCCCTCTCAATCCTTCATTGAGCTGCCAAACTTAAAACCCATATTATAACTTTTTATTAGACCTATTTTGAGTTTCAAGTTCACTCATTCAAGATGAAAATTAGAGAGTAGATACTACCAAATCTGTTACTGTTAATTGTGAGGGGACAGGTCAGTGATTAGTAAAGGCCTCAAGGCTATTGTTACTTTTCTTTATATAAGTTTTGCTTTCTGAGATCCATTGTAATTTCATGTTTCTAGAACCTTAGCTAGACCCTCCATGTTGCTTGGCAATCCATTTATTTCATTCTTAATGTTTATTTGTCTCATTCTCCAAACACAATAACAGTTCAAATCTTTTTTCTTCTCTCTTTAAGATCTCAATCCTACAGTCACTAATCTAGCCTCCAAGGCTGAGACTATCCCTCTATTACCACTTTACTGGTCTTCCCTCCATACTGAAAAACTTTGCAATGTCTTCATCCTTTAACTTCAAAACCTCATACCTCCACCAAGTTTGTGTTTCAAAAATCACTCTCTCAACTGTCATTTCTACAAAGCTTAAAAATCTATGCCTCTATTCCTGATCACTCTGCAAAGCCAAAAGACCTACACATTGACCTTTTTTTCTGGAATTTCTATTTAAACATCCCAACAGCACTTCAAACTGCACATGTCCAAAGTCAAACTGATTATCTTTCCCTGAAAGTCTGTTATCCAATTCAATTTTTAAAAATGTTTATTAAACACCTGCTACATGCAAGACACTGTGCTAGGCTCTGGAGATATAAAGATAAGAATGAAACAGTTCTTGAAGTGAAGGCTCTTACTGTCTACTGAGGGAATAAATAAAACACAGCTAAGCAAACTCAAATAGAAGAGGGAAAAAACACCAACAAATTGGCAAAAGCCTCAAGACCACTGTTACCTTTTTGTATGTAAGTTTTGCTCTCTTGTATCTGTTTTACTTTATCTTTAGTGGGATAATCAGGAAAAGTTTATTGGTGAAGATGGAAACTGAGGTGAATCTTGAAGGGAATCAGGTAAAATAGATAAAGAGGTAATTCATTCCAGGCCTGGAAAATATACAAATGCACTGAGATGGGAGATGGAATGTTGACTTCAGAGAAAATCTAATAGTCAAACTTGGTTAGAGTATTGTGTGCAGAGGGGGCAATGTAAATAAAGCTGGAAAGCTAGATTATGGAGGGCCTTGAACACAGCTAAAAAATTTGTATGCTTTCCTAGGACCAATAATCAAAGTGAAGGCCTTCAAGTCAGAGAATGCCATGGTCAAGCTTATTTCTTGGGGAAATTATTTTGGAAGATTTATAAAGGATGGATTAGAGACAAGAAGACCTTATGTTGGTTTATGAGTTATGGATAGATGCCAGAGATATTATGGACATAAATCTCCTGATAATTGGTTTTATACGAGAGTTGAAGGAAAAAGAAGAGTTGAGGATAACCCGTATTATAAAACTGGGAAGTTAGAAAAATGAAAGTGCCCTTAAGGAAAACTGACAAGTCTTTATGAGAGGTAAATTTAGAGGAAAAGTGATGAGATGACAATGGGTTATCCAGGCACAGATGTCCAGCATTTTTTTGGCAATGTGGGACTAAAATTCAGGAGATAAATTAGGACTGAATATACACATTTGGGAATCATCTGCATAAAGATGATACTTGAAAGCTGCTGAGATAACCAAAGGAGAAATACAGAGAAAAGAAGACTCAGGACAGGGCCTTAGGGACACCCATGCTTAGGCACCAGGAGACAGATAATTAAGCTATGAAAGACATGAAAAAGTAATCAAACAAGTTGTGAAAACCAGCAAGGACTCCTATAAGGATGCAAATAAAAGATAGATTATTTTGGAAGACTGGCAAATCAACAGTGTCAAATGCTTCAGTGAGGTAAAGGAGGAGGAAGACTTAAAAAACTGTCCTTAGATTTAGCATTTAAAGGATCATTAGTAAATTTGGTAAAAGCATTTTCAGTAGAATGGTAAGGTCAGGACCAGCTGAAAGGAATTATTAGGAAGTGAGTGGGTGATGAAGTAGAGGGAGCAAGCATCAACATTTCTTTCAGGAGCTTGCCCATAGAAGACAGGAGAGATAGAAAATTATAGCTTAGAATTATGATAAGGTCAAGTGACCATTTTTAAAGATGGAAAAGAGGCATTTTGTAGATAGTAGAGAAGAAGCAGGTAAAAAGGGACAGATTAAGGATTGTTCTATCTAATGAAAACACACATGCACATGCACACAGATGAGATAAAGACACAAAAATAGGAATTACCCTTTTTTATTCAGAAGGGCCTTTTCCTTGGAAACCAGAGAAAATAGGAATTATAAATAGAAAAGGCCTGTGATGGAGTTGGCCAGGGTTGAGGGTTAACAGGTCATGAATGATATTAGTGAAAGGGGACAAGGTATTCAAGACTAAATTCAGTACAGTAGAACTGGTTAACTAGAGGGCCAAAACTGTGGAGAGAGAAATCTGAGTCCTAAGTATAACATAATTTAGGAGAACATAGAAGAATGGAGTGACTAGAGGTCATAATGAGAATGAAAAACTGTGTTGAGAGAAGTGGGCAGGAGACTGTAGGGCCACTAGACAGTAGAAATATCTACCAGATCTAGCTATAAAAAGTGAAGGACTAATCTCTCCTCTGGGATGCACTCTATCCTCTCATCTCCTTCCTTTAACCAGTCCTGTGAGTGTGACCTTTCCTTGCTCAATGATTGTATTCCACCTCTCATTCAGAAGCAGAAAGATGCCATTGAACTAACTGGGAAAGGACAAATTGGGGGAATAAAATTGCCTAAAGCTACTTGCCTCTGTTCTTATATATTATGGATATAATATATACTTACACTTTATCAGAGAAACTTGTTGCAAAGATTTTTCCCCAGTTAACTATTTCCCTTATAATCTTATCTGCATTGGGTTTGTTTCTGAAAAACATTTTTTTTAAATTTTATGTAATCAAAATCTTTATCTTCTGTGATATCCCTTGTTTGGTCCTGAACTCTTTCTTACTGTTAGTTGTGAAAGGTACTTTCTTCCTTGCTCTTCTAATTTATTTATGATAAGATCTTTAATATCCAAGTCAAGTATCCATTATAGGGCAATTAGGTGGTACAGTAGATGGAGCACTGGTCCTGAAATCAGGAAGACTTATATTCCAGAGTTCAAACCTGACCTCAGACATGTCCTCTCTGTGTGACTCTGAGTGAGTGACTTGGCCCTGTTTACCTCAGTTTCCTCATCTGTAAAATGATTGGGAGTAATAAATGGGAAACCACTCCAGTATCTTCTCAAGAAAAGCCCAAATAGGGTCCTGAAAAGTTGGACATAACTAAACAACACTTGCACCAGAAAATTGCTTGTCTAGATTCCTTCTACCACTTAAATCTATTTTATGTATGACAGTCAGTTGGTGGCTGATCCTGAGTCATGTATTTTTATCTTTCTCTGCTATTAGAAGATCTTATAAAGTAATGATAAATTGGAACCATAAGATTCTCTTTCAAAGCAGTTCAATCCTCCTTACAGGAGAAGAACAGCCTGGTACTTTGGACCTCAGTAGTATCTGCTTTGGTTGTTGTTTTTAATCCCTATATATCACAACTCTCTCTCTCTCTCTCTCTCTCTCTCTCTCTCTCTCTCTCTCTCTC
>NW_027185597.1:1110785-1154471 GCF_028583685.1 Petaurus breviceps papuanus | reverse complement strand
CTCTCTCTCTCTCTCTCTCTCTCTCTCTCTCTCTCTCTCTCTCTCTCCCTCCCTTTCTCCCCATTCACAGATAAACATATAGATCAAAACAATTGAAATTCATCTTATTTTATCTGAATTGTATGGCCTTATTACATCAGAACTTATGAAGGGGATTAGAAAACAGAAACTTTGGAGTAAATCTTTTTCCAGTAAATCTGGAAAGCAAAGCAACAGAGAAAATGTTAAACTATTATATTTTTAATCCTTTTGAGGAGGAAAAGTTCTGCAATGTTCAGACAGGGTTCTGATAAGGATCCATGGTAGGCAGTCAGTGGTTAATGGGGTTAGCCAACTTCAAATGCCCAGTTGCTTGACTTGCATTTCAAAATGCCTACTGGAGCTCTCTTTCCACTCATATCATTGCAAAGTCTCCCCACCCTATAGTCCCAGGATGCCTTTGCCTCTCACACGAGCAAACTTAAAAGGTTCTGTTTTCACCTGGTAAACTGCTTGATCAGCATCTTATGTGTGATTATATCCCACCTCATGATGCAGGCAAGATGCTATATGAATTCCTCCCGTAGAAGTAAGGCCATGTGCTAAAATCAAGTCCCTATGTGAGATGAGATTCATTTGTGGTTTACTACTTTAACTAGCAGCATGATCTCATTTTGAGAAATACTCTTCCCCCTAGTAGAGGAAATGCTTATGCATCATTAAGTCAAGCATATCATAACTTCCTTACCTGCTTGGTAAGAGTTCAAAGATTTGTTTGGCAGTTTCTAACATATCTTCACCTTTGTGAGAAGTCTCATTGTTCAGATCTTTCATACAAAGATAACTTGCCTTATAAGGCCAAACCCAAGTTTACTATATGTGATAGAGGCTAGGCAGCCCTGAAAGACTGACCATAAACTCAGCCACCTGCAGCCTGGCTAATCATTGTCTCCAGCCCATCATACCACCATTTACTCAGTCATATAATCTCAAAGTCTCATTGTCTTTCATTTTTCCCTCTCCCTCTCCCCCAACCTCTATATCCAGTCACCAAGGCATATCAATTCTATCTTCCCAATATCTATGGAATACATCTTTTCCTTTCTATTCCCATTGCTGCCACCCCAGTCTAGGGCATCATTATCAATTGTTTGAACCATTTCAGTAGCCCATTAATCAGTCATTCCCTTTCCAACTATGTACAATAAATTCTTGACAAAACTCATTTACAAATATGATCATATAACTCCCTACTTAAAACATTTCAGTGGCTTCCTATTGCCTACCAAATGAAGTTCAGATTTCTTAGCAAAGTATTAAGGTGTCTGTACTACCCAGTATCACCCCATAACTCTAACCTCATTTCATATTACTCACTACCATGTCCATTGTGCTTAAAATAACGGATCTATTCACCATTTCTCAGAAACATTCAATTCTTTCTTGCCTCTATAATTTTGCTCATACTGCTCCCTTAGGCTGGAATGAACTCCTATCCCTTTCTCCCTTCTCTACATGCTGAAATATAACCTGTTCTTCCAGTCTCAGATCAAATTTTATCTTTCTTTCCTGAGTCAGTGATGATTCTTCTCCCTGAAAAGCCTTCTATTTTCCTTTTTCGTACCCAGGTTCATAGAATCTTAGTACCAGAAGGGACATTAGAGATTACCTAGTCAACATTCTCAATTTACAGTATAGGAAACTGAGGCCCAGAAAATCTAAATTACTTTTCCAAGTTCACACAAGTAGCAAATTAAAGAGGTAGGGTTAGGCAGCTAGGTGGCACAGCGAATAGAGCACTGGCCCTGGAGTCAGGAGGACCTGAGTTCAAATCTAGCCTCAGACACTTAACACTTACTAGCTGTGTGACCTTGGGCAAGTCACTTAATCCCAAATGCCCTGCCTTCCCCCCTCCAAAAAAAGCAAGAAAATAGAGAGGTGGGATTTGAACACAGGTCTTTTAATTACAAACCCAGTGGTTTTATGCATTTACCATGGTTTGTTTTGTATAAAAATTATATGCTCCCATGTGACATTATGGTACTTCATATTTATATAGGACTTCTGTTTTAGAAAATGCTTTCCTCACAAAAAGCTCAAGAAGCGGGGAGTGCAATTATTAGTATCTCCTTTTCACAGTAATGAAACTTAGACTCAGAAAAGTTATATGATTTGCCATTGTCCCATGACTAAAATCAGAACTGGATTGCAAACTTAGACCTCCAAATCTTTTTTTTTCATTTTTAATTTATGAAATAAAACAAGCATTTCCATAACAGTGTAATAAAAAGATAATTGCACATAAAACTATAAATATATTATGTACAACTTGTTATGCCTTTTAAATATATAATAAAGTTACCACATAAATTTCTTTTTTTTCCTCCCCCCACCCTAGAGATGGCTACCATTTGACACAAATATTTATACGTATATATGAGTGTAGGTGTATATATATATATACACATATATACATATACATATACGTAAACTCATTCTATACATATTTCTTTTGGTCAGTTCTTTCTCAGGATGCAGATAGCATCTTCCTTCATATGTACTTTTTAGTTAATTTGGGTATTTCTAATAGTCAAAATGACTTCTTAGGTTCATATTATTTACCCTACACCACACAGTCTCTTATACTTCACATCCTCCCTAATAGATTGTAAGATCCTTGAAGACATCCTCTTTATATCCTCCCCAGAATCTTTATGATATACTGTGAGTGTAGCAAGAGCTTCATAATTGTTTATCAGATTTAATTTTAAATCTGTAGCCTTAACTGAGAGCTTATCCAGGAGTTACCAGACTCTGGGGAATTTTCTGTGGAAGCCCAAACTTGCACAAGGCTAATTCATAGCAAGCCAATTTAATAATCAATTTACAGACAGCAATATAGCTGCCAAGCACACCAATATTCATGAAAAATGGTTAGCACACTCAGGACATAATAATAATAGCCGACATTTATATAATAAATGTTTGTTGAATGAATGAGTATTGTACTTTACATACATTATCTCATTTGATCCTCCCAGTGATGTGTGTAATAAGTACTATAGATATTGTTATCTCCATATTTACAAATGATAGAAGCAGCCTAGTGGAGAGAATGTTGTCTTAGGCCTCAGAAGACCTGCATTTTGACCAGATCTATAACAAATAGTAAAGACAGTGGAAGAGAAATAGTCAATCTCTGATTATCTTTTGGCCTTAATTTTTGGAGGGGTTACTTTGAAGAAGCAGTCAATGATTTCTTCCTGTATTAACTTTGCCCTCTCTTCTAGGAGTTCTAGATAATTTTAATTCATAATTTCTTGAAACCAGATATCTGGACTTTTTTTTTCTCATCATGGTTTTCATATAGTCTAATAATTCTTAGGATCTCTCTTCTTGACCTATTTTCCAGGTCAATTGTTTTCTAAATTGTATTTCTTCTGTTTGTTTTCAATCTTTTGACTTTAAGATTTCTTGTTGTCTTATAGTCTCAGTTTTGTCTGGCCCATTCTAATTTTCAAGGCATTCAGTTATTGCTGTCAGGTGACAGGTTTCCTTGCCTTTCTTTATTCTCTAGCTTCCCCATTCTCACTTGTTGTTTATTTTTTCCTTTCCTGTAGCCAGGAGGTTGTTTTTTTGTTTGTTTTTTTCTCTGAGGATTTATGGTGAATTTGATTTATAGTTGCTATCTTCTTCAGGGTTCACCTCCTGGGCTACTCTCAAATTCAGATTTTCCTTGCTTTGCTGAGTATCTGGGAGAGGAAAGACACTTGGCCCAGCTGAATGGCCTGGGCACCACTGCCCAATCGACCCTCAGCACACTGAGACAGACTAGGCCCCTCCTTCAAAAGAACCCCTGTGGCTCTGGTGCTGGGCTCCTTCTTGCCCCAGGGCTCTGGGAAATCCACCTACTTACTGCAGACTCTGCCTGCCATCTTTCTCTGAGACTGTCACACTCCACTGGCTTCTCCAGCTGGGTCCCTGCCACAGGCTTCTGGAGTGCTTAGGCTTGGCAGGCCTTTCTCCCCCAGCTGGGCTCAGGCCACGGGTGCAGCTGGACCCACGTGGGGCCGGGCTCAGCTGAGCTCCTGCAGTCATCAGGCTTTGGCCTGACCTGCCTTTGGGAGCTGTTTTACTCAGGAAGGCAGGGCCTGCCTCAGAGCTGTCTGAGCAAAGTCATTCTTCTGCACTCAGGGAGCTCTGGAAGGCTGGAGCTGGGCTTAGCCTTACCTGACTCAGGCTGGGAGGGAGAACTGAGCCTGAATGAAGCTTCTAGGGGCTCAGTGTGATCTCTCTGCCCTCACCTCTTTTCCCTTTGTTCTCAGTCTGTTCTGACTTGTTTCTTTCATGATTTTTCAAGGACTCCAACAGTCCCTCTGTGGATTACTGGTTTGGGTGGAAGAGTCAAGAGGTGATTATTTCTTTCTTCCCAGAGTGAATACATATCTAGGCACTGATTGTGTCTATTTTTTTAAGGGTAGGGGTTACCTAGGGTCCTCTGTGTCCTACCCCTGTGACTTGTCTATCAAGACAAGTGGTATCTGCTGCTTATGGAGATTAGAAGAGGAGATTTATTACACGTGGAAGAAGTTGTAGATCCATTAAGAGGTGAGGAAACTAAGACTGACAGAGATAAAAATGACCTTCCCATGACTATATTATCCAGAAAGATTAAAAATTAAATTTAGAGATTTTTTCTTTTCTTTTTTTACTTCCATTTGAATTGTTCCCCGCTGTTCCATGCCATTTTAATTAAGATGGAAATATTGCTTAACTAGTGGAAGGAATAAGGATGAGGTGGGTAGGGGGTATAAATCTGGAGCCAGGAATCTTGAGTTCATATGTAGTTTCAGATACATATTAGTTGGATAACCCTGGGCAATCACTTAATTCTGTCTGCCTCGGTTTCCTTATCTGTAAAATAAGGATACTAATAGCACTTACTTCCCAGAGTTATTGTGAAGAGAAAAATGAAATATTTGTAAAACATTTTGTAAACCTTAAAGCATTATATAAATGCTAGGTGTTATTGGTATTAAAATTTCAAAGGGAAAATATGGATTAAGATGTTGCTCCAGCCTCTTCTGTATAATCCCTTCTTTAGTCGGTGCTAGAGATAATACTGCCCAAATTTTCTCCTAAATTTCCCATTTTCAGAGTTCCAAGTAGCCCTTTTAGATCATTTGCATCTAAGGTCCAACCATGCTGGAATATATATTCCCTCTTTCATCTCTATGCTTTTGTAGAGACTCCTCCATGCCCAGAAAACACTCCCATGTCACCTCTACCTCTTAGAATCCCTCCTTTCCTTGGAGATTCAGCTCAAGTACCACCTTATATGTGAAATCTCTCCGAATCCCTTCAACTGTAGTCCCCCAAATTCCCTTGTATTTATTTTTATATATTCTGTAAATATGTAGAAGAGTTTTAGGGATGATCACCCTGCATATAACTGTATGGGCTGTTGGGGTACACTAAGCTAGTCAACAACCATACCAGCCTTCACTCCTCTCTAAATGCAACTGTCACATTCCTGTACTTTCTACCTGAGTGCAAGATTTGTCTTCAGGAAAACCTGAGTTTGAATCCTCTTTCAGATATATTTTAACAGTGTGACCCTCGGCAAGTCTCATAACCTCTTTCAGTCATCTGTAAAATGGGCATAATAATAGCAATTACATCTCAGATTTTTGTGAGAATCAAATGAGACAGCATATGCAGTCAGTCCTAGTTTTCATAGATGTGATCCTTTTGGAAAATGGTGTGAAAGTAAAAATGGAAATGTTGATACATTGAACCTATATAGCAAATTGGAGGTTAGGTTCCTGTGTGCACACATGCGCGCACACACACACACACACACACACCAATACCTTTTTACTACAGATTTCTAAAATTATGCTTTTCTGCATATAATTCTTTATAACAAGTTAATGTACTTTTCCTAATGCATTAACCATGAAATAATCCATAAAATGCAGTCCACAAAATAAGACCGGTAATGTGCAAAACATTTTTCTTGCCAGAAATTCACTAAAAGTCTAACCTTTTGGGCTAACATCTCAATTTTACAAATTATTTCAGATAACATTCATTTTTCACAACATTTGAAAACTTCAGTGTCCTCAATACTGTACAGAAAATAAAATTCTTAACACTAAAGCATTTTTTAATTCAATCTCACCTTTCTCTGTGTTGGTGGAGTGAAGGCATTGTACTTTAGTAAAGTATAGCATTGTACTTTATGAGCTACTGCTATCAACTTCTCTACCTTGGCCACTGTCTGAAAACTAAGGGAGAGGGTAATGAGACTTTAGTCGCTGCTGTCAGTGAGATCTTAACATCACCTCCAATGCTCTCTATTATTCACTGCTGGAGGATGGTGTTGGAGATCATGAAGAACACACCAGCTTGATCTGATCATCAGGTACATAATTGTAACACAAAACTTCATTTTTAAAGGCAAACAAGGAAAATATGTAACAAATGCATGGGACATTCTTTACAACTGTACAGTGAGCAAGACCAAGGAAGTGCCCAGTAAGATACCAGCTGCTCTACTCTTTTAGAATGTAAGCTCCTTCTACTTATACAAAAATATTTATAACAGCTCATTTTGTGATGGCTAAGAATTGAAAATCAAGGGGATACATATCAATTGGGGAATGGGTGAACAAGTTATAATATATGGTTGTAATGGAATGTGATTGTGCTATAAAAATGACAAGCAAGATGATTTCAGAAAAACCTGGAAAGACTTACATAAACTGATACAAAGTGTAGTCAGAACCATAAGAACATTGTACACAGTAACAATATTGTACAATGAAGAACGTGAATGGCTTAACTATTCTCAGGATTACAGTGATCCAAGACAACCCCAAAGGATTCATGATAAAAAATGCTATATGCCTTCAGAGAAAGAACTGATTTTGTCTGAATACAGACAAGCATATTTTTTTCTCTTTCTTCTTTTGTTCAAGTCTTGTACAAAATGACTAATATGGAAATATTTTACATGATTTCCCACATGTAGCAGATTACTTACCATCACAGGGAGGGGAGCAGGGGATGGAGGAAAGAATGAAATTGGAACTATTAATTTAACATGGAGATGTTAGAAATTGTTTTCACACGTAATTGGGGGAAAAGTAAAATTATTAAAGTTAAAAAATATTATTAAAGAAAAAATTATGTAAGCTCCTTGAGAGCACAGACTATTCCAGTTTTGTCCTTGTATTCCAAGCACTTAACCTAATACCTAGAACACAATATGAGCTTGAGAAATGAATGCTTGTTGATCAATTTATTGACTTGGTTTTCCCTGTTTATTTTGGATAAAACTCCATTACATGCAGTCATCTCTCTTAAATTCCGTGTAACTCATGGTAGGTCCTAATGAAGGAGGGGATGGCTTTACCTAAAATAGTTATAAGGGAAGTATAATGAATGGTTCTCTCTAGAAGAGGTGTATGAATATTGAAATAGAGTCATGAAAAGGTATCTTTCTTTCTCTTGCCCTAGTTCATGAAGCATCTATATTGACTAGAATAATTTAATTACAAGCAAGTTAAGATGCATATTTTACACTTTCAGAAACCTTGCATTAGTTGCTGATGAAAGCTTTTTATGAGAAATATGGGCCCAGAATCAAATAATCCACTCAACTTGTAAAATATATATTTCTCCAATCTATTTTTATGTTCGGTAGAACAAGAAAGAGGCAAAAGACTTGAAAGGAAAACACTGCCTCTCTATGCTGTAGGCTGGATAAGCTTCATGGAATGTCAAAGTGAGTCCCTTGGGTTATTAAGAGTTTGTATTAGGAAGATGTATTCTCACAGAGAAGAATAATGCTCTTAAGGAAGGGGAAGGTGAATAGGAAACTGACAAACTGTCACTAGAATGAAGTTTTAAATTTGGTCAAGCATATTTTGGCAGGGCCAAATTCTGAAGCTGCAATCCAAAAATGATTTCTTCCTGTAAGACAGAGTTTTATAGCAACAGAAATCTTTAAAGGTTGAATTTTTTTCAAAACCATCATTACCTTTGTTGAGACTTCCAGAAACAGCACAGAATGACCCTATTGACAGAGGTCGTCCAAGCTCATTTCCCATTGAGTACAGGTGACATAGACCCTCCTAAAATATGGATTATTCTCAACTCTGAGGCAACAATTTAGAGTATTTTGTGTGAGTGAAAATTGCTTATGATTTATAAATTTCAGAGTGTCTTCTTTATGTCTTTATGGTGCAAACTCTACAGAGCAAAAGATCATTTTCTGAGTTACATATGATATTCAACCTGTTATTAGAAAGGAAATGCACATTGACAGAATAGGTAGCTGCTTGTGTGATTTTATGATTTAACCTAAGACTTGTATGGGTCTTAAATTAAGCTGAAAGAATATTCACTCCTTGACATCTGAAATTCCATCGTGGAAAGTCATTTCTTTGGCTTACGACTATTATGACTATACTAGCTAGTAAAATAGAAATATCCCTAGATGGTCAAAGCATTGAGACTTAACCATCATTTACTCTTTAGTGAGAATTAATGGAAACATAGAATCAATGTCTATTAGACCTAGAAATTAAACTCTCTTTCTAGAAATGAGAAGCCTAGGGCTACAAAAGGTAGAATGACTAGGGAAATAAGCATGAGGTGGAGGCAGAGACAGCCTAGGAGCCCAAGCCTCCTGACTTTTGGTCTAATGCTTTTTACATGCTACTATACTGCCTTCCTTCATTGTTATGAATACAGTTTCCATTCAAACAATGCTAGGCAGACATCATTGTCTTTCCAGAGAGCAAGTTTTATCAGGACTATTAGATACTGAGATTGTTGTTCTTTCCTATATTGTTGCAATTCCAATCCCATTTCAACCTGGATTCTACCTCACCTTTCTGTTCAATCTCATTCTGCATCTGTTCGTTTAAGTTTTACCATGTTACTCTCAAATCTTCATTTTCATTGGTTCTTGTGGCACAGTGATATTGCAGTATGTTCTTGTCCCAGAATTTATTTAGTCATTTCCCAGTCAATGGACACCTACTTTGTTTCTCTTTCTCTACTACCACAAAAAGTGCCTCTATGAACATTTTGTTATACATGGGACCTTTCTGTCTTTGACTTCCTTAGGACGTGAGTCCAAGATTGGGATCTCTTGTGTTAAAGGATGTGGATATTTTAGTGACTTTTTGGGCACTATTCCAAATTGTTTTCCTGAATGACTGGATTAATTCATGACTTCACCAACAGTTCATTATTGTTCCAATCTTGTTATAGTTCCTTCAACATTAACTCATCAGTCAGTCAACAAGAATTTATTAAGCACTTGCTAAATGTCAGGCATTGTGTTAAGTGCTAGGGATGTAGTTATAGTCAGAAAGATAGTCTGCTCAAAGAAATTACCTGGAGGAAGATAACACATAATACGGAAGCTGAAAATCAGGGAAAATAGGGAAGTATCCATTAGATGGTTTATAGCTAAGAATGAGAAATGGATAGACTGGGACCTCCCCCCAAAAGAAGCTTTTTGAAAAACTCACCAATAGAGATGGGGCTCATAGGTGCAGTCAAAAGTCAACTGTGGCCTGATGACTAAGATGTTCTATTTCCATCTTTTGTCATTTTTGCCAATTTGCTGGCTTTATAATATGTCAGAGTTGTTTTAATTTTTATTTTACTTAGTGATTTGCAACAATCATTCATATCATTAACAATAATAATAGCTAGTACTTATTATAGTTTGTAGCACTGCACTAATGCTATCTCATCTGATGCCCACAATAGGTAGGTATTATCCCCATTTCTAAGATGAGGAAACTAAAGAAGATAGAGGTAAAGTGATTTGCCTAGAGTTACATAGGTATTGAGCATCTAAATCTGTATTTGAACTCAGATTTTCTTGACTCCAGATCAAGTACTCTATCCACTGTGCCATGTAGGGGAAATCTTTTTGAAAACTATTTTCTCCTATTCTTTAATCACTCATCCATTAAAGATTGGTTTTTGCATTTATATAGTTATTTAATTCATCATATATCTTGAATTTTAGAAACTCAGGGACAGTTAATGCAAAGATTTATTTCTCTTAACAGTTTCCTTTCTTATCCTAGCTTCATTCAAGCAAAAGATTTTCCAAATACATGTCATTAAAATAATCTTTTATTTTTTATAGTCTCTTCTATCCTTATTTTGCTAAGAATCTCCTCCCCAGACCATAATTGTAAATGATACTGTCATGCTTTGTCAATGATTCAAAACAAATTTTAAAATGTTGCCCTTTCCAACCTTATCTAATTTTGAACTTTAGCATTCCTTACTATTTTTGAAGGATCATATTGTTCTCTTATATTCTTTCTCTATAGATAGGTTTTTTAAAATATAAATTAGTTGGTGAGTTCTCTATGTGTCCATATTAGCTTCTTTGGACAACTTTCCTTTTCCCCTTCTCATCAGAATGGTTTCCCTTTGTGTCTTTGGAGTGACAGAGTTTCCGCCATTTCCTGGACTCCACCCTCTACTGGGAAGAGTATACAATCTATTTGATGTTGTCAAATATTCAGAGTTTCTTCTTCCCTTCTCTTGGTCACATTCTTCCACCCATCTCTCTCCAGATTCAGACCCTATTCAGAGCCCCTTCCCCCAATTTGTTTTCCTTTTGAAATACTTGCTCCATTCTTTTAAGGAACTCCACAGAATCTCAGAGGGAAAAAAAAATCAAGCTTGCTCTCAGATGTTTCAATCTTATTCGTCTTACTTAAAAACTCAGAATGGCTTTAAATTTTATTTTATTTCACTGGTAGATGCTCTAAGGAAAGGAATTAGGTAAAAAACAGTTAATAATAAGTCTTACCAAGTCCAAGGTAGCAGTAGGTTCAATCGTCATAGAAGTCAACTAGGACTCTAATGATGGTTTATTTTGAGTCCTTGACTGTGCAACAAGAGTTATAAAATACCACTTCTTAAACTGTGGGTCGCAACCCCATGTAGGGTCACATAACTGAATGTGGGGGTCATGAAAAATTTGGCAACAGTAAAAAGTTTCTGAACGTACAAGGACCAAAAATTAATTTGAAATCAAATGCATAATGAATCCAAGTATTTCTGGTAGGGCTTGCCCATGTTACATGACGCAACTTCACTGTAGCCTTGGTTCTGAACATATGACATGTACACTTTGTACTGTGCATACCATCATGCCACACAACACCAACAAATGCTGCCAGAAACACCTTGGTTCAGATTCAAGACTATTATTGTATGTTATGAATTGCAGTGTTTTCACTGTATAAACAAAATCATCAAATGAATTTCCAACAATTTCTGAAATGGCCCTAAACATACTTCTGCCATTTTGTACTCCATATTTATGTGAAGTGGTGTTCTCAGCATCACCAATTATAAAATCAAAATGCTTATCAACTCTGAAAAATGTTGAAGATGCTCTACACCCCACAGTATCAAAGATTCTACCAAGATTTAATTTTTTATCTAAATATAAACAAGCATATCCATCTCATCAGTATGCAAATTTTCTTTCATTTTAAATAAGAGGGAAAACTATATGTATACCAAAGAATTGTTTTAAAATAAGTTTCTTTATGATTTATTATCAGTAGATGTTTGATTTGTATACCTATATACACCTGGGGTCACATAAAAATTTCTCAGGCAAAAAGGGGTCGTGAGTGGGAAAAGTTTAAAAAGTCCCACTCTAAAAGACAGTGCACTAGTATGGGAGGCATATACCTGGTTTCTAATTCCAGGTTAGGCACTCACTTGGTGTGAGAGTTAGAAAGAACTCTTCCTCTCTAGACCTCGGTTTTTCAATCTATAAAGTAAGGGGGTTGGTATAGATGATCTGTAGAGTCCCACTTCTGAAATTCTATTCTGTGAAAATCATTTTTCCCCTTACTATGCCTGTGAATACATAGTTGTTAAGGGTAGAAAATAGGGAAGATTACTACCTCCAGTATTTTCCCCCAAGTTTAGCTTTGTCAGGGCTCAACTAAGGAAAATTGTTGATCTGTTCTTTGCAGTTTAGAACACTGCCAGTTATGACACTTGTTTAATGTACTTCTAATAGACCATGAAAAGCTTGTTGAAATGGGTCCCATTTTGTGCAGTACAGAAGAGGCACCTGAAGTTAGTTTCTTACTTTCTCGGGCTTGTGAAATGCCTATGAGGATCCAGCACCCACAGAAAAGGTCATCTTTCCTCCAGCCACCAAAAATGATTACACTCTCTTTTCAAAGATCCTTAACATGGTTTTAATGCAGAGTTCCTAGACACTTCAGAGGAACCTAGGAATTTTAGACATATAGTTGTAGGTTGTGATTTTCTTACTGAGTGAAGGGTATTCTCTTATTTGAAAAGAAATGGAATGCAAAAAAATCAACATTCCTGGAATGGGCCAAACTTTGGGCATCCAAAATTCTAAAATTTATTGTAATGAGGCAGCTAATCTGATAATATGTGCCATAGCAGGATTTCCTGTAATGTCTCTGATAGACAACTTGCTACTGCTGTGGAGAAATAAAGTTTGGAATGTCTTGGGTTTTGCTTTTAAGGCAGAAGTCTTTGCTTTAAGACAAACCTAAAGGGATAAATAAAGAGCAAGGCAATTGTTTTAAGTCATCTCTTTTGACATTTCTAGCACTGCTTCATCCATACTTTTTTATATTTTCTCCTGCTTTTGTACTTAATTCTCTTTTTTTTTCCCTTTGACAAATACAACTCAAGTATAAAATTAAATTTAAAAAAACCAAGAACACATGTTCTACTAAAAATTACCATGTATATCTGCTACAAACATTCCAACTTTAAAATCCATTGAATCATTGATTATCATAAAAAATTCAGGGAGGAAGAAGTACAAATAGAAGAAATAATAATGATGATCATGGGAGTTTGCAATGACATAAAGCTTTGCTTTATATCCAGGTATTTTAGAAACATTGACTCACATGTTGAGTAATTGCAAACTAAGGTCCCTAGAGGAGGAGTTATTTTCACATGGTCATACCTGTCAGTTACAAACCTGTGAGTTACGTAGTAGTAGGAGTAGTGTTGTTCCCATTTTTCAACTCAGGAAACTGAGGATCTGGGAGTTGAAGTGATTTTCCCTGGGTTATAAATATGAAAATAGGAGTAGGACATTGTGTGTGGTTCTCAAACATTTTGGTCTCAAGACATTTTTGTGATCTTAAACTTTATTAAGCCTTCCAAAGAGGTTTTGTTTATGTAGGTCATAGAAATATGGTAAATTAATATTTATCATAATAGAAATGAAAACATTAGTATTATTATGAAAATAATAAAGGTCTCAGGGAGCCCCAGGGGCCCCCAGACCACCTTTTAAGGACCAATGTCATAGTAGGTAAAGTGCTAGACTCAGAATTAGGAAAAAATGAATTTAAATCATGACTGACACTTACTAACTGTGTGACCATAAGCAAGTCCTTGAACTAGTCTATAAACTAGAGATAATGATGTGTGTGATACTTACATCACAGGGTTGTTGTGAGGCTCAAATGAAATAGTCTATGTAAAGTATTTTCACATTTCAAACTTTAAACTGCTATATAAATCTCATTTTCAGTATTTATTGTTTTTATCATTATTTGCAATAGGTCATTAAATTGAACTCAGGTTTTCTAACTCCAAATGCTACTGTTTGTTTTATGACTACACCATACTTCCTTTCATCTGGGATATTTTTCTTTATTTTCATTTTAATTCTAATGAATAGAGCTACATTTTCATTTACTTGTACTATAATTCCTACACAGAATACATATAATACCTACAAAGAAAAAAAGAAAATCTATTTTTGCATTACATGGTAGTTTACTATTTCAGTAACCATATTATCTAAATAGAACAATGAAACTAAGAAGGACATCGGACATAATCAAACTGAATATAGCACTTTATATTTTCTGTACATTTAACAAACATAAAGAGCAAAAAGCAATGTGGTATAATGAGAGCTGGCTTTGAAGCTTGGAAGAGCAGAGTTCAAGTCTCACCCCTGACATATACAGGCTGTGTTACTTTTAGTATTTAAACTCTCAGTGCTATAAGCAACTTTGTAAGATCATAAATTTCAAAAAATATGCCACCCTGGATTTGTGGAGGGAGTTTCCCCATTAGGGAGCTCTGTGTATCAGTTAAATCACAGGTATATTCCCTTTCCTAAAAGAGTAACATTGTCCAATGCTTAATGTACCAGGTGACATTGACAGTTCCTCAGATGCACCAGGAGAATTAATGGATGAATTTATTTTTAGGTATAATAACTACCTGGACAAAATCTCTTTTTAAGAGCTAAAAAAAATTGTATTGATTTTTATGTGTTTATGTAGGAGTAAGTTACCACTCAAAGTCACTCTGGACTGATAATTCTATATGTCAAGGAAATTTTGTCTGGAAAATTTTCCCAAGTGTTTCTTTCTTTAAAAAAAAAACAAATTCTATTGGGGTGGGGGGGGACAACAAATAAACAGTGGAGAAGTTAATGTCCATTAGTTAATTTAATCAACTAAAAGTAGCACTAATATTGAAAGATTCCATTGCTTTGTGTATCAAAGTACCTCAGGGAAAAAGGATAGAGTGAATTTTATTTGGTCTAGTTTTATTTATGATCTAGTCTTAAAGGTAAATATCTCATTGATTAATTGGGAATCGCTCTAACAGACTGTAAGCACAATGAAAGCAGGGACCATGTCTTATCTAAACTTCTCAGTTCCCCCAACAACAAGCAACATGATCTGTATTTGAAATAAATGTTTGTTGAAAAAATGAGCAGATTAATTTGATAGATGCTGAGAACAGAGCTTTGTAGCCTCTAGAGGTCAGGGGTGGGAAAGCTGCAGGCTTGAGACCTTCTAGGTGTGGCCTTCTCGAGTGACTGAGGCTAATTTTTACAGAACAAATCCTTTTATTAAGGGGGTTTCGTCTGTGGAGTTTGGATTCAGTCAAAGGGCCACACTGGAGGACCTAGAGGGCCATGTGTGACCTCAAGCCTGCGGGTACTCCACCCCTATTAGACAATTAGCATAATAAAATTCAATTATGCAGAATGCAAACTGATAGATCTGGTAAAACTGACATTTCTTCGTAGAAGACTCTTGTCCACTTACCTTAGCAAATTGAAAACTAATTTAACAGACTAGCAACTGATAATGAAAAGACAACTAGATAATCACTGTGGTAGAAAACACAAGAGATAAAATATTTGGAAAAAGTTCATGTCTGCATTAGCTGGTTAGAATACAGTACTAATGAGGCCAAGGTCAAAGAACTTATACTTACTCTATTCTATGGCTGTACACTGACCTCCTCACCCCAGTCAACTATCCTCCAAATATTTGCCTTTGATCCCTGGGGGAGCTGGATGAGAGAGGGTGAATAGAACATTGCAAGTCTATTGTTGTTGCTGTTGAAAAAGAAAAAAAAGAAACAGCATTAAAACCTATTTCTGACTGAGTATGGTTCAGTGGATGTCTGCTAATCATTAAGTATATTCATGTATTTGGTATAAATTTAGTTGAACCAAGCGAGTCCCCTGCTAGCCAGGAGTAATAATAGCTCATACTTTTTATAGTATTACAGTTACAAACTGTTTTCACATATCTTATTTAATTGGATCCTCATGATAACCTGGTGGGAGTAGAAAATACAAATATCATTAGACCTACCGTGTTTCCCCGATAATAAGACCTATACTGAAAATAAGCCCTCCCCTTACTGTGTAAGATTCCTCTAAAATAAGCCCTCCCCCAAAAATAAGCCCTATTGAGATTGCTACTGTAGTGAAGGTGATCCCCTGCGCTACACGCTACATTACACCCTCTGTATGCACCGTCTCCCCCCCCGTGAAACGCACGCCGCTCTCCAAGCTGCATCCAATCAGAGCTGCAGCAGTGAGCGCGTCATCCTGTTCTTTATTGAATTCATTATTGAATAAAGGTACATTTTTTTGTTCACATTTACCTGTTTATTAAAATTGCTGTCAATGTTCATTAAAATAAGCCCTCCCCTGAAAATAAGCCCTCTGGTGTTATTCTGTCCAAAAAAAATTAATAAGACAGTGTCTTATTATCGGGGAAACACGGTAGATATCACACTACTTTCTTTAAACATGTAAGTCTTGATTCACAGAAAGAAATTCTTTATTATGACCATTGATTAAAAACTACATAATCCTTTTAGTGATCTCAAAGTATATTTTGGAGGGGGAGAAAGCAGCTTCCTGGGGGGCAGTGGCATGACCCAACAGGTATGTCATTAGTTAGAGGGTAGGAAACTGGATCCTATGCCACCCTCCCCATAGTAACCAATCCCAAGGTTTATCTACAACACAACCACACTTTCTTTCCACCATTACCTCCCAACACACTTCCCCACTTCAGGTATATACATGTTCCCAACCTCTTCTTTTCTTCCCTAAGTGGCCCCTAATGATGACTATAACCTAATCTTGACCTGTGCAACTTTACCAGCAGGTAAATCTCTGCAAGTGCTATTGGGAAAATTGGCCTCCTCAGTTCAGGATACCTACACTCTGCTCCTTGTGACAGGAGGGTTGGTGGGCAAAGAAAAGGTATTTATGTGTGTGTATGTATATGTATATATACACACACATATACACACATATATGTGTGTATGTATATGTCTATATACACACATGTATACACACATATACACACACACATATATATATGTATATACTCTAGGACCATGACCAATGACTAAGAGCCTTCACCCAATCCCTTTTCATTTTTAGTGTGACACACAGTGAGTCACACAGGATGAGCAGTCATGAATATGCTGAAATTTGTACAACAGATCTCATTGCATTATTCTTCCTTTCAAACCTGTCCCCCTTCCAAACTTCCTTAATACCCATCAGGAAGCCACCAGCCTTCCAAGTTCACAACCTTGCTATAAATCTTCAATACTCACTCTCACCCACCATAAATATCTAATCTGTTGCCAAATCTTGTTGTTTTTAACCTTAGCAACATCTTTCACCTCTGTTCCCTTCCCTCTACTCACACAGCCACCATTCTAGTTCAGGCCCTTAGCATCTCTCACCTGCATTACTGCAATAGCCTCCCAATCACCATCCGCTAAAATGATTTTCCAAAAGTACAGATCTGACTGTTACTCTCCTACTTAGCAAATTCTAGTGACTCCCCATTGACTCTAAAATCAAGTATTATTATATCATCTGTATCTCATCTCATTTAATATCTAATTATTAGTTTAGCACAGATAGGCAGATAGGTGGCACAGTGGATAGAGTGCCAGACCTGAAGTGAAGAAGATTCATTTTGCTGAGTCCAAATCTGGCCTTGGACACTTACTAGCAGTGTGACCTTGGGCAAGTCACCTAATCCCATTTGCCTCAGTTTCCTCATTTACAAAATAAGCTGGAGGAAGAAATGGCAAATAACTCTAGTATCTTTGCTAAGAAAACCCCAAATGGGGTCAGGAAGAGTTGGATATGACTGAAACAATTGAACAACAACATATATACATATATAATATATATATACATATATACACACATATGTATGTATATACATATAAATATAACTTACAAATAAGTAAATATATCTAGGGGGAATTGCAGATATTTTTTACTAATAGAGGTTACACAATAAAAAGAAAATTGGAGACCACATCAATCATTAAATTATATACACACATCCCCTCCATTGTGTGCAGCTTTATTAAATCTATGACTAACAGGGAATGTAGCTGTCACCCTATACCGTTGTCTATATACTATATCCATAAATAATTATTTTGATTGAGAATGGGTAGATTAGCTGTGATAAACCAGAGATTAGATTCATATTGCAACTTCTGTGTCCTAGGCCAAAGATGACTTAGGAATAGAGTAGATTCCAAGACACCAACAGAGGCTCCTATGACTACAATTCTTACTAACCTAAAAAGTAAAAGTAGAAGTAAAAGTGAAGAAGAAAAAACTTCAGCCATATCAAACTGGTTGAGAAGTTAGGACAACAACCAAAAACTTGGATAGAAGGGGGAAAGTAACTGGTGAGGCAGTATGATAAACGAGTGACACTCAGTGATTGTCAGTTAACCTCCTAAAGCTCCAGTTTCCTCGCCTGCCAAATGAGGATAAATGATAATACCTACGTCATCTTGCTGTAGTGTTGAAGTAGTGGATGGAAAGCCAGCCTTAGAGTCAGAAAGAACTGGATTCAAGTTCCACTTCTGACTCCTACTGGTTACATGATCCTAGAAAAGTCAGTTTACCTCTCAGTGTTACTGAGTAAAGCCTTAAGATCCTAAATTACAGAGATGAAACTGATTCAGTGGGAGTTCCCTACACCAATGAAATCGTAGGTCTGGACAAAGTTAAATAAAACAAAACCTACTTCAAGGGTGTTTGTGAGGCTCAAATGAGACAAAATGCACAAAACTATTTACAAATCCTAAAGTTCTCTCTGTGGATGTGTATCTATAGTTGTTGAGGTGTTCAGGAGTGTTTGATTCTTCATCACCCCAACTGGGATTTCCTTGGCAAAGATACTAAAGTGGTTTGCCATTTCCTTCTCCATCTCATTTTACAGAAAAGAAAACAAAGGCAAACAGGGTTAAGTGACTTGCCCAAGGTCACATAGCTATTACATATCTGAGGCCACTCAAGTCTTCCTGACTCTGGGTCCTGTGCTCTTTCTACCACACCACTGGAGCTGCCTGAATATCATCTTCATAATACTCTACAGAATGTTTCCAATATAATGTAAGCTCTTTGAGGGCAGGGAATGTTTCATTTTTGCCTATGCATCCCCTGCACTTAGCATGATGTCTTTGCTCATTGCGAGTACTTAAATGTTTGTCAAATTACATTGAATCCATGAATTCTTCTATCAGTCTAATAAAAATTCTTTCTGTGTATCCCTATAGAAGAAATAGATAAGTTAGCCTAGAAATGGGTGGGAAGAAGTTGTTAAATCAAAATGAGAGGCTGATCTAATATAGATAGGCTATTCTTAAAATGCTTTTTTGTGCTGCATAAAATCATTGGGATTGCATTAATTGAATAGAAATGATAGTTCCTGAATTTTTTCCCCTGCGGTAAGAAACATGGCCTAGAGCTAAATTAAGATATCCTTTGAATACTTTTGGCATAACATTTCTCTTGGAACAGCTGGTTTCAGTTAATAGGCCTATACTTGCTGCCAGAGAAAGCACATTTGTAATCCCCATCATGCTTACAGTATGAACTGGCCCAGAGCACATAATCACAGAGTACACTCTTGTTGCCTTACAAGTTTTTTTTTTCCTCCCAAGTTGTACTTTGGGAAGACCCACCATCTATTTTGCACTCCTGTTTAATGTTTTGCTTTAATTATCATCTACGATATTTGGGGGGATGAATAGGAGATCACCTATTGTGCATCCTTAACCTAATTTAAAATATACAAGATTATAAATCTTCACAGTATAAAGCTCTGAGTGCCTTACTTGGGAAGCATGAGTTAAACTACAAACACATCACTCAATGCACAATTTTTTAGGTATAAGTAATAAACTAAGGATGCTATATTGTCAAGTCCTGATATGTCCCAAAATAAACTGACAGGTAGCCAAGTTACTGCTGGTAGAACTTGGAAAAGAAATTTACTGAATATTCTTCATGATTTGGAATCCAGTTTTTCATTATTATTACTCATGGGTATGTTAGCTATCATATCTTCAGTTATAGAGCCTTAGGTATTTAGCAACAAGTGAATGTTAAAAAATGATTAGGGAAAAAAGAAACCCAACAATAGAGAAGATCAGAACAGAGAAAATGATCATGTCTGAAAATAATTTTAAGATAGATACATCTTTTTTTTTCCTTATAACTTCTCCTAATCATCAATTATTTAATGAAAAAGATTATTGTATTTGCAAGATAGTGGGAGCTAACTGAATGAAATAATTCTGTTCAGTTTCAGTAAATATTTGCATCTTCAAATTTGTTTCCAGCTCAATGGTTTTTAGAACATATATCATTCCACCTAATTTAAATTGTTTCATTAGGTTTAAGGGAAAAGAAAAACAAAACAAAGCCATTTTTTAAAAATTCACCATTTGGTTGCAGAGTCAAGATGGCAGAGTAGCAGCAGGAACTCCTAGTGGCTCTGGCTTCCACCTTCCCCAATCAATGTAAAAAGGGGACTCTGAACAAACTTTGGAGCTGCAGAACCCACAAAATGACACAGAGAAGCTAACCTCCCGCTGAGGACAGCCCAGCAGACCAGCAGGAATTGGCCAGTACAGGGCTCTGGGAGCCAAGCCTGAGCCGGAGGTTTTAGCCCCAGGGCTGGTCTGACCAGCCCCTGGCCAGAGAGACTCCAGATCAGCAGCAGCTGTGGCCATTTCCAGGTTTATCAACACATAGATGTGAAGGACAAAGTGACAGGTCAGTGCAGTCTGGACTTTGGGACCCACTAAGTGGGAGTGCTCGGCTTTTGCCTCCAGGGCAAGAAGCCACTGAGACCCTGGCACAGTCAGCCAGCGCCACGCAGCATCTTCAGCTCCTGGCCTGCAGAGTGTAGGGAGACCAAGCGACCAGACTAACTCAAATGGCAAAAGAGACTCAAAAAGGCAATGAGGAGAAGAATGCCTTAAAAAGCTGAATTTGCCAGATGGAAAAAGAATCTCTAAAGCTCACTGAGGAGAATCATTGCTTCAGAATTAGATTGGAGCAAATGGAAGCTAATGACTTTATAAGAAATCAAGATGCTGTTAAACAGATCCAAACAAATGAAAGAATAGAAGGCAATGTGAAATATCTCATGGGAAAAACCACTGACCTGGAAAATAGATCCAGGAGAGATAATTTAAAAATTATTGGACTGCCTGAAAGCCATGATCAAAGTAACAACCTAGAAATCATCCTCCAGGAAGTTCTCAAAGAAAACTGCCCTGATGCTTCAGAACCAGAGGGCAAAATAGAGGTTGAAAGAATCCACCAATCACCTCCTGCAAAAGATTCCCCAAAAAAGAAATTCCCTAGGAATATTATAGCCAGGTTCCGGAATTCCCAGAATAAGGAGAGAATATTACAAACAGCCAGGAAGAAACAATTCGAATATTGTGGAAACACAATCAGGATAACCCAGGATCTGGCAGCTTCTACACTGAGGGATCGAAGGGCTTGGAATATGATACTCTGGAGGTCAAAGGAGCTGGGATTAAAACCAAGAGTCACCTACCCAGTAAAACTGGGTATCATGTTTCAGGGGAAAATATGGTCATTCAGTGGAATAGAGGACTTTCAAGCATTCTTGATGAAAAAAACAGAATTGAATAGAAAATTTGACATTCAGTTACAAGAAGCAAGAGAATCATGAGAAGCTAAACAGGGAAAAGAAATCATAAGGAATTTATCCAAGTTGAACTATTAACATTCCTACATGGAAAAACAATAATTGTAACTTATGAAACTTTTCTCAGTAGTTGAAGGTAATAGAAATATATATGTCTATATATGAGGGTATATGGTCATATGAATACATATGTGAATGCTTGTGTATATATTTACAGGTATACATCAATAGAGGGCACAGGACCAATTTAACAGAAAGGGATGATACTTAAAAGGTGAAATTAAGAGGTGAGAGAGGAATATAATGAGAGGAGATGGGGAGAGACAGAATGGGGTAAACTATCTTATATAGAAGAGGCAAGGGAAAATGGTTACAATAGAGGGGAAGAATAGGAAGGCAAAAGGGAATGGGTCAAACTTATTCCCAATGAATTTGGCTTGAGAAGGGAATGAAATACACACTAAATAGGGTATCTCACCATCCAGGAGAGTGGGGGTGGGGGAAGGGAATGAGAGGGGGGATGATAAAAGAGAGGGCAGGCTGAGGGTGAGGGAAGTTGGAAGCACCCACTTTTGAAAAGGGATGGGATCAAAGTAGAGAATAGAACAAGTGGGAGGTGGGATAGGAGGGAGGGAAATGTAGTCAGTCTTTTACAATATATCTATTATGTTATTGTTTTGCATTAGACACACATGTACAACCTATACTGAATTGCTTATCTTTCCAGTAAGGGTGGGTGTCAAGGGAGGAAGGGAATGAATTTGGAATTCAAAGTTTTAAAATCATATATTCAAATATATATATGTATATATATATATACTATTATTAATACTATTTTACATGTAATTGGGAAATAAGATACACAGGCACTGGGGCATAGAGATCCACTGGAAAAGTCAAAAGGGGTATGAGAAAATATGGGAGACAGCAGATTGGAGGAGGGAATATCCTGTGGGACTGCTATTTTGGGGCAGTGGATAGGGGAAAATGGGGAGAAAATTTGTAACTCAAAATCTGGTGGAAATGAGTAATATAAATCAGAAGTAAATAAAGCATTTGAAAAAGAAAAAATAAAACCACAAAAAATGGAATCAAACCTTATTAATTTGAATTTCTCTAGTTCAGAACATTTAGAAATTTGAAAGGATCTGGACTGAAGTTTCTCTTTTCTTTATAGAAAAGGATTTTCCAAAGGGTTTATTACTGTAAACCGGATTGCAAATTATTTATTTTACCCTATTCAAGAGGAAATAAAATTTCAATCACATTAAAAAACATTCTCATATGTGCAGATATTTGATGTGTTAATGACACATCCTTATTCTTTCATTTAAGCAAATACATGAAGGATTTGTACTCAATACACATAGAAGTCTAAACTGAACTATCCTCACTTCCAGGTACCTGTAACACATCACCACCTGGATGTCCCATTGTCATCTGAAGCACAACCCTTCCAAAACTGAACATTATCTTTCCTTCTCAACCTGTTCCTTCTCCTGGCTTCCCTATATCCATCATTAGCACCTCTATACCCTCCAAACAGCAAAGCTGGAAACCCCAGAAAACCTCCTTTGCTTCTTTCACTTCACATATAAAATAAATGCCATCAGTTCTGCCTCTAAAGTAATTCTCTAATACTTATCAATTACACCTCCAACACAGACAAATCTCTTTTTCAATTCCTCATCTTTATTCTATAACAACTGCCATTTATATGGAGCTCTAAAGTTTGCAAAGTGCTTCTTATCCTTACAACAACCCCATGAAGGAGATATGGCAGATATTTTTACCCTCATTTTTCAAAAAGGTACTGAGAAGTTAAGCAATATGTTGTTTGACTTTCATTTTTTGCAGAGAACCACTGACAATCACAGGTGATATCTTGACTTGCTCATGAATTGGATTTAAATGAGGCAGAATTACACAAAGTTGTCAGCCTCACTCTCCCTGAGTCATCAAGGGGCAAGATAAAAATCAGGATGACTGACTATGACTCGGTATGCAGTGGATAACCTTGGCATCTTCGATGCTCGACCAAGCTCTAAGTGCCCCACAGCACTTGCTTCAGCCACCTTCAAGGAACAAATTGTTCTCATCCACCCCATTCCATCAAATTGCCCATGGTCACACAGCTAGTGAATTACAGAGAAAAGATGTGGACAACAGTTTTCCTGATTCAAAGTCTAACATCCTTTTCACTACGACATACTGCCTCTAGGTACAGAGACAGTATGTACAGAATACACACTTTAGGTGCACAGAATACGTACTGTACTCAGGTGCAGGTCCTCAGAACTTCTTTTGTTGTTTTTAGTCATTTTGTGTCCAACTCTTCATGGCCCTATTTGGGGTTTTATGTCAAAGATACTGGAATGGATTGCCATGTCCTTCTCCAGCTCATTTTACAGATGAGGAAACTGAGGCAAACAGTTAAGTGACTTTCCCAGGATCACACAGCTAGTGAGTGAGAGAGTGTCTGATGCCAGAACTGAACTTAGTTCTTCCTGACTCCAGGCCTCGTGTTCTATCTGCTTGTAGAACCTATTGTAATGATGTAATATGTTTTCTCCCCTTTTTTCCAGTCACTCTCTTTCTCTAAACTATCCTGAATACCCTACCAAACTAATCTTAATACATAGTCCCAATCATGTCATTACACTGAAAAGGAACAAAACCTTCAATGGCTCCTCATTGTTCATTAAATAAAATCCAGTCTCTTGAACCTGGAACCCAAAACTCTTCACAGTCTGGATCCAAATTTCTGAATTTAACACTTCTTCCCTTCACATCCTCTTCACTACAACCAAATCTGACACCATCAATCTCAAACTTATCCTGCCCTCTCCATCTCTTTCTCATCCCTATAGCTGGACAAAAACTTCACCATTGTTTTGTTTACCATCTTTTAAGGTTCAGTTAAAGTGCCATTGGCTTCATAAAAACAGGTTTTATTCCTTCCTCAGATAGCTAATTGCATTTTGTTTGTACCTCCCCTCTATACTTACACTTTAATTTCAATTGTATGTATTTACATATTGTCTAATCTTTCCAAACTACTTCTAGCTCTCAATTCGTGTGGACCATGAAGTGGTCGAATTATTTGGATTCACACTGCATATTTCCACTGGCCTAGAATCAGTGATCATAATTTATATAATTATAATTTTAAATAGTTCAAATTTCAATACATGCAACCACTTCACTGGATTCATTATTTGAATTAATTGAGACCTTTGTGTTAAACTTCTTGAAAGCAAGAAGAACCAGGGAAAGCCAGATGGCTTAAGATATAAACCAGACATAGTGCCTACAAGAGATAGGTCATAAAAATCATAGGAATGTAAGATAGAAGGGATCTTGGAAGTCATCAAACCCAACGACTTCTACTTATCATAATAAAATATTATTTTAATATGTGTTTTAATATTAATAAACATATAATAGGTTTTTATAGGAATCTGAGGCAAAAGGAGGCAGAGAGCTATCCAGGTTCACACAACTAGCTTCTGGCAAAGACAGGACCATAACCCAGTTGTCCAGTCTAGTGATTTTTCTATTGGACCAGACTATTAACAGTTCCTTTTGTAACTTCTTCCTCCCTTCTTCCTAAAGCAAGTTTTGTTATTTACCGGATAATGTAAACCATTTTCATGTTACTGCTAGCACTAGAGACTTAATATCCCCTCAGCCTTGACCCCCTTTAGAGGCCCCCAAAAGGTTCAGTCTTTTTTATTCTGAAGATTAAACTTATTAGTAATAATTCACATTTACATGGCACTTTCAGCTTTGCGAAGCACTTTCCTCAACAACTCCATGAAATAGAGAGCAACAAATATTATTATACCCATTTAACAGATAAGGAAACTAAGTTTCTGAAAGAGTAAGTGACTGACCAGTTTGGGTGACACATCCAATAAACAAGTGAGGGAGGATTTGATCAAATTTCTTCTGACTCCAAAATCAGTTCACTACCCTACACTGCTTCTTGTTACTTGCTGTCCCCCTCTCTTTTAAAATAAATAAATACTATTTTTAGGTCTAGTAGATGCCTCCCAGAAGCTTCTTCCTAATCTTATCTATGGGTATAAATCCTCCAAATCATCCCATCCCATCCCATCCCATTCCATCCCATCCCATTCTCTCATCCAAGAATATACTACCCCACTTCAACTCTACAATCAACCTGATCCTGGGACCCCAGGGAGGAAAGGAAAGATTTCCTCTTTGGCCTCTCACATTCTTATTCTGGGCTTCATGCCATTCTGCACTGGTCCTACATGTAACTTTATTTCATCTCTCTCCTGGAGATTGTGAATGGCTCTGCAACCCTGGAAGGCCTGTGTTTACCCCAGTCCATTCCTCTTTGATTTGTCCAATTTACCTAAAGTATAGACAAATACTCTGTCGTTATGAAAGCTAATTCATAAATTTATATTCATAAAGATATTTGGCTTAAATGGCTAACAGCATAGATAAGGAACATATTTTGAGACTTTTTTTGGAGGGAGCTATAATTTCTGACCTTTATGGCAAGAGTATTTACTGCTATAGTTAATCTCACATTTTGGATTTAACTCAATCTCTCTTAGGTTTGTTTAGTGCGAATTCTTGAACTTCTGAACCTGCTAAACTAAGGACTTGTGATGGCCCTATTAATGTGATAGAACCAATATCTAGCAGGCTTCTCCCCTCCTCAATTCATAGAGATTCCTTTTCCCTAGAAGAAAACAAAGCTGTCCACACGGACCTGATTGGCACATGTTTCCCTTGATATAGCTTTCTCATCTCAAGTCCCATTCACAGGATGTTGGGGTCCCTATGATTTTCTGGATGTCTGAAAACCACAGGAATCAACCTCATCTTTCCTGTTAACCTGATGCATTTCAATATGGAGGGGAGGGGAAAGGGATATCTGTAGAATGTAAATGCCACTGTATCCTTGTGGCATATCTTAGCTCTGTGGGAGCTAAGCAAACCTCCTTTTATTAACTATTCAGTGCCTTGCATCCTGAAATAGAACCCGAACTAAGAGGATGCTAGTGTCAGAATTACCCCTAATAATCACGTATGTATTTCATTATTATGGTGGATTCTAAGACTATGTTGTAATCTTCCCCATCTACCGTTGTGTTATTTGACTAAATTATTCTCGTCCTGAGAGTCAGCCAATAGCTTCTGTGACCTCTTTTAATCTCAGTCATACATCTAGCATTGTTTAGAGATTAAATCCAAAAATTTACAGTGGGATACATGAATGAAAGGCTATCTCCACCCCCTGCCTCATATTTCTGTTCCTCGGGTTTACAATCAATTAGATTCAAGATGCAAATTTCTCCTGCTCAGCAAGATAATTTTCTCAAATTATAACACTCAGAACAAAAGCAAACAAAATACAAAGAAAAAAAAAACCTTATCATTCGTTATCAATCTAAGCACAAGAAGAGTTTTAGAGGAAGCTATAGTATGTTCTAAAAGAAAGGAGGATCTATCTCTTGACTATATTTATAGAATGAACTGTAAACCATAAACTAGGAAGACATTATTAGCTCAGAATAGATGAATGACTTCCTGCCTGTATCCAAAATCTTTATGATTCCTAGAATTCTAACAATAATATCCTTACAACACTCTTCTCTAAAGTGACTTAGATTAATTTGAATAATGTGATCCACTAAAAAATAAATTGGACTGGCTTGCAGACAACTGTTCAGTAAATACAGGAGTGAGAGGTTGGACTCAATGACCTCTCAGGTGCTTTCCAACTCTAAGATTCTATGGTTCTGTGATGCTAATGCAGTGAGACAATGAGCTGGAAATAAAAGCAGCATTTATAGGCAGCAACCACTATCCAAAGAATGAATTGCACTTGTGATTAATCCAAGGAAAGAGACTGAATACTTGTCATACATAGGAATTTTCTATCAGTGGTGTCAAAGCAAAAATGAATTGAAATGTGTATTACTAAGACACATTATCCTCTGAATAATGGGGCTAGAAATGTTCTACTTGAATAATGATTCTGAATAGATGGGAGTAGTCAAGGGGAAGAGAAACACTGATCTCTAATTCCAAATTGGAATCTAGACCATAAGAAAGTTTTCAACAACCTTTCTCCTTTGAAGGCTTGCTGTCCACTCCATCCCACCATGGTTTCTCCATCTTCTGAACTCATAGGTTTAGTTGTCTATACCACTTTTGTATTTTACTATTATTTTAGTGTTGATGTATTTATATCTTGGAGTTGTTAGGGATAGGGAGACTTTGGAGATAGACTTCCCTAGAATGGGGGAAAGACCCTGAGCCACCATCTTGGGACACAGAATTTATCTTTACCCTCACATGATAAGGGTACAGAGTTCAGTACCTCTCAGTCAAGTGTAGTCTTTCAAAGTAAGCGGCAGCTTATTCCCATAAGAGTCTGGACTATGTTCCCAGATCCTACAAGTCCCAAGATAAAGAGAAGTCAGCAGGAAGGAAGCATACAGTAGAAGACAACATAATGATGGTCATCTCTCTTGACTCCTAGATACAAAAGTACTTTTCTGGTATGGAGGACCTGACCCCAACACAGAACCTCTCAAGCAGTTGTGACCCTAGGCTAGATAAGAGAGGCAGTTGTGCCACAAATATGGTCGTTTCCACAGCACTGGCAAAAAGCCATGAGTAATAAAAGACTGACCAGAGACAGAAACACATGCCCAAGCTGTTGGATGCCCTGACACAAAGCTGTGATAACCTCACACTAGTTTATAGCTTTGTATCTGCCCAGTTAGATTGTAAAGCACTTAAGGACAGAGACAATGTAATATTTTTTTTTCTATTTCCAACAGGACCTAGCAAATTTAGGTAGTTCATAAATATATGTTGATTAGATGACTTAAATAAATAAAAGATCTCATTAAAAGATCAGACTTTGGGAAAACATTTATCTCCCTTCCTCATCTTTTCTTAGGCCTTTTCCGTTCTGCTTATTTCCCATCACAGTGTAAGAAATGAAAAAGCAATCATCAATGAAAATGTCTCCCTTTTGTACCAAAAGAAAATCAATCAGCTGGATATTTTTGAGCACTTGCCATGTGCCTAGTCCTGGGCTGGAATATTTCTTTTCCTTTTATTCCTTTAGCACAGGGCTCATAAAAGCTATAAGAACTGACTTAGAGTGAAAAGTAAGATTTATATGCCATAAATTTTTTTTTAAACAAAGCTACTTGCTGGGCCATGAAGCACCTTCCATCTAGGAGGTTAGTCTCAAAAGCTCTTGAGTTTGCCTTTGAGAGGCTGTATACAGACACTGGCATAGAGACTTTTCTATCACACATGCTTTCAGGAAGAATAATTCAGTCAGATGTACTGCTACATATGCCTTTTTGATTAAAAAAAAAACCGAGTCTGCAATTACAAGACATAGCATAGACCATTACTGTTACAAGTTTCACTGCTTTTGAGGAATTCTGATGCTCATCAAACCTTTGCCCCTTCCACAAAACTGAATTTTAAGTGGAAATGTTGATCCTTTTTCTCTGCTATCCATGTGATAAATGTATGAACCAGAAGGCAGTACTTTCTGGGATAAAATATTCTTTATACTTGAAACCATTTTCCCTTCTTTTATTCGGTTTAGAGACAAATGCACAATGGTAGGCCATTTTATATAGTCATCAAGAGAAGAATGAGGGAATATTTTTTTTTCCTTTGCTTGCTTCTAACAGCCCTGTACATTCATTGGATCCTTATGCTTTTCATCTCTTCGTACAGTTTTTCTGAGGTTGCTAGCATCTTTCTATGTTTTAAGCATTATTTTTTTTCAATAAAGTGACATACTTTGCAGCTTGCATAGATGTCTCTCAGGAGCAAGCACTGCCTTCTTCATTAAAAGCACACTAATGCTGGCACAGAGCCCAGATTATGTAGCAACACCATGAAGCAGAAGAAAGAGCCAGGATCCTCCTAGGAGAATAGCACTGAGAGTGTTTGCAGGCACCTGGTGTGAAGTCTAGAAGCTGCTTATTGTACTGCTCCTGGGCTCACCCTGCTCCTTGAACAGGGGTCAGGAGAGTACACTGCACACGCTGCGTGCTAACCCATGCCTCGCTGTAAAAGAGAATGCATCAACTGACTTGTGGAATGAATGTTCATGGAGCACGATCCGTCCATGTCAGACACACTGGCGTTTTGCTCAGGTTTTTAACCCCACACTTCTGTTTCCCACCAGCTCCATTCATCTCAGTAGCTGCATTTCCCTGATCAGATGACAAACATCCTTTCTCCCTCCATATCATCTCTCATCCCCTTTTCTCTGTTCTGATGACCACCATGCTAGTTTGGACCTTCTTTTGAGGACATCTGTGATGCCTTCAAACTGGCTACCCTGCCTTAAGTCTCTCCAGTCCATCATCCACACACGTGCCAAAGTGATTTTCCTACAGTGAAGGTCTGATCACATCACTATGCTCTTCAGTAAACACTTGCGGCTCCCTCTTGTACTTTTACTTCCAAAGCCCTTCACAAAATGCTCCGCTGATACCGTTCCAACCTTATTTTATGTTACCCCTCTTTTGTATGGTATGTGGTCTAGCTCTTCTTCATACATAACATTCCATCTACTTGCCTTTGCACTCATTGTCTGCCTTTCCTGGAATGTGCCTCTTCTTCATATCCTCATCTTCAAATCCCTCATTTCCTTGAAAACTGAACTCAAACACCAGCTTCTGCATGAAATTTTCCTTACCCTGCCCAGCTGCTACTACCTTCCCCCCCACAAAAAAAATATATTTTGCAATTGTTTTGAAAATTGTGTATTGAGGGGCAGAGTCAAGATGGTGGAATAAAAGCAGGGACTTACTTGAGCTCTCCCCCAAGCCCCTCCAAATACCTGCAAAAATTATTCTAAACAAATTCTAGAGCAGCAGAATCCACAACAAGACAGAGTGAAACAAATCTCCCACCAAAGAAAACCTGGAAGGGGAATAGGAAAGGTCTGTTGCACCAGGCCGAGAGAGGAGCACAGTCCAGCATAAAACACGCAAGCACAGACTGGGCCCAAGCAAACCTGGAGCAGGCCTCAGGGGACTGAATCACTGGCAGCTGCGGCGACTTCCAGACTTGTCACCCCACAAACACCAAAGACAGCTTAGAATGTCAGAAGGAAAGGGCTGTTGGGCCCAGGTAAGAGAGGAGCACAATCCAGCCTTGGACCTAGCACAGCCCTGATCCTAGCAAACCAGGAACAGGCCTTGGGGGTGATTGAATTAGCAGCGGTGGCAGCGACAGCAGCAGTTTCTGGAGTTCTGAGTTCATAGACCATAAGGGGATTGAACAACTGGTCAGGAGATTATAGGGTTCACTTAGCTGGCACTGAGGCAGGATTCCGTTGCTTTGCCCATACTTGGATCTGGGTCACAGTCCTGGGTGGTAGTCCTAGGGCAAGGAGCAGCACCAGTATAGCAGAGCTTTTGGCAGCTATGCAAAGGGAACCTCCCTCACAGTTCCAGGGCAGAAAACAGTGTTGGGGGTCCTTCACAGACCAGAGCAGAGGCCAGGACAGAGTATACCCTCTCAGATCATACCCTCTTGGAAGAATTGTTACAGCTCCCTAGAAGTATCTCTGAAAACAGCTGCACAAAATCCCTGAAGCTTGGGACAGTATACCCTCCATACTGGAAGCAGAGCCCTACCTTAACAAAGAGTTAAAAATTTAAGAGACAGATTAGGGGGCAGCTAAGTGGCACAGTGAATAGAGCTTTGGCCCTGAAATCAGAAGGACCTGAGCTCAAATCCAGCCTCAGACACTTAACACTTACTAGCCATGTGACCTTGGGCAAGTCACTTAATCCCAATTGCCTTGTATTCCCCCCTCCCCCTCCAAAAAAGGTAAAAAAAAAAAAAAAGAAATAGACTGGAAAAAATGGACTAAAATGGGAGGAAAAACTCAGACTACAGAATCTTACTTTGGGGACAAGGAAGAGTAAAACATACACTCAATAAGACAACAAAGTCAAATGTCCTATATCCAAAAGCTCTGAGAAAAATATTAATTGGTCTCAGGCCATGGAAGAGCTCAAAAAGGATTTTGAAAATCAAGGGAGAGAAGTGAAGAAAAATTGCGAAGAGAAATGAGAGTGATGCAGGAAAAATCACAAAAAAATAAGTCAACAGTTTGCTAAAGGAGACCCAAAAAAATGCTGAAGAAAATAACACCTTAAAAAAATAAACTAACCCAAACATCAAAAGAGGTCCAAAAAGCCAATGAGGAGAAGAATACCTTAAAAACCAGAACTGGCCAAATGGAAAAGGAAGTCTGAAAGCTCACTGAAGAAAACAATTCCTTGAAAATTAGAATGGAGCAAATGGAAGCTAATGACTCTGTGACAAATCAGGAAATTATAAAACAAAACAAAAAGAATAAAAAAGAAGAGGGAAATGTGAAATACCTCATTGGAAAAACAACTGACTGGAAAATAGATCCAGGGAAGATAATTTAAAAATTATTGGACTACCTGAAGATAATGAAAAAAAAAAGAGCCTAGACATCATCTTTCAAGAAATTATCAAGGAAAATTACCCTAATATTCTAGAACCAGGGGGTAAAATTGAAATCGAAAGAACACAATGGCTATCTCCTGAAAGAAATCCCAAAAGGAAAACTCCCAGGAATATTATAGACAAATTCCAGAGTTCCCAGGTCAAGGATAAAATGTTGCAAGCAGCCAGAAAGAAACAATTCAAGTAATGTGGAACCAAAATCAGGATAACACAAGATTTAGCAGCTTCTACGTTAAGGGATTGGAGGGTGTTGGAATATGATATTCTGGAAGTCAAAGGAGTTAGGATTAAAACCAAGAATCACCTACTCAGTAAAGTTGAGTGTAATCCATGAGGGGGGGAAATTGATATTCAATGATATAGAGGGGTTTAATTCATTCTTGAAAAAAAAAAACCAGAGCTAAATAGAAAATTTGACTTTCAAATACAAGACTCAAGAGAAGCATGAAATGGCAAACAGGAAAGAGAAATCATAAGGGACTTATTAAAGTTTAACTGTTTACATTCCTTCATGGAAAGATATTTGTAACTCATGAGACCTTTCTCATTATTCAGGTAGTTGGAGGTAATATACATATAGACAGAGGGCACAGGGTAAGCTGAATATGAAGGAATGATATTTAAAAAATAAAATTAAGTGGTGAGAGAGGAATGTATGAAATTAAGTGGTGAGAGGAGAAAGGGAGAGGTAGAATGGGGTAAATTATCTCACATGAAAGAGGCAAGAAAAAAGCTTTTACAGTGACAGGGAAGAGGAGGGAGGCAAGAGGGAAGGATTGAACCTTACTCTTATCAGAATTGACTTGAGGAGGGAATGACATACTCAGTTGGGTATGGCAATCTATCTTACCCTACAGAAAAATAGCGGGGGGAAAGGAATAAGAAGAGAGGGCATGATAGAATGGAGGGCAGACTGTGGAAGGGGGTAATCAGAAGCAAGCACTTTTGAGGAGGGACAAAGGTAAATGACAAATGTTGGAGGGGATGTGGGAAAAATGAAACCCCTTTGGAAGGGTCTTCTGGCTTGCTTCTAGGCAATCTACCTGTTCTTCTTGGTGTCTGGGTATTTGTACTACTGGTTGGTCGTCATCTTGTTGCCCTACCAATAGGCAGGACAGCACAGCTGATGGTATTGCATATCTACAGTGTGTGAAGGCACAGTACGAGCACTCTCTAGAAGTGATTCTCTTTACAAAAGTAGGAATTTGGTCACTGATAAGGACCACATGACTTCCTGGCAAAGTATGTAAGAAATATTCCAGTTTTCATTGTGACCTTGCTTCATTAGGTGTATATCCCCTAAGAGGAGATTTATGGGGTCATAAGGAAAAGAATTTCACAGAATGGAAAGGTGTGAATAGTCTACAATCTGCATCAGTGGGGGAAGTAGCCATATTGACAAATTAAAAGAGCCACAGTAATATACTGGAGACTTGTATGATTTTCTCTTTGGGAGCTTTCTAAAATATTGTATTTTCTCTAAATAGCTTACATTTATATATTAATATTTAAGGTTAATAAAAGCACTTTCCTCCTAGCAACCCTCCCCCATAATGTAGATAATTTAGATGTTATTGTTTCTATTTTAGAAGTTATAAAACTGAGGGTTTGAGAAGCAAGCTAAAAGGTCATTCTCACAGTCAGTGTCAGAGTAGTAATTTGAACACAGCTCATGAGGACATGTACTTAAAGTGGTCAGAGAGGACAGAGATCAAACCTGCCCCCATTTTTCAGGAAAAAAATACTAGCAAGGTAAGTGATTTGCCCATAGCCATATAAGTTATCATGAGATAAGCCTTCTGATTCCAAATCCAGTGATCTTTCCAATCCAACACACTTTCTATGAAAGCTTGACTTGTAGTGGGTATATAGGTGTCAGAGGGTCTATGAATAGAATTGGAATTAATGAATAAATTATTTTTTTACCCAAGTACTACCTATTGACTGAACTACCTAAGAACTACTTTGGGCAAGTCACTTAACCTCTCTAGGCCTCAAAGATTCTCATCTATAAAATAAATAAGGTTAGATTAGATGGCCTTAACTGTCACTACCAGATTTAAATCTATAATCCTAAAATTGATAGGGCTCTAAGATACCTTAAAGGTCATCTCATTCTTTCTTCTGCCTCTAGACAGGACTATATGTACTCTAGCTATCCCCCAAAGGTTGATTTTTGCTCCATTCATCTGACTCTGAGAAGGTTAGACATTGCTTCCTCTCATTAAAGTTCCCTCACTGTCTCACAAATTTATATACAAAAGATTTTTTCAGAAAAGTGTAGACTAAATCCGTTCTACTACAATTTGAACCACTTTACATCTTACAGGATGTAAAACTATATCCTGCTCTCTCCTTAAGAGATAACCAAGAAAAGTCTTTCATCACCATTCATTCAATATTCATTCTTATATTTGAAATCCCCATACTTCACACAGACACAAACACACACACACACACATGTTCACACTATTGTTTTTGGATTAAATAGTCCTTTCTCATAGAGGCTCTTCCCAAAACTTATAATCACAACTAATGAAATTAACTGGGTTGTATTCACATTCACTATATGGTAACTAACCCTGCAATGAAACTGTGATTTCATAGATTTGAGCTCTTCTTCATTGATGAATCTGGACGTAGCCATAGTGGAATCAATATTCTGAAAGTTTAGTGCCTGAAAGAGTCTGAGTACAGTTCTCAAGAAGCATAGAAGCAAACTGACCCAGAGGTGATATTGTCTTAAAAATATATATTTTTTAAAAAGGCATGTTGACATGGGAAAGGAAAACTCAACTTAGAAATTAAAATATAATTCTAACAACTGAGCAACTGACAAATTAGTAGTTAACACAATGTAACAGAACTTTTTTCATATTTTCACATGATATCTGTCATAAAAATTGCCGCATGTCTTCATCTGGGTGGTTCCTAGAATCCATCAGATTGATCCTTCTCACACTCTATTTAGTTCCTGTCAAAAGTTCCTATTTCAGATTCTCACCTCCATGTTTTTTACTCACACGTCTCTCATGCCAAGAATGCTCTCCCCCTTTACCATCACCTCTGAGAATATCTAGCTGCACAATTTAAGAGCTGCCTCCTACATAGGGCTTTACCTAAAGTTAGCATATGTCCCTCCCACCAAAATTACTTAGTATATATTTTGTAAATATCTTGTATACATTTATCTGAGCACATGTTATGCTTCTCTAGTAGAATATAAGCTCTTTGGGTTAGGGAGAGTTTTCATTTTTTTCTTTGTATCCTATCATAGTGCCTCACACAGTAGGCACTTCATAAAATGCTTGATAAATTGACTTTAATTGAACTGAATCCCAGAATACTATTATAATTTTAATAAATTCTGGTTTCAATTCTAATATTATTTACTAATTCCACAAGTATTTGAGTGTTGACTAGGTTTTATTTCAAAACTACTCAGCAAACATCAGTGATCACCATGCTGAAATAAATCATTAATAGTAAAATCATATTAGATGATACACATATAAAGCTCTTGGCAAACTTTGAGGCACCAAATAAAGGTTAGCTTTAAAGGTTTTAAGGGGCAGCTAGGTGGCACAGTGGATAGAGCACTGATCCTGGAGTTAGGAGGATCTGATCCAAATTGAGCCTCAGACACATACTAGCTCTGTGACCCTGGGCAAGTCACTTAACCCTTTTTACCTCAGTTTCCCTACCTGTAAGATGAGTTAGAGAAGAAATGGCAAATTTATTTTTGCCAAGAAAACCCCAAAATGGGGTCAGACATGATTGAAAAACAACTAAACACTACTACTACTACTACTACTACCACTACTACTACTACTAATAATAATAATAATAAATATTATTACTGCTACTTAAAATAATGAAATTGGAAGGTTCTATTTCTTGTTCATAGTTAGCTTATTATCTATTGGTGAATGTATTCACATCATGAGCCTCTTTTATTATGAATTTTTTGTGAGCAGCTGACATATAAGAATCAAGTAGGGGAAAGAACAGTGCACTTTGTGTCAAAAAAAAAAACCTGCATTAAATATCTTTCTCTTTCACTTGAAAGTTTTGTAACAAAGAGTGTGTACAAAGAGTTCTCAAAAAAATTCCAAATAAATTCATAAACATATGACATAATGCTATAAATCAATAATAAGAGAAATGCATATCAAAATAATCCTGAGATTTCACTTTCTATACCATACACTGGCAAAGGTCACAAAAGAAATAGTTAATGGTGGAAGGATTATGGGCAGATAGGCTCAATGAAGCATTTTTAAAAACCATTTTGGTATCTATTTATAATTATGTAAATAAAGTGATTTAAATGTCTATACCCTTTGATCCAGAGATTCCATTACTAGGCTTATACCCTAAGGAGGTCATTGATAAGAAGGTCCCCACATACACCAAAATATTTAAAGAAACACATTTTTGTGGTAGTAACAAATTGGAAACAAAGTAGATGCCCATCAATTGGGGAGTTGTTAAGCAAATTATCATTCATTAGTGTAATGAATATTACTATACTGTAAGATGGCAAATACACTGAATACAGAAAAGGATAGAAAAATTATATCATCTGATTCAGAGTGAAGTAAACGGAACCAAGGAAACAAAGCAATCAAAAAGTGAATCAAATCAAAAAGAAAAATTTTGAAATTGCAATGATCAAGAATGACCCCAAAAAAATGAGATATGAAAAGACACCCTTACCCACTCTTTTGCAAAAGTGGGAAGTCTACAGGTGTGGAACATTGGGTGTACACTCAGATTTTTTTAATATATTTATTTGTTTTGTTGATTTTTTTTTCTCTTTTCCTTTGACCTTAGTTTTGAAAGATTATTTGTTATATGAGATTGCTCTCTGGGAAGAGGAAGGAGAGGAATAATGGGAGAAATTTTGGTAATGTAAAAAGGCACAAAAGATAGCAATAAAATTATTTTAATTTTTTTTAGTTTTGTGACAGTTTTGATGTATGTTGCTTTAGGTAGAACTCAAATATGATGAAAATATGAATTCATCAAATAAGTAACAAATTCAGAAAAGAGGAAATCAGTGTTGGCTGGAATGATCAAGAAAGACGTGATGGAGGAAATAGAATGTGAGATGAACCTTGAAGGATGATTAGAATTTAGATAGAAAGAATTTCCAAGCAATATTTGAAAGCATAACATGAACAAGATAGGAATGAACATGGCAGGTATGGGTGACCAGGCAAACTAGAACAAGCCACCACTTCCTGGCTCTAATGCCACTCACTACTTTTTTTCACACTGTTAATCTCCATGAAAATATTCTTATATTTTAATAACAATTGACAATTTTCAAAATGATTTCAAACATTATTTTGTTGTCTTGTCAGAGCAAGAAAATACTTGTTCTGTCTGCAACAAATGGCTCTCCCTTCTTTTAATGTTGTTGGTCTTTGGAAAGGGTAAGAGGATGATGATTATTCCTTCCTTCTGGGTTACATTCTTCAGACACTTTTTATATCTGTCATTCAAGATGGAAATATATTCAGTGGGCATTAAGGGGCACAGTGGGTGGGGGTGGGGTGAGAAACCTGTGGCCTTGAGGCTGAAGGTTCCCCACCACTATTTTTGGGGTCCCCCAATGGCAACAACTTTGTGAGGTAGTTATTATCCTGTTTGTGTGGATGAGAAAAATGAGGGACATAGAAATTAAATGACTTGGCCAAAATCATATGCCTTGTAAATGGTAGACCTGGAGATTCAATCTAAGCCATCTGATTCCAAAGCCAATGCCCTATGTTGCCTCCTCAAGTAATGCGGAATCCCAAAGTACCAACTTGCTCCTTAAAAATAATACTGCAGGGCAGTGAGGGGGGTCAGGTAGCACAGCGAGTAAGAGTACTGGCTCCAGTGTCAGGATGACCTGGAGATCGAATCCCAGGCTCAGATACTTAGCACCCACACCCAGAAATAATTGGCCAAGGGGCGGCCAGGTAGCTCAGCAAGTAAGAGCCAGCTCCAGTGTTGGAATGACCTGGAGATTGAATCCTGGGCTCAGACACTTAGCACCCACCCAGAAACACCTGGCCATGTAACCTTGAGCAAGTTACTTAACCCCAATTGCTTAGGGGCAGCCAGGTGGCTCAGCGAATAAGAGCACCAGCCCCAGAGTCAGGATGACCTGGGATCGAATCCGGGCTCTGATACTTAGCATCACCCCCAGAAATAACTGGCCATGTAACCTTGAGCAAGTTACTTAACCCCAATTGCTTAAAAATAATAATAATAATAATACTGCAGCGCCTTTTCTCTCCTTCCTTGTCCCCTTCCCCTTCCCTCTCCTTCTCCCTCTCCCCGTTCCCCTCTTTCCTCCCACAGATGGGCGAGCTGACAGCCACCAGTGAAGATTATAGACTTCTGGAAAATATGAACAAACTGACTAGCCTGAAGCATCTAAAAATGAAAGATAGTTCAGCCTTACCTGGATCAGATCACTTTAATTGAGGAGCAAGTAGCAGCTTTTGATCAGGCAGCCTACAAGTTGGATTGTATATTCAAAGAAATTAGAAGCAAAGTACAAAAGTTAGAGAGATGATGAAAGGATTCTTTAGCACAAAGACTTTAACTACAAGAATGTTTTATAGGGGCGGCTAGGTGGCGCAGTAAGTAGAGCACCGGCCCTGGAGTCAGGAGGACCTGAGTTCAAATCCGGCCTTAGACACTTAACACAAAAAACCGTGTGACCTTGGGCAAGTCACTTAACCCCAATTGCCCTGCAAAAAGCAAAAACAAAAAATAAATAAAAAATTAAAAAAATAAGAATATTTTATAAGAAATATGTGGGATGGAGCTTAGCACTAGGCTTCAGTTCCCAAAAAGAAGTGTTGCTGCTGATCCAAGAAGAATCCTAGCCCCCACCTTTGGCTGGATGTGTAACTCTGGCCACCCCCAGTTTTTCCTCGATCTGTACTCCCGAAACCTCATCTTATTGTGTGCTTCCTTGTGTGCCCTGGACCAAGACTCAGAAATCAGGATCAACCCCATCTGGAGCAGACACAGATGAGAGGCTCTCAGCTCCCTGTCTCCTCCCTTGTCCCCCCACTCCCCTCATAACCTGTTCTTCAACTTAAATAATAAATGCCAATGTATGACCCTCAAAAAAAATAATACTGCAATTCTAGCCAAAAGGGCAGTAGTATATTTTTAGAAATTGTTTTCTAAAATCAGTTTTACATCCTGCAATGTTGACTATACTTATATGGAAACATGCTGCTTTTCTTCTTCTTCCTAGTTTACCATGAAATTAATGGAGGAAAATAAAAAATAATTTATACTTGTATAGATGAGTATACCACCTGAGAGTCTGTTTAGTAACCCCCTGCATTTTCACATATTTCTCCAGAAGAAACTTAACAGTTGAAATAACAGCAATATTCTCTTTGGTAAAGAAATAATTGAGAGAAAACCACCTTGTTAGGACCAGCTACAAAAACAATAACAACCCAATGAATAATAGTGTGAGATATATACATATCTTTTATTTTAGAGCCTCAAAATCCTTTGTAAATATTGATTCAAATTCTCCTAGCACTGACTGCATATTGCAGTATGGAAGCAAACTCAGTCTAAAATTGATTTAAAGTTTTCTGCATAGAAATTCAGATTCTGACCTATAGATTAACTTCTGTCCCACCACTGTTGAGCAGTTATAGCCAGTGGGCAGCAAAGCTTCCCCCAGCCTAATGCTTAAGCAACCCTTATTGGGCTAAAATCACCCCAGTTCCAGTTCTTGCCCCCCAATTATGCTCATTAGTCCTATAGAGAAACCACTACATATTGATACTTTAAAACCTAGTTTTCTTTGTTTCAACATATTTTCAAGTGCATTTTGAGAGGAAAAAAATCATGTATGTTTTTTTTTATAGAGAAGGGAGGTTTGTGCCCAACTCTTTTAAGAAATAAGCATGTTTAAAAATAAGTGGCAGCTTCTTAGTAAAGAAGCATATTATATGTAGCTATAGATAATCAATCATTTACAAGAATTCAGCATCCAAAGAATAGAGAACTGGAGGCATACTGATAATTGGTAAGATGAAGGGAAATATTCTTTTGATTGGAAAAGGAGGGTGACAGTACATATCCTGGAGATGTGCCAATTTAATTCAAACTAGTGAAGCTTATTAAGTACCTACTATGTGCAAGTGATTGTGCTAGAGGTTGTGAATAAAAAGATGAAAAATTATGCAAGTCCATTGCCTTAAAATAATTTAAAATCTAATGGGAAGAGAGGTACACATACAAAATAAATAGGATAAAAGGTGAACGATGATAATAGCACATGAGAGATCAAGCCAAAATATTCTATGAAAAACTGAAGAGTGAGAGATCTTTTTGATTAAAGAGATCATAGACATGGTCACACTTGAACTCAACTATGACAGGAAGAAGAAGTGCATACCATATAATACAAAATGACCTGAATAAATGCAGATGAGATTAGGGAATAGTTCCAGTTAGAAAAGAAAACAGGGTGCATAGAGACACTAATAGAAAAAAGAGACTAGTAATATAGCTGAGAGCCAGATTACATATAGTCTTAAAAGTCAGGCTAAGAAATTTGGATTTTATTCTTTAGTCCAGTGGTTCTCAAACTCTTCTGTCTCAGAAAGCCTTCATACTTTTAAAAAATTATTAAGGACTGCTTTTCACTATTAAAATTATTAAGAATCCCAAAGAGTTTTTTTGTTTATGTGGGTTATATCTATTTATATTTATCATATTCAAAACTCAAACTGATCATTTTTAAAATATTTATTTAATTCATTAAAAATAACAAATCAGTTACATGTTAATATAATATTTTATTAAAAATAACTATATCTTCAAAAAAGTAATGAGAAGGGTGATATTGTTTTATAGACTTTTGCAAATCTCTTTACTATCCAGCCTAAAGAAGATAGCTGTATTCTTATATCTGCTTCTGCACCCAATCTGTTGTAATACATTGTTTTGATTCAAGTATATGAAGAAAATCCAGTCACACAGAGAATGGCCATTGGAAAAGGGAGGATGATTTTAATACGCAAATAACATTTTGAAATTATGGGAAAGTAGTTTTGACTTTGCAGACCACCTGAAAAAGTCTGGCCCCTTTGGTGCCTTAAGCAGTGGGGAATCAACAGATTTCTGAGAAAGGGAAATGACATAGTCATGTTTATATGTAAGGAGATTATTCTGATCATTATGAGGAACAGGAATTAGAAACAAAAGAAACTAGAGGCTAGGAGACCAGTTAGAGAGCAATGATGATAATCCCGGTTAAGGCTGAGGGGGGTCTGAACTAGTATAGATATGCAAGCGAGCAGATGATGACATATTATAGAGGTAGGATTAGGATTTGACAATGAGAATTTTCCGAAGGTATTTAAAGACTTAAAGAAAATTAGAAGGGAACCTTAGATAAGATCAGCGAGGTCTATAGAGGTATGATCACACAGCTGCTTAGCACCTGACCCAGGAGTTCTCTCGCCTTTTCTATCTTCCTGTCTTCTTCTTCTCTTCTTCATCTTTGCTCTTATCCTTTCTCCTCTCTTCATCAGTTTCACTTTCTTTTCCTGCATTTATCTTCCTGCTTCCTTTTATATCCTGACTTGAATAAAGTTGTATAGCACTAGAAGCTACATGGAGAATGCTGATTTATTCCTCATGAAAAGCAACAGAAAGAAAATAGTTTGATCAAATACTTTGATGACCAGAAAGCAGTGAGGAAACTATATCCTACTTTGGAGGGTTTTTGATACTCAGGTGCTCTGTGTCCAAAAAGCTCTGTAACTCTAAGAGTAAGGGACTTAGAAATTCCACATAAAATTTCTGACTAAAAAGAGATTCAGAGGCAATTTGAAAGCTGTTCTACACTTATATCTGAGAGTTAGTCTTGGAGTAGATTAAGGTTTGATAGGGAAAGATTAATGAAAGTACTGAATTCTATGTAAATATTTTAATCTTTGTCTAAATTGTATATTACTGATAATTAAAGATCGATTAATATTCATCTTATAATTTTAATACTCAATTTGTGTTTAACATGTTATTTTGTTTACCTAATATTTAACATTATTTGAATAGAGAACTTATTTTATAGAAAAAGCATTTTTATTTGAAAAATATATCAATTTCTTCTTTCACTTTAGCAACTAAGAATCTTAGCTACTGGGTCACAAAAACATAGCTAAACAACATCATTCACCTGGTGATATTTACCTGAATTTCAGGATCTAAGAATTTTCTCTTGTCAACTTTTTTGTGTTGAGCTATATTATAATTTTATGGTGATCAGAATACTTTATACTGATTGCATTTCTTTGTTTTCCTTTTACTGATGTGTAGGAAAGGAGGAATATATCTAGATAGTTAAATGATAATTTAATATTATATGGAGAACTCTTCTCTTCCCATATACCATTCATCTGGAAACTTTCAGCTGAACTAAGAGGAATAAGGTTACCCCATCATGCCCAGTTAGGCAAATCAAAAAATTAACTTGAGATTGTTCTAAAATAGAAAATTCTATTCTCACTTGGGCTTTACAAGGGAGTTAGGTCCTCTCTAGCATACAGAGAATTGGGTAATCCAGGAAGTTTAGTGTTACTAAGTCTGGGACTAAATAGATTTCTTTTACATATACTTCTGGTTACTATCCCTACTATATTATTTCTGAATTTATGTATTCTCTTTCCACTACCAAATAAACCTTAAGAAGTATGCCTCTCATGCAAAGTGGGTACCTTTAGAAGATAGGAGAGAAAAAGGGGGCAGATGTTGGACCATGGTACAATGGCAGTGACTGGCTGAAGAATTGAAGTGACATGGTATAATGGGGTAAATAGGGCAAGGGTGCCTCAGGTCTCTGAAATGGGGGGGGGGGAAAGAGCCAGAAGGGTACCTAATGGTAATTAGTTAAGGTTTAGAAAGAGTGCCAAATGCAAAAGTCCTTTGAACTCATTCCTAGGATTGTAGCTATAGAGGTAGAAAGTACTTCAAGGACCACCAAGTCCAACCTTCTGATTTTGGAAATTCAGGTACACAGAGGTCAGATGACTTGCTTGGGATCTTGCAACTAGTACATGTCTGAGGTAGGATTTGATTCTAGGCCTTCCTCACTCCAAGTTCAGCTCACTATCCACTTGGATAAGGAGTGGCACCTGGGCAAATTGGCAAGTAAAGTGTGAGTTTGATAGCAGGGCACATTTTTGTATCCTTATTACCTATCATAATGCCCTGCACTTCATAGGTACTTAATTATTTATCAATTTATCTGGTCTTGTCACTTGGGCATAGTACTTTGCAGGAAATATGTAGCCTCTCTTGATCTGGTCTCATAAAGCTTAATGTCTCAAGCCCAAAATAAAGCTGAATAAAACTCAGCAGTCCATTGGTTGTAGCTGCTGAGGCGCTACAATGGTAGGACTCAGCTGCTAATGCAAGTTTTCATAAAAATTGTTTTGCTTTAAAGCGGTTAAGTCATGAGTTGCAATGTACAACGAGCTTTTGGGTATACGGTAGGTACTTTGGTGCTATGTTGCAGATTTAGGTAAAGAAATTCCTAAATACATTCCATAAGAGTAGAAGATATATTCATTGCATACATGGAAGTCATTCATAAGAAAAAATGTCAGACAAGGTATGTTTGACGACCAGCTTTGATAGACTGGACTCTTCTCATCAATGCAGGGTTATAAGTCAACCCCCAAAGACTCACGATGGAGATGTCTACATACAGAGAAAGAACTAGAAAGAACCGAGTTTGAAT
>NW_027185597.1:1018350-1110385 GCF_028583685.1 Petaurus breviceps papuanus | reverse complement strand
CCCCCAAGAAGAAGGAGAGCAAAATCAGCACGAGCAAGAACTCCAGGCTCCTCCCCACCAGAGCCAAGAGGATTCAGAAGGAACTGGAGGACATCTCCTTAGACCCACCTCCCAAATGCAGTGCTGGTCCCAAAGGTGACAACATCTACAAATGGAGATCGACTATTCTGGGGCCTCCAGGGTCAGTCTGTGAGGAGGGAGTCTTCTTCCTCAACATCACCTTCACACCACAGTATCCCTTCAAGCCTCCAAAGGTCATGTTCTGGACAAGAATTTATCACTGTAACATCAATAGCCAAGGGGTGATCTGTTTGGATATTCTGAAGGACAACTGGAACCGGGCCCTCACCATCTCTCCCAGCTCACTGACTGCAACCCTTCAGACCCCTTAGTGGGACGTGTCGCCACTCAGTATATGACCAACAGAGCAGAACACTACAGAATGTCCAGGCAGTGGACCAAGAGATATGCTACATAAATTGGGTTTTCACCAAAATTTGTCTGTGATGGAAAGAGCTACTTATGATTTTGAAAGGTTGGGGGAGGGTGGGAGCTGACAAATAGTACGATATTTCTATAACAGATTTTATTCAGTCTTTTATTTCCTGAAATTCTGTTGTTGTAACTTAAGGTATCTTGCTACAATAGACAGTTAGAATTGGTAATAGCATCTTTTAAGACTGTCGTTAGTTCTACAATATTAGCTCAAATCTAGTACAGAAAAGAATGTACACTTAAGATATTTGGGTTCTGTTGCTTGAAATACGTAAAAGATTAAAAACAGATTAATTTTGTACATGTACACATGGTATTGATGGAAAATCCTTCCAAGACAACCTTTTCTTCCCTTCTTTTCTCTTCTTTTCTTTTCTTTTCTCTTCTTTCTTTCTTTATCTATTTATTCATTTATTTATTTGTTTGTTTATTTGTTTATTTATTTTTGGGTAAAAAGATGTTGGTTTTCCTCCCCGTGAGAGGAAACATTGATATTTAACAATTGCTTTTTAGAGACTGTCATCTCATGATATATAATATGGACAAGTGGATATATGGCACCATATAGGAAATGAGTAATTAATGTATTTTATTTTATATGCCAGTCTACTGTAGTATGAAAAGACTAGAGGTTTTAATCAGGACTTAGAGAAACCTGTAGTGAAATACCTTAAGCTGTTGAAGTGTAAGGAGTGGAACAGGAGTCAGTGGATTGGTTCTATGTTGTGGGGGTTACTTCAGTCTGCCTTTGTTACTGTGTTAATAAAAAGCTACTAAAAAAGGGGCGGCTATGTGGCGCAGTAAGTGAAGCGCTGGCCCCAGAGTCAGGAGAACCCGAGTTCAGTTTAGGCCTCAGACACTTAACACCCACATAAAAACACTAGCAGTGTAACCTTGGGCAAGTTACTTAACCCCAATTGCCCTCCAAAAAGCTACTAAAAGACAAAAGAAAAATGTCATATGACTATGAGAATACTATGGAGCTGGTTGTTTATTTTTAGTGAAAGAATATATCCAGAAAAAATTAATTAACAGGAATATTCTAAAGTGAAATATTTTTTCTCCTAAGGCAAAAGTGTAGTCCTCTAAGGATATCTGCAGAGCTCACCAAACCCTGTTCATTGTAAATGATTTCACTTAGGGAGAATATCACCGTTAGCTCAATTACCTTCAGACTGTCTAAGCAAATTTGTAATTTCTAGAAGGGAAAGATGATTTGGTTTTCAGACTTAAAATTCAAAGGATGGCATCACAAGAATGATTTCCCTTGGTGTAAAATGTACTTGATTTCAGGCTCAAACTTTTTTCAAACCAAACAATCATAGGATGACTGAATTTAGGACTACAAGTGATCTTGAGTATTGTCTCATCAAATCTATTTCAGAGAGGAAGCTTCATGATGTTATGTGACTTATCTAAGACCACACTGCTAGTAAATTGGTGGAGCCAGGACTATCACCTGGTCCAGTGTTTTTCCAAAAAAAAAAAAAGTAGTTTCAACTTATTGCTTAGATTTCTTCTTATGTAGGGATTTGATGTGCATGTAAGGCAATCATTAAACATACTCACTCCACTATATTGTCTTATATATAAGCTTTTGAAAACTGCCTTCTTTAAATAGTTTGATATTCCAAACTATAGGTAAGACTGCAGTTAATCAATGAATCAGCAGCTTAGCAATTTTTAAAAAGTCAAAATCAGTATTTTATGAAACAAGAACTTCATCCCTTTGTTATAGTTCTGGATTTACTGGGAAATAGCTGAATCTTGTGATGATTCTCCCAACTTTTGTTTCTATTTATCTGTTTTTAAAAGTAGAAGTAACAGAAGCAGCAGTATAAGAAGATGAACAAGCACAAGAACCAGGACCAGAAGAAAGAGGAGGAAGAGGAAGCATTTCTTTTATGACTGAGTAAGGAATTTTAGCATGTTTTTAGACCCTTATTTGGAAGTTACCCCTAAAACAAACAAACAAAAAAGTCATTATAATCAATATATGTGTCTTCTGTTAAAATCCTATTCTAATGCCTTATTATAATTTGAAGGTGGGAAATGTTTTGCATAGCTACATATGTACAACTATATTGAATTGCTTATCTTCCCAGTAAGGGTGGGTGAGGAGGGAGGAAGGGAAAGAATCTGGAATTCAAAGTTTTAAAATCAAATGTTTAAAAATATATATTATTTTTCTTACATGCAACTAGGAAATAAGATATACAGGCACAGGGTTATAGAGATCCATCTTGCCCTACTGGAAAGTCGGAGGGAGGATGGAGCAGGATATAGGAGAAAGCAGATTGGGGGAGGGGATATACACAGTGGGATCACTGTTTTGGGGTGGTGGCTAGGGGAAAGACAGAGAAAATTTTTAACTCAAAATCTCATGTGAATGTAGATGAGAATCTCTAAAAGGTCATACTGGTGAAGGGTTGTGTATCTATCACATAAATGTCTGCCTGATTAAATTCAAAGAAACCCATCAGCAGAAGGTCACATAACTGATAGTGAGGGGGTTTTTTGGTTGTTTTTTTGTTTTTAGTGGGAGGAGGTATCTTAGCAACTCAATAAAGCATCTGGGTACTGAGACATTAGGGCTTGTTATTTGCATAAGTGTGTCACAGATTTGACTTAAGTATACTTGTCAGTGGGGTTTTTTTTCCTCTTTAAAAATATTTAAGTTATACAAATGTAGACAAAAGCACTGCTTCACTATGAGTAAAGGGTAGTGAGGTGTTTTAGTATAGAAAGAATAAAAATGCACAGCAATGTAATTGATCAATGAACATTTATTAAGCACCTATTTCATTCCAGACACTGTATTAGGCACCGGGACAGAAGGAAACAGCACCAGCCCTCAAAGAACTTATAGTCTATTGAGGGAGACTATATGTATGTATACACGTGTGTGTTTAAATATACATGTGTGTAACATGCATATACACATATATGTACACACAGTAATTAGGCGGGGTAGAATGGAAAGTTCTAGAAACTCGGTAGTCAAAAAGGTTTTAGACAAAAGTTGATTCTTGAGTTGAGTTTTGAAAGACACTGGGAATTCAGAGAGCGAGATGTGAGAAGGGAGCACATACCAGACATGGAGAAAAGCCAACATTGTGCAAAAGCACAGAGATGGGAGATGAAGTGTCATGTATGAAGAGTGGCAGGAAGACCAGTTGGACTAGATGAAAGAGTCTATGAAGGGGAGTCTGGAAAGGAGGTTTGTGCCAAGTTATCAAATATTTTAAGCACCAAACAGATTTTATTTGATTCCTATGGGTAGTACAGAACTGCTCAAGTTTATTGAGTAGGGGATTGATATGATAAGACCTGATTTTAAGGAAATTCACTTTAGCAATCGTGTGGAGGATGATTTGGAGAATGAAAAGACAAGGGAAGGATACCACTTAGGAGGTTATTGAAATAGTCCAGGTAAGAAGCAATGACGTTGTCAAACTGAATGTAATTCTTCAAAAAAGACTTCTGTTCTACTCATTCATCAAACTTTTTAAAAATGGTCTTCTAAAAATAACCTAGAAGAATCATTTTTCAACACTTTTATTTTGTGGATTGATTTTACACTGATATTTTATGGCAGCTTCCCTAAGACAAATACGATTTGTATAATATTTAAGTGGGGAAATGAGTGAGTTAAAAGGGAGAAAGTTAGGTGTATCATATGAAGGGCTTCTCTTTCATTAATGCCTTGAGATATTTAAATATATTTCAGAGTATTCCTAAGGTGCTTCCCTTTTAAGAATATATATTTTAACAGTATATCATGCTTAAGTTCAAATTGTTTTATGTCCCCTGACTTTCACCATGATCAGGAAATCTGTATCCTATGGTCCTGTCTGGAATTCTAATAAGTATCTTTTGTGTTTATGCACAATCTTTCATTTTGAATATCAAAGAACTGCTTAAATATCATCTAATGGTATAATCTTACCCATTTCAAAAGATAAATAGGGCTGTAGTTTCATATTGGAGGATTATTCTGACCATCCTCAGTTGTGTCTTTTCTCATTATATCTGCTCTGCCTGAACATACAAATTATTCTAGGCAACACTAAGTCTATGGTATTACCATCATTTTCTGTATAAACCAAGCAAAAAGCAATAAAACTAGATACATGATTGGATAGGGGACAAATATACATACATTTCATTCAGTCTCCTTGATTGTCAAGAATGCACCCTACCTAGCCTCAAATAAGAGCTACAAAATGTATTTCAAATGGAGAATTAATAATAATAATAAGGCAAGAGCTTGTTTTGATGAGTAGGCAGCTGTCTAGGAAGCCAAAAGAAGAGATCACTATAGAACAAATTTTCAAGAATTTTCACCTAAGGCTTTCTTGTCTGGATGAAATGTGTTCAATAAAGATCATTTAATTTCATTATTCTTGAGGAAAAGTGAGAAAAAATAGGTTACTGCTGGAATTTGCATCTCATCACAGATCATATATTTAGTTATGAGATGAAAAATGGTGTCACTGAACCATAACACTGTAAACTCCTTAAGAGTCAGTCTGTATTATGTGTCTTTTTATCCCTAGCACCTGGCATAGTGCCTGGTACACAGTAGATTCTGGATAAATTTAATTTTGGGAGTTTTCTTTTATTCTTTTCCTTGTCAATTACATTCTAACATATGTATTTTAATATTAACATATGGAAGCAATGCTTCCTCAAACCTTAACTACTGAAATCTTATGCCTATAAAATTCAGACCATCTTTATAAAATCTTTCTGGACATTCCCCAACAATTAGAAGTGACTTCCTCCTTTTAACTCCCATAGTTTTCCATTTCTTTTATTCTTGGGACATTTATCCCATACGGTCTTGTATTATGTGTCTGTTTTGTCGTTCTATCATAATGGAATATAAAATAATAAGTTAGAGCTAGAGGAGATCCTAGGGGACATCTGCTCCAATCTTTTCATTTTATAATGAAGAAATGGGTCCAAAGAAGAAAAGTACCTTGGCCAGAGTTACGTAGGCAGTGACAGAGGTGGGATTCAGACTCAAGTTGCCCAATTCCAAATCCATCCAGTGCTCTTCCCAATGAAACATTAAGTTCAGAATCCACATCCCACTCTTCTATATAGGCTACTTCATCTTCACATAGTATGTAGAAAGTGATCAATAAAAATTCCTCAAATAAATCATTTCTTCCCATACCTGAAAGTCTTTAAGTAAAAATATACCAATAAAATTCTACCCACATAAAATATATAACAAGTTGTACAGTCTATTTCCAAATAATGTTTTCTTTTAGAGTGAAGCCTCGTGAGGCTTACCTTCGTATCTCATCTTTATAAAAATTCCCATTCAACTCTTGAATACTCCATTACCTTTTGTTCGGTGTGAGGATATTTTGACTAACTCTAAGTATGCAACTATGTCTCAGGTGCCAAATCCAGAACATATACACTATTCACAACCTATGCAGGAAACAAAATTCAAATAACAAAATGTTTAAGACACCCATAACTTCCCCTATTATTCATGGATATGTCAACCTGGATACTACCGTGTTTCCCCGATAATAAGACACTGTCATTATTTTTTTTGGACAGAAAAACACCAGAGGGCTTATTTTCAGGGGAGGGCTTATTTTAATGAACATTGACAGCAATTTTAATAAACAGGTAAATGTGAACAAAAAAATGTACCTTTATTCAATAAGCAAATCACTAGGGAAGAACAGGATGACGCGCTCACTGCTGCAGCTCTGATTGGATGCAGCTCAGAGCGCGGCATGCGTTTCACCCCAGGGGGGGCGATAATGTAGCGTGTAGCGCAGGGGATCACCTTCACTACAGTAGCAATCTCAATAGGGCTTATTTTCGGGATAGGTCTTATTATCGGGGAAACACGGTAGATAGAATCAATGTTGGTTCTATTCTCTTGTCATTCTCAGACCTTCTGGCCTAGCCTTAATCCATGATTGACCCAGGCCAAATACCACTTTGTCTGGTCCCTAATGAGTTAGACTTAATGGGCAACCTCACCTCCCTACTGGAATAGACAATAAAGGGGTATCCCCTAATTCAGTCCTCTTGCCCATCCAGGTAGAGGACTGCCTTAGGCCAAGACTATCTTGGAAGGCTTTCTTAACTTCCTCAAGAGGACTAGTACACAATTGCCTCATCATCTGCATTGGTGGCCACATCTCCTTCATATATGTGATCATTGTAAAGCAATAGCTGTCTATCTCCATCTTGCGGACCAGTCTTTTTAAAACCTGTTTATGTAAATGTAGGTCACTCCTGACCTCCAGGTCACTAGGAAATCTGATTAACTCTCCTCTGTGCAGATGATTGTCACATCTCTGCTTCTTCATTTAGATTGGAAGATTACCCAGTTTTCCAACTATTTGGTATGAGGTGGCTTTTCATTGCCCCACTATCTTGTATTTTCTCAGAGCACAAATATTTTATAGCAGGACTTTGAACTCAATCATACTATCATTTTTTTCCTCATTAAGATAAGGTGATGATATATAGGCAACAGTCCTACTTGAAATGATTTCTCAGATGAGGTATATATATTGGTTATTAGTCTCCCCATCTCTGTGTTCTGAAACTTTAAAACAATCATTAGACAAACAAGGCTCAGAAGAAACATCATCACATAGGAAATAAAGCTACTACTATGATTTTGGTGGAATTACATGTGTAAACTAGAAAGGCCCTGGGCTGACTCCACTTAACTCTTATAGACCTCAAGATCCCTAACATGTTTAGCAATATGTAATTAAAATGCCCTGGTTGGGAACAATGTTGAAGGGGATAAGGCAGGGTAGAACTAGTGATTTCTTCTAAAACTAGCACCTCCTTGAATATTTTTTTCTCTCAGTTTTGATCCTTATCAAAATAAATCCTGTCAAAGAAAGCATATACCAATAAATACATCGCCCACAATACTTTGCCTTCTGTGGAAGCCTTATTATTTCATGTTGGGTAGATCTATATGTATCAGATGAATCAATCTGACACTATTATGATATGGTTTGTTTTCTTCCTATATCCTTCCAAAGGAAAAAAATATCTATATATCCAAGCTCCATAAACTTTCTTATTCTTATTTCCTTCTTATAGGCAGTATGAGTTAGCAGCACTGTCCTTTAAATACAATGAACATGGGTCTCACATTCCATACATATACCTGTCACCATTGTAGACCAGTAGAATCTGTTACGTATCAGGTCCAGAGTTGTCTCTTGAACTAAATGTCTAGTAGCATCATTCAGTTCCTTCACAGCCAGGAGGTCTTGAGCAATATCAACTCCCTTCCTATATTTTGTTGGGTACAGTACTCCATTGCTTAGCTTGAAATCCTGCCTTTCTTTACATAAAATGTTATCTTCTGCAGAGCAAAGTTGGAGTCCCCAAGAGCCATGCTCCCTTTTCTTGACTTGTATCATCTCTTAAAAATCTATAACCCTTTATCCTACAGCTTTTTTTCATCACCATCCATACAAAGAAAAGTGATATGGGGAGGATTTGCCCAATATTACGTTATTTTTGTTCAGTGATGGAACATTCCCCAGGGAAAATTCAAAGTTCCCAGGTGCCCTATTTTGGGTTGCCTGAGGTTCATGTATTCAGTTAATACTGTTTATGGTAATCACCAAGTTTTCTCATATCTTGGGATCTATATCTGTATCCATTGGTTTTCCCTGGCTGTAATATACATATTTGGCAGGTACCACTATGAAAATCTGACTGGCAACATATAATTTAGTGCTATTCAAAATATGCCAATGGTTTGTATCACATACAAACTTGAAATTAAGCTCTATATACACACAGTCTTGGAAATTAGAATATTAGTAATTGATGGGTCAGCTAGGTGGCACAGTGAATAGAGCACCAGCCCTGGAGGAGGTCCTGAGTTCAAATCTGGCCTCAGATACTTAACACAAAAACTAGCCATGCGACCCTGGGCAAGTCACTTAATCCCAATTGCCCTCCAAAAAGAAAAAAAAAGAATATTAGTAATTGAGCACTTTAAGGCCAAGATTTTCTAATCTGTGGATGGGATAACAGGGTTTATATTATAGTTATTTATATGCATTTCTCATAGCCATACTGGACTAAAGTACCTTGAAGGAAGGCACTGTCTTTTTCATATTTGTATCTCCTGAGTCTATCAGTGCAACTTACACATAGTAATCACTTAATTACTTTGTTGAATTGAATTGTTGAATTATAGGATTCATCATACTGAAATTTCATCATATTAAACAATTGAAATCGCCTTCCTTCCATGCACTGAAAGACAGGTCTGGGATATCTGTGATATCATGTAAAGGAACATCTTATGAATTCTCACATGTGTAATGGAAGTGAACACAGGCTACTTTGAAAATGTGGTTGTCTTATTTACTAATTAGGTGGTAGTTATGTAAAGTAGGAGTGGTAACCTTACTCGAGCTGGCAAGTGGCCTCAATCTAAATCAAGTTCAGATTAATAAATATTCTCTTTAAGAACCATCAGGAAGAACTACAGGCAGATAAAGTAGATAAAAGGTAGTCAGGGGTGGGGAACCTATGACCAAGAAAACCTAAAATGGTGTCACAAGGAATTGGACATGGCTGAAAGGATTCAACAACAACTACTAATAAGAACATTATTGTATCTATACAACATGCCCCTCCCACCTAAACCTGGGGCATACTCTCTCCAAATACCTATATGTTAGTAGAAATGTAGGTCCAAGTTTCGAGTAAAATAGTAGAAAGTACAAATGTAAAGAATTTACATCAGAACTTTCAGTACCTTCTGCCCCCTTCTGATTAGAGACCTGAGAATAGAAGAAGTAACTCCTCCCAAACCCTCCATTTAAAGAGATCCTCCATCTCTTCAGTCCCACCCAGCTGTACTCCTTTGAACAGGACTCTGTTCCCTTCCCTTTTCTTTCAAATTTCTTTTGCGTGTTAGCTTCCCCCATTACATTATAACTTCCTTGAGGGCAGAGACAAGTGTCTGTATCCTAGATTAAGGATAGGGAGCCTGCAGCCTCCAGGCCAAGTGTGGCCTTCTGGGTCCTTGCATGTGGCCTTTTGACTGAGTCTAAGTTTTATAGAACAAATCCTTTTTGTAAGGAAAATTGTTTTGTGAAGTTTAGATTCAGTCAAAGGGTTTTACTGGAGTACCTAGAGGGCCACATGTGGCCTCGAGGTCGCAGGTTCCCCACCCCTGTAATAGATATTTGCCCTTTTCCCCCTAAGGATCAGCTCTCAAAAGATTAGGGAACAGACCTTCAGAAGGAGAGGTGGGAGAAATGTAACAGGAACTAAGAACTTGGGGAGAAAAAATAAAGAGGATTCAAACTGGAGTCAGAGAAAGGAGGCTGGTAAGGAAGATAGATGCAGCTTCTAAGGCTGGAAGAGTACTAGAAAGCTGGCCTTTGACCCAGGAGTACGACAAATCTAATGATCAATAGCTTGGCAGACGACAGTGGCACCTGCAGGTGCCCCAGTAGCTGTTTTCAGGGGACCCATCCCAGTGATGTAGTGCAATTTGAACTTGGGCAAACAATATTAACTCAAGTAGTTAAGGTTACTATTGACCATAAATACCCCCTACCCTGAAATACACACATACACCTTGATAGTAAAAGTTAGTGTGCCCTGAAACCATCTCTGCATGCTATACTATACTTCAGTGAAGGGGAATGGTGAGATGGAAGCATAGCCAGAACTCATAAAATTAAAAAAAAAAATGAAGGAAACTGAGATTCAGGGTGTAACTGCAAAAGGGAGAGGGCTTGCCTTATTTCTTCTGAATTGTAGCAACACTAATTTCAATGAAATGAGAGCTACAGGGCAAAAAGCACAGCCCCCCTTCCATTTTTACAACCTTCTCTCACTCTCCTTTTTCCATTAAGGAAAACAGAAACCGTGCAACACTAGTAACTATACAGAAGTCACTGAACAAATCCAAGCAAATGAGTCAAATGATCTCTATGTGTGGTGCAAGGTTGAACAGGTATTTAAAACAGTTGCTTATTTTAAAGTCACGTAGGATGTGTCTGTCCCCCGTTTGGTGCTGCTACTGTTTCTGCCTCTGTGGTTCTCTAAGTTTTTAGAGCGACGGGCTCAAGGGATGTTAATTAATCGATATTTGTTGTGTCTACTACGTGCCAGGCCTTGTGCTAAGCACTGGGGATACAAAAAGAGGCAAAAGACAGTCCTAGAACTTGGATGGGTCTGAGGAGTTTTCGAGTTCCACCCTTTTCTTTTTCAAAAAAGACTAATTTCACACACACACACCAAAAAAAAAACTAGCCGTGTGACCTTGGGCAAGTTACTTAAACCCAATTGCCCTCCAAAAGGCAAAAAATAAAAAAAAAAAAGAGAAAGAAAGAAAGAAAGGTGGGAGCCGCTAGGTGGCGCAGTGAGTAAAGCTCTGTCCCCAGAGTCAGGGGGACCCAAATTCGGTTCCGGCCTCAGACACTTAACACCCACACAAAAAAACTAGCCGTGTGACCTTGGGCAAGTTACTTAACCCCAATTGCCCTCCAAAAGGCAAAAAATAAAAAAGACTAATTTATGGTGTTCACACTAGAACTGCATGAAGCTAACATTAGTTCATGTGATGAACATAATATGTAGTGTATAATTGTGGTATATACAACAACATGTTAACTTATAAGCTAAGGATACAACTCAGTGCAGGACTAAACATACAACAACACATGGGCCCTATGTGCATAAGTCATGAATGGAAATATGCAACAATGTATCAGCAATGCCATATTCACAATGCCTATAGAGATTACAAATATGCTGATATAATTATCCATCACAAAATACATCAGGTTTGCCATTTGGGGAAATAAACTAGAAAATTTATTAAGATACCAAAAGACTGAGTCCCAAAACCAGAAAGTGAAAGCCATCAGAGTAGTTATGACATTGGCACAGGTAGATAAAGTAGAAAGCACCCACATTTTCAAGCCCTCAAAACAGAACAAGCTACCTCAGGCAAAGGTCCTCCTCTCCCCACTCACAGCAACCACCCAGTGTCCTGGAAGAGCGCTCCCAGCAGCTCTGGCCTCTGGCAGTGCTCAGCCGGAGTCCTAACTCAAAAAAAAAAAAAAAGGCAACCGCCACCAACTGGCAACCGCAGGACCATGAGCTCGGCTTTTCACTTTCTCTTGCTCTGCTATGTCAGCACGTCCATGGGGCATGGGAGATCTTTAAATCCCATAACCCTTACAAACATGTACCATGCCAGTTGTTCATGAATAACACTGCCTAACATTAGTAGCAATAATGCATAGCACCGGCATATATACCTAGTGTGTTACACAGGGCTCATATGGGCTCATAAGAGCACATGCAGTGATTATAAACAAAGCACTTATGACAATGGATGTTGCTTGGCCACTTCTATTTCCCCTAAAGCATCATGTCTTAGTTTGGTCTCTGTGCTAACAGGTCTGACACCCCTGTAGTGATCTCCGAAGCTTGTCGATGGTCTCTTTGTCATATCATTGTCAGACTCTCTTCACTAGATGTCTTCACAACTAGACTGTTAGGCAAGGAAGAGGCTGTCTGGCCTAAACAACCTGTCAGAATTCTTTTAGTCTATGGCTGTGATTCTAACCTGGTAGATGACTCTAGTCAGCTCCCTCAGTTGCCACACTCAATGGGTTCCCTCTTTTCCCTATACATCTTCAAACTTGACTATTAGACAAAACATGAGACCATGTCTGGCCTCAGCTCTTCTCCCCTCTCTGGACAGACATTCCCCCTATGACCCAGATAGTCTCCAATCTTTTCATTTTTGAAGACTCAAGAGTCCATGATTTGACTGAAAAGTCACATAATGAATGGCAAAATTCAGAGAAATGACCTGAACCCTTTGGATGAGTTGAGCTGTAAGGGTTTACTTAACATATATTTTATAGGATCAAAGAAGAAGAGCTATAGAGGATCTTCAGATGTTATCTAGTATAACTCCATTTTATTTTTTTTATTTTGCTTTTTTGGAGGGGGGGAGGCAGGGCAGTTGGGGTTAAATGACTTGCCCAAGGTCACACAGCTAGTAAGTGTTAAGTGTCTGAGGAGGAATTTGAAGTCCTCCTGACTCTAGGAGGTGCTCTATTCACTATGCCACCTAGCCACCTCACTCTTTCATTTTATAATCTTCACGTGTAGAAGACTGTTCACTGTCATCCAAGAAATCATAGATTTGGAGCTGAAAAGGAGATCCAGAGATCATCTAGTCTAAAATTAGCTCATTTTAGAGATAAGGCACTTGCTAGCTGTGTGACCCTGGGCAAGTCACCTCACCCTTGTTTGCCTCAGTTTCCTCATCAGTAAAATGAACTAGAGAAGGAAATGGCAAACCACTCCAGTATCTTTGCCAATAAAACCCTAAATAGCGTCAGAAAGAGTTGGACACGACTGAACAACAACAGAGCGAGGAGGAGACAAGTGCAGAGGAATTAAGAGTTAGTACACTTTATTCTCCTTCACTCATTCTACAATCTGGTTCTACAGAACCACTTACCCCTCCTTATATCTGACATTCCATCTTCTAACTCTGTGCTATGACTGTCCTGCATACCTGGACCATTTTTCCTCACGGCCTCCTGCTTCTTTACATTCCTTCAGGACCACTTAACTCTCCTCCCCTCCTACAGGAGGCCTTCTGGACCTCCCTCCCCAAGCCTTCCCTCTGAAATGACCTTCTGTTTACATTGCATATATATATCACGTTTGCGTGTGTGTGTGTGTGTGTGTGTGTGTGTATTATATGTTACATTGTCTTCCCCATTAGAATATGAACTTCTTGAGCGCAGGGCCCCTGTTTTTTGTCTTTCTACGTAGTCACAGAGCTTAACATAGTTCCTGGCATATAGTAAACACTTAATAAATGCTTGTTGACTCACTGACTTTATTTTACTAGGCACTTACTTTTCCTAGTATCACAAAAGTAATAAATAGCAGATCTTAAGATTCAAACCCAGGTCCTCTGATTCAATCGAGTATTCTTTGTTACTACTACACATCTGACTAGACGAGAAACTACTTTGAAGTTTCTAAACAGAAAATTATCAAAATAAAAAAAAACAATTGTCACATTATTTCATTTTAAAAACACATGCACATATATCCAGTATAGTGTTGTGCGTCTGTCATCCCTGTAGTTGGGGATGCTGAGGCTGCAATATATCTTGAGCTTGGATATTCTGAGTTGCAGTATCCAGATGCCCACCCTGAGTATGGCATCAACTCGGTGAGCTCCAGGGAGAGGACCAGGCTACTTAAGGAAGCAAACTTCTTCCCATCATAAACAAAGCAGGTTAAAGTTCCTGTGTCAATCAGCAATAGAATCAAGCCCACAGAGCCAAGCCCAGTAAGTCCAGCCTACATGAGATGTGGAGACACATTTTTTAAAAAATTAATGATAGATGAGAGAGATAGAGACAGAGACAGACAGACAGACAAAGAGAGACAGACAGGGAGAGAGACAGGGTGATACAGACAGAAACAGAGAGAGACAGAGACAGACAAAGAGACAGAGACAGGGAGAGAGATAGGGAGATACAGACAGAAACAGAGATAGACAGAGACAGAGACAGAGAGAGAGAATAAAAACCACATAATAGGACGACTTCACATTTTCCAACTGGGCAATATTTCTAGATCTTTCTCACAGCCCAGAAACAACCAGTTATAAGAAAACTGCTCTCCCCTTGAACAGATTTTAGTCCTTTTCAACATTTCTTATCCCTCTACTTTGTGAGAGTATGTGATATTATACAACTCAGATATCTTCTTCAGAGCAAAAGACTTTCTTATTGGCTGAAATCAGTGCTGAGAAAGAAGGCACTCACCACGCCTAAATGAGTGCTTACTGAGTGCCTCTTGAGGATTTACCAGGTGTTCTTTAAAGTGCACTTTTGCAGAAAAAGAGCTGAGCATCCTTTTGATGAGAGGTTTGTTTTTTTTCTTCCCTATCTATATCTATGGTTTTAAGGGAATAACTGTAAAATAACCTTTTACAAAAACATTTTAGGTAGAAATCCTATATCTGTTATTGACCGAACATCTGTCTCCCTCCTCTCCTAGCTTTTCCTGAGTACCCAGAGTATTTTAATTACAAAAATGCCCTTGAAGAATTTATTCAGATTTCTGATGAATTAATTTAAGTCTTATATTGTACTTTAATGGTTGGAACACAGATTTTTAAAAATCTTTCTGCTCCCATGATTGTCCCTATATATGTCTAGAGACTTCCTCTTAAAGTAAACCAAACTCAGCAGTGAATAAAGTTCTGACATTCATCTCCAAAAGGAATATCCCCAGGCAGGAGAAGATCCATGACATCTACCATCCACAAAGGACTGATCCCACATCCCCTATGTGAAGTATGGCATCTTGTGGCATTTATCATCTAAAACACATCCTAAAGTCATTGGCCCTGGTTCCCTTCTAATAAATGTAACCTTCTAATCATATTATGACTTACTTGGTACCACATTTAGGTCAACCTAGTTAAAACAAAGGGCACTGAAATAGTAGAGTCAGTTTAAAAAGTCCCCTTAAAAGTGGCATAATATGTCTTCATCTCAGCTAAACTGGGAGGATGCATAATTATTTACCCCTTTCTTCTTACCCCATTTTTACAATGCAGAACCTGAGATGTTTAGAAATGGTAAGAGACTTGCCCAAGGCTACACACACACACACACACACACAGTAGTGAATCCAGGTCTTCTGTCTCTAAATTCAATTCTCTTTATCCTATAACCTGCAACTTTCTCTAGCACAGCCCTTTTAAATTCTGATGAACTATCCAAAGTTTGTTTGTTTTTAAAATGTCCTAGCCTTTCAGCATTATTTCAGAATTGACTTCAGGCTTTTCTCTTACCTTTGAACAGCTCTAAAGTTTATTTGTGAAATAAAAAGTTTATTTGCCCCATGGAATCCAGAAAGTTTTTCACTGTACATATGAAACAATCACTCTGGGCTTTTTAGGAATTTATTTTTAAAACTTAAAGATGTCTTCAGTTTATAAAACCTAGGTGAGAAGCCTCATTAACATTCAAAAACTGTTCATTGGTTTTATCTTTCTCCTTTGGGAGACTAGGTACCATTTGGCCCAATATGTAGGGCAGAGCAAAACAGAGTCCTAAGTGGTATTTTTTCTAATTTTAGACTCTACTCCAAAAATCCTGTGGATTCCTTTTGGTATCATGTTTCACTACTTTATTTAAATTTGTTTTTCAAGCCTGTGCCCTGAGTAGTTCAATTTTATTTTTTTCAATTATCAAGCATTTAGTTTTTTCTCCCTCTTGTCTCCCTCTCTGAAAAAGAAAAGAAAATCACAATACTTCTAAAATATAGCAGCCTCTCCCCTCTCCAAACCATCCTTCACATAGTTGCCACAATCACCTTCCCAGAGCACTGGTCTGATCAAGTTACTTCCTGCTCCAAATCCTTTGATTGCTCCCTATTGCCTCTAGAATAAAATATAAACTTCTTAGCCTGGCACTAAAGTCTCTCCACAGTCTGGATCCATCCTGTTACACCTCATTTCACATTATTCCTTCAGTCTACAGTGGAATGTGGTCCAGAATAGCTATACCACCAGTAGCTGTTCCCTGGTCTCGCGCTGTCTCCTGCAATCATATAGGCCAAGTCCTATGCCTGGTACTCTAATACACCTCATGTCTGTCTATTGAAAATCTCTTCCTTCAAGGCCTAGTTAAGACATGAACACCTTCTTTCATAAAGTATCCCTTGATCCATGTAGCTGGAATTCTTCTCTCTTCAAACTATCCTTGCCCCCATCACACTCTTCCTAGAGTTATACTGAGGTATTTGTCATATACATATAAAAACTTTTTAAAGCCTCTTGAGACCAGAGACTGTTATTTTTCATCTAATTCTAATCTTATCATCTAGTATGTTTATTTGGATTGAATGGAAGATGAAGAGAATTACAAACAAAAGAATCCAATGCTATTCAAGGCTGCAAAACAGAAACAAGTATTGCAAGATCATAGTTTGTATAGGACTGGAAGGTCTCTGGGAAAATGGTTAGGGAAGTACATACTAGGCACTTACCTTTTTTTAAACCTAATTGATTGTGGCAGGATAGGAGGGCTCCAAGCAAACAATTTCAATGATATTCAATACTGCCAAACAGAGACAAGGAGGAGCTGGAAGGTCAAACTTTTAAGATAAGCATCTCAAACCATCCAATAAGCGGACTTCCCTTTCTCCTCTTCTCACTTCCTTCCCTCTTCCTTTCTTCTCCTTTTCTTTTTTATTTCTCTTTTCTCCCTTCTCTCTCTCTCTGTCTCTCTCTCCCCCTCCCTCTTTCTTTCCTTTCTCTCTCCTCTCTTTTTTTCTGTTTCTATCCACAGAAATGTCTTTTTTTTTTTCCAGTTCTGTAGTCAGAAAACATTGTAGCTATCTGTGACCCTTACTTCTCCTTTTAGCCCCATAGGTAATCAATCAATCACTGAGCAAACACTTATTTCACAGCTATGTGCAGGGAACTTTGAGAGGATCTTTGGGGGATTCAAAGAAGAAGGTCATGGAATTATAGAAACGGAGCTGTAATTCAGAGGTCACTGAATCCAGCCTCCCTCCTTTTGTAGATTAGGAGACCAAGGCCTCTCAAGGTGAAGTGACTTCAATAAGCATTCAATTCCATTCAGTAAACATGTATTTAGTACCTACTGTGTGCCAAGCACAGTGCTTAGCACTGGGGAGACAAAAAGAGGCAGAAGACCGTCCCCGCCCTCAAGAAGCATATAATCTAATGGAGACTTGTCCAATGTCATACAACTTCTAAGTGTCAGAGATAGGAATTGTACCCAGGTCATTCTGACTCAAAGTCCAGTATTCCTTCCATTTTTTCCAGCACTTAGCATAAAGCCTGACACATGGTAGGTACTTAATGAATCTTTATTAACTGATTGTCTCTTTCATTGCTTCTAAGAAATTTATAGGGAACCTAGACAGGGAATTTTTAACATTTTTATGTCATGGACTTCCTTGTCCAGTAAAATCTGTGTACTATTCAGAATAATGGTGGTTTTTTTAATTCATAGTTGAAGGAAATGCTAAATTTCAGTTAGAGGGTAGTGACAAAATGTGAATTTTTCCTTTCATGCACCCCCAAAAACTATCCTTAAAAATGGGGGGGCAGTAGTCCATGGGCCACCATATTCAAAAACCCTGACCTAGAAAGAGTAGATATAAAAAGTCTGAGTATACAGTAGTCAAATCAACAAATTGCCTTCATTCAATATCCAATATCTTATGGTTCCATCAGATTGATTGAGGAACTTCTTCACACTCCATTTGTCAGGTTATTTAGGTTTATTTAGTTCATTTTCATTCTATCTTCAAGTTGCCTAGGAAAATACCTAAATATCTCCTTTCTATATCATTTTAATAAGATTGGAAAACTATGGCATAGGGAAATAAAATAACTTGTCCAAGGTCATCCATGGACTCAGTGGCAGGTTTGAGAATAGAATTCAGTTATCCTTACTTCTCTTTGCCCACACCTTATCTCAGGGCAGTGCAAGTGCCATTACATTTCTTGAGATAATTACACCATTAAAAACAGTAAATGAGGCTCCCCACTCTTGAACACAGAGCAACTAGGTGGCCCAGTTGATAGAGTGCTGGTCCCAGAGTCAGGAAGAACTGAGTTAAAATCCAGCCTCAGACACTATGTGACCCTGGACAAGTCATTTAACCCTGTTTGCCTCAGTTTCCTCATTTGTAAAATGAGCTGCAGAAAGAAATGGCAAACCATTTCAGTGTCTTTGTCCCCCCCCCCACAAAAAAAAAAAGCAAATGGGGTCACAGAGAGTTAAATGTGACTGAAATAGAATAGCAACCCTCAAACATCCAATCCACTATGAATCTCTGACCTATTGTTCTCAGTCAGTGAATTTCTACAATTATTACAATCACATATTCTTATTAATCACATCTCTGCCTTAGCTTCTATGTTAAATATTTATATTAAATATAAATATAAATAAGTATTTAATCTATAAAGGTTTGATGGAAACAGAAGAAAGATCAAAAGGTCAGTTTCCATTAAATTGTATTAAACTCAAAGTACCCTTTGTTATTTATGCATTCAGTTAGATGATGAGGGTAGATACAGCCAGGGAGATCCCAAGTTCAAATTCTGTCTCAGATGTTTATCAGTTTTTAAACTGTAAGACGTGGATGATAGTACAGGACCTACTTCACAGGGTAATGTTGCACCTAGCACTTAATAGGCATTTAACAAATACCTTTTCCCTTCCTCTCTCCTTATGCATCCTAAATTTAAATTCCAGTAAATTTCTAGAAAATGCATTTTATCTCAAAAGACTGGCACTTCAGACTACTCGGACACAAGTCCACACAAGATCCCCAAAGCCATTAGCTAATGAAGACACATGTACTTTGTGGATTCTGTGCTTGTCCTGTCAAGTCAACAAGAATTTAATTAATGCCCTTGGGGTATATGGAAGTATTCTTGGTGTTTGAGGAGAAAACAGTAAATTATAGGCTGAGAAATTATGCCAATATTCTGAAGTTTGTGTATCTCCCACAACACCTAGTACAATACCTTTTATATAGTAGGCACTTAGTAAACATGATTCTATTTTACAAATCTAACATGGAAGAAAAGGCAGAGATGTGATTAATAAATTTCCTTTTCTATAATAGGTTTGTTTAGATATTCTATTTCCTCCTCTATTAATCTAGGCAGTTCATATTTTGTTAGTATTCTTTTATTTCCCTTAAATTGTTAAATTTATTGGCATATAATTGGCAAATAATTCCTAATAATTGTTTCAATTTCCTCTTCATTAGTGGTATATTGACCCTTTTCATTTTTTATGCTAGTATTTTGTTTTTCTTTTCTCTCCTTTTTAATCATGTTAACCAATGGTTTGTCTATTTTATTATTTTTTTGTTAAATCAAGTTCTAGTTTTATTTCTTAATTCAATGGTTTTCTTATATTCAATTATATTCATTTCACCTTTAATTTTTAGGATTTCTGATTTGATGTTTAATTGGGGAATTTTAATTTGTTCTTTTTTTAGATTTAAAAATATATATACCCAATTCTGCTCTTTATGTTATATTGATTTAAGCATTTAGAGATATAAATCTTCTGATTACTATTTTGCTGCATCCCGTAGGTTATATGTTGTCTCATTATCATCATTCTCTTTAGTAAAAATTATCCTTGTTTCTATGACTTAGTCTTTAACCCACTCATTCCTTAAGATTAAGTTGTTTAGTCTCCAGTTAATTTTTAATCTGTGTTTCCATGGTCTCTTATTGAATATAATTTCATTATATTAAGACATAAAAAGGATTCATTCAATAGTTCTGTTTTTTTGCATTTAACTATAAAGTTTTTATGCTCTGATATACAGTCAGTTTTTGAAAAGGAACCATGTATCACTGCAAAAAAGGCATGTCCCTTTCAAATCCCATTCAATTCTCTCCAGATAGTTATCATATCTATCTTGTCTAAGATTCTATTCATCTCCTTGCCTTATTTCTTATTTATTTTCTGGTGAGATTTATCTAGTTCAGAGAGGGAAAGGCTGAAGTAAAGCCACCGCCTTCCTAATCTGTACCCCTTCTAAGAATACTTCTCTTAACTGCTCCCCGTGCCTACCTCTGGCTTGATCTGCCTACCCTTCTGAGTCCTTCCCTCATCCTCTCCCCTTACCCTCCTATTTCTTGATCTGCCTACCCTTCTGAGTCCTTCCCTCATCCTCTCCCCTTACTCTCCTATTTCTTGATCTGTACACCCTTTCAAGAGTCCTTCCCTCATCTTATTCCCTCATCCTCCTATTTCTCTGCAAGTTAAAAAGACTTTTTACATCCTTCTAGATGTATGTGTCATTCTCACTTTAACCCAGTTCTGAGGAAAATAAGTTTCTAGCACTACCAGCCCTCCACCACCTACTGCCCTCCACTGTAACAATTCTTCCATTCACACCTCATTTTTATGAGATAATTGCCCCATTTCACCTACCCAATTTTATTTTTTAGGATAATCCAATAATAGTCAACTCAACCCCAAGCCTTCTATCTATTTATGCTCTCTCAAAATACCCTAGCAATAACATTACTAAGAGTTACAGATTATGTTTTCCCATATGAGAAGTAAACAGTTTGACCTTTTAAAATTCTTTATAATTGGTCTTTCATGTTTAACTTTTTTCTGTTTCTCCTGATTCTTTTAGATCAAATTTCCTGTTCAGTTCTGGTCTTTTCTTCAAGCAAAATTAGAAATCCATTAATTCATTAAAAACTTTTTTTTTGCTCTTCCAGATTACACTTAGCTTTGCTGGGTAAGTTATTCATGGTTGCAAACCAAACTCCTTTCCTCTTTGGAATATTGTGTTCCATGCCCTTCAGTCATTTAATGTAGAAGTTGCTAGATCTTGTGTTATCCTGATTGTATCTACACAATATTTAAATTGTTTATTTCTAATTGCTTGTCATATTTTCTTCTTGATCTGCAAGTTTCTAGACTTAGATATAATGTTCCTGTGAATTTTCATCTCAGAATCCTTTTCAGGTGGTGCTTGGTAGATTTTTTTCAATTTCTATTTTAAATCCTAGTTCTAAAACTTAAGGTCAATTTTCCATAATAAAAACTTAGTCTAGTGTCTAGACTCTTTTTTTTTTATCATGACTTTCAGGTAGTCCAAGAATTTTTATATTATCTCTCCTTGATGTGTTTTCCAAGTCAGTTGTTTTTGTAATGAGATATTTCATTTTCTCCTCTATTTTTTTATTCTTTTCATTTTGTTTTATTAATTCTTCATGTGTTATGAAGTCATCAGCTTCCTCTTGCCCAATTCTAGTATTTAAGGAGTTATTTTCTTCTGAAAATTTTTGGATCTCTTTTTCTAATTGGCTGACTTTCTTTTCATAATTTTCTTCTTGCATTACTCTTATTTTTTTTCCTAATTTTTCCTCAATTTCTTTTATTTAATTTTAAAAATCCTTTGAAAGCTCTTCTAAGAACTCTTTTGAAACTTATGACCTTTTTATATTTCTATTTGAAATGTGAGGAATAACTGTTTTGACTTCACTGTCTTCTTTTGAGTTTGAACTCTGATCTCTATCACCCTAGTAGCTATATGTGGTCAGGTTCTTTCTCTTTTGCTTACTTGTATTTTTAAGCAGCTTAATTCTTGGCTATTAGCTTTATGTTAGAGTTGGACTCTAGTCCTAAGAGACGGGGAATAACATCTCAGGCTTCCGATTTTTCATGTTGTTGTTTTCTGAGTTCTGTCTGGGGGCCTGACCTCAGGTACTATTCTCTGTCCCTAAGCCACAACCAGGCCCCAGTGATGCTGTCACTGCAAATGCTATTACTCCCTGTGGTCCTTCCCACAGTTGCCAGCTTCCACTTACTTACCTCTCTGACCTGGAACCAAAATCAGGGACTTCACTTTCCTGCCAGTGTCCACAAACAGCAAGGTCCTGACCCTCTGTGATACATTGGCCAGCATGTACTTGCTCTTCCTCAGCCACTGCCACAGCCTGAGATTAAATCTGGCAAGCTCCCCTGGTCCCTGTGTTCAGTGGCAGCAGAGGGCCCTGCAATCTTCCCCTGATTAGCCGTCAGACTGCCACACTGTCCATGGGGAGAAAGTTCCTGAAGTTGAAACTGCCACCTGACAAAGTTGTCCCCCAGGGCTTGTTTGTTGACTCCGAGGTATATGCACTTCAACCCTGAGATCATGCCTTTGCTAGGAAGTTCTTAGGCATACAATTGCTTTACTCAGACTATTATTTATTTCTGTCACTCTAAAGTTCACTTTGAGACACTATTTTAAATTATTTGTGGGTAAATTTGGGAGAGCCAGGTAACTTCCTGCCTTTTCCATCCATCTTCCCGGAATCCTCTTTACTACCTCAGTTTCTGGGAAGAGTGGGTTCAGACTTGACATCACTCCAAGCTTATAGCCTAAAGTAAGTCTTTGTCTCAAGTCCTAGTCGTATAGCTGGATCCTGGAAGCTTCTTCTTATTCACTCTTAGGGGCATTCTGAGCTGACTGCAAAACCAGGCATGGAACCAAGTTCCCAGGCTCCCAGACTCTCAGACTCCCTGCTTGCTCTTCTTATCTTTTTGAAATGAACCAAGTTACAGCTCCTGACTTTTTCACTTAATTGAAATAACAAACAATGAGTCAGGCAAAGAACCAAGCTTCACTCCATTCCTTGAACTTCAGTTTCACATTGTCATTTGTTTATTGGATATTTCAAACTGAATGTCTCGGAAACATTTCAAACTCTACGTGTCCAACCTTATTATCTTCCCCCATGACAATCCCCTTTTCCAAATTATTCATTCCATTTTGGCTCCTTGTCCTGTGATTTTTTTTTTTAATACCTATCAAATAATTGATACCATTTGACATGAGGCTAATTTTTTTCTTATATTTTTCAGAACCATTTTATTCCAAACCAAGCAATAGTATAAATATCTTACGTAATAAAAGAGATGGAAATAGTGGTTATAAAAGTATTATGTAATTGTGAATGGGATCAATTGTACAGCTCTCTTTGTAAAAACCTACACACCGATTTTAATTTTCCCTTTTTTCTTACATAAGGCACTATCTTGGATGACTGCTATAATTCATTACATTTTAGCTTTAACAATTTGATAGCACTCTTTTAAATTTTACTTAAATCTTTTATTTTACTTGTAAAGTCCTTTGTAATTTTTCAGGAACCATGGGAGTATTTTTCACTAACGAAATAATGAATACTGCCAATCAGAATTACTAACAGCAAACCTAAATTGTCAGTACGTACCATATTTGCATTTCATGTGTATTTGGGATTTGAACTAGGCAGTTAGGTGCTCATTTAAGACTCTTGGTTGTTAAAGGGTTGCAAAGTTAACATTTAGAAAGAAGAAGGATGGTCATCAGACATCAGTATTGACTCACCAAGAATAGTCTCTCCCAGACAAGAAATTGCAAGAAAAAAAGAGTAGAGCTGTATGAAGAGACTGATGAAGGTATACTGATAACTCACTAACAAACTCAGACAGGTACATGTATAAAAAAGCATAAAAAGATAGGTGATAAAGTGTAACTTACAAAAGAGTGACTGAGGAGACTAACATGAATTTAAAGGATCTTTGGAAGGATAACAAAATTGATTTTAAAGGTATTTTGGAAATAAGAGGGTTTTTTTTAATAGGCATAGAGCAGTGTACAGCATAGATTAGACAAGAAAAATGAATGAAGAAAGGCAGAATCACTCACTTCTCTTTTGATACTGGTTCTTTTTCTGCTAAGGAGAAGAATTTTAAAATAGAGAAGAAATAGGAAGAAATTATAAGAAGTGGATTCAAGTTAAGATAATCAAAAAGGGCTCTTCTATTTATCAATGTAATCCAATAGTCCTATCAGTTACAAAGGGCAGATTTGTGCTGAATATAAAGAAAAGCTTTACAATAATGAAAGCTGTTAAAAAAAATAGAGTAGAGAGACTAGAAATGATGTGGCCTTCTATCACTGGAAGTCTTCAATTGGGAATTTGAAGACCATTTTTTGGAAATGTTTTAGTGGAGATTTTGCTTCAAGTAAGCTTTGTCCTAGATAGCACCTGAGGTCTCTGCCAACTCTGAGATTCTATAATTCTGAGTCTAAATTGCTAAATAAATAAATAACTTTTTGATCACACAATGACTTTAAACCAATCCCCACAGTCCTTTATTTTAGTTTAATGTATATGTTGTACACAACAAACACAAACAGCAAAGCATAAGGATTTTTTTAATGTGCTTTTCTGCTATTATAATTTTTGTGACACTTCTAGGACTGATTCACAGTAATTCCATGATCAAAAGAACAGTTTGAGAAATGGTTCCCTATAATCTGAAAGAATTGTTATCTTTTTTCTTAAATGGTCAACATTAAAAAAAAAAAGTGTTGGTTTAATTTCCCAGGAAAATAATCTCTACTATTTCCTTCAGAGCCTTGGCCCCCCTCATCATGAAACATCCAATTATTTCTACTGTCTTTTCAACCCGTAACATTCCTCTCTAAGGCCTGTCCCCTTCTCCCATTGGTGGGTTCCTCCAAAGAACTCCATTTTGAGAAAGTACCAAGGTTAGCCTTCATTCCTTTCCTGGCTTCTGGACTTCAAAAGCATGCATCTATACTGGGCACCTTCATTTCCCACCACCACCACCCCCACACATATTTCTAAGGTCCCTTTTACATGTTCTTTTCCGTCATTAGAATGTAAACTTTTTGAGGGCAGGAGCTGTCTTCTTCTTGCTTATATCTATATCCCAAGCACCTAGCACATTACCTAGCACATAGTAAGCCCTTAATAGATGCTTGCTGCTTTTCTTCCTTCCTTCTGTCCTTTCTTTTCTTTCTTTATTCTTTCTTTGCTCCCTTCCTACTGATATTAAAAATCAAAATACTTCAAAATATCAATAGTCTTTATTGGTGTAGATAGTCCCTTCACTGAGAGAAATTAAATTCTTCTTTAGATAATCTTTTTCCATTGGGGATGACAAGGGGGTGATAGGTGTTTCAGGGACTCCAATGACCAGAGTCCCTGCTGGGCAGTCTGGAAGGAATTCACAAGGCCCAAGCAATCTTTTAAGTCAGGATTGTAAAAGTTTGTTAGGCTTTACAGTTGGAGCAGGTCTTAGGGAACCTGCAACCTTAAAGAAGTCATAGGTATAGTTTATAAAGAGTTACAATAGTAAATCAGATGCCAGTTATGCTAACTAGGTGAATAAGGGTGGGATTAGGGAGGAGTTAAGGAGTGGTCAGTGCTTAAAGGAACATACACTTTTATTATTTACTGTGCAGGTGTATTGCCCATAATTCACTGGGAAATAGCCTAAGTGGGGGCTACGTGGAGGTGTGGTTTTAGGCTTGAAACGTCACTAAGTCAGCTAGCAGTCAGGGCTAACTGAGAAGTGCCTAGTCTGCCACCTATCAGTGTCATGTTTGACAAGATGGATGTTGGGAACCAAGGCTAACAGGGATTCAGGATGTGTATAATTGGCTGAGGAGTTAACTTACAGATAGTGCATTGAATGATTCATAGGTGCAGCTGGCCATTATACTGAGGGGAGATAAACAGTTCATGAATTGTTGCTAGGCAGAGTGCTGGCAGGGGGAAGGGGCATCTGAGGCTGGGGGGGGGGCAGGGAGGGGGCGGAGAATGTGATTTTACAAACTGGCTTTACAAATTGATTTTACAAACTGATGTTAGAAACATAGTCCCCCCAACCCCCCCGGGGGGGGGGGGGAGGGAAGGTATTTATCACCCTGTAGCCAACCTGGTGATGACCTTTTATTAACTTAACTTGGTTAGTCTTAGATGATAAGCTTATAGACTATTTAGAGGCTCATACTTGAAGCCTTTCCAGCTTAGTAGACTTCTGTAGCAGCAAGCATCCCAGTATCCCCAGGGTGGCTGCCAACACAGGTTCTTAGATCTACTTTTCTAAAGGAAAGCAAACTCAAAATGGATTAACAATCTTGCTTTAATCAATCAAACATATCATTCACCTAGTTCAGGGGGGAAAGTTAGCACCCCGAACTTCAGAATATACAGAAGTTACAAGCAAACAGAAACATTTCAAGCAGATAGGCCTCCAACTGACCATTACATCTATACCTAGTCAGTTACGGGAGAGGGAAGCATCAACATCTGGGTTTTTCAAAGCTGGGGGCTCTCAACAGCTTCTCAGAGTCTCATCTGGTAAAATCACACGACACTTCTTAAAGTGAGCCCCAAATTAAAGACTCCCATCAGGGGTTATATAGCCTTCTCCTGGCTCTGAGAATGTAACAATCCTCTTGACCCACTGCCCAATCACAAAGTATCTCCTGAAAAACAAGCCTCCCACCACAGGCTCCAGGTGCACTTAACCTAGGGGCAGGGAAGATCTTAAAAATTTACATTGCTATAACATTCCTGCAGCCAACCTGGTGATGACCTTTTATGAACTTAACTTGGTTAGTCTTAGATGATAGGCATATAGACTATTTAGAGGCCCATACTTGAAGCCTTTCCAGCTTAGTAGACTTCCCAGCGCTTGTGTTCCATTGGGATTGCTTTCAAGAATCCAGAGTTGCCACAATACCATCATGGGTGTCAAGTAGATCCCTAATGAAGATCTATTCTTTACCATCATTTAAAGAAATAAGACCATCAGCATGGTTACTTCATCCACTAAGCCTGATCACAATGTCTCCACAACCTAGCAACCTTCTTGATCAGTTTACAGAGAAAAATAATTCACTACCTTGTATCTAACCCTAGAACAGAGCCTTTCCAAACTAAGATGGCCTGACTCTCAGATAATAGACATCTGGGACTTGCTAAGATCTACCATAACTTGTGCTTTTCTCACAAAGCCATTGAAAGACAAACATTACCTCCACATTAAATTTTAGTGAAAGCTACAATACACAGAAGATATGAAAACAGAACTTATTTTTACCACTTTTAATTATTGACTTGTACTAACATTTTTAAACTATAAAATGTAAAACATACTATCTGAAGGGCAGAATTCATTAGTGGATAAAGTAATTGACTGTGAGTCAGGAAGACCTTGCTGTCTCTATTGCATACTAACTATGTGACCATAGGCAAAGCAGTTAGCCTGTCTAGGTCTCAGTTTCTTCATAGATTAAAAAAGAATACTAATACCTAGAATACCTCCCATGTATGGTGTTGCAAGGCTCAAATAAGAATATATGTATAAAACACTTTGCAAACTTTAAAATATTACATAAAGACAAACAATTATTACCATAGAAAACTAGAGATCTAAAAGTTCAAACCACTGACACTAATAGATCTGAGCCATTTGAATTGTTATGAAAAGTCTGCTTTAGCAATCAAACTGTCAAATCCCTACTACTGACTATTTGAAAATGTTTACCTTATGTTACATAATTATATGCTTAACTTTCAGAGCCTAAAAAAAAAGGTAAAAAGTCTTTTACTGAATCAGAACTGGATGTTTAATGCACTCCTTGGTGAAACTTATTTTTCCACTTGAACCTTGCTACTCAGAGTCTAAATTTTTCAATTCTCAAAGTTCTTAGACCAACACTTTATCCCTTGTTCTGTTCAAGTGTAGCTAGCAGTCCTGTATCCAATCCTAGGTGGAATTAAAATGTGTTAGCACCTTACTAGAAACATATCCTATTCCTTTATAAATGTGTCCATCTCCTGTCATGAATAGGCTAGTGCTAGTTCATCCCTGAACAGACAGTATTGATTTAGTAAATCCCAAAGATTTTTGACCTTTTTAAAAGAGATTCCCACTGCACACGATATTTCAGAGTGTCATGGACTTTTGTGCATTGAGATGAAACCACTACCATTTAAAGTGAGTATATTTCCTGAGAGGAACATAACTGCAGCAATTTGCCTTCCAGTTACTGTATATCTAAAAGTATAGGAAAGGTTTAATAATTTGGGTCCTGAATTTTTCTGAAGATAAGAGAAGTAAATACAGTAAAACAAATTTCCAATAAACTTACCCTTTAAATTTTGAAGAAAGCATAGTTGTGGCATAATGGAAAATATCATTTTTTTAAGGGTCAACAGACCTGGGCTATATTCTAAAATATGCCACTAACTAGTTGTGTAATATTGGGCTAGCCATTAAACCTCTTGGTTTCTATATTTTTTTAATCTGTTAAATGAAAGCAATGAACTAGAGAATTTCCAAGGTTCTTTTTAGGGATCAAATTCTATGAATCTAAGACTTAAACCAAGATTTACATAATGAAGGGGTAGAGGGGAAGAGACTATGATAGAAAAATAACAGCTCACATTTATATGATGCTTCATGGTACATGAAGTGCTTTCCTCATAACAACCCTATAAAATACCCAATGGGTGTAAATATTATTCCACATTTGACATTGAGGTATGGCACCTAGAGACACTCCAATTCACAAAAGGATCCTTCAGTCAATGATATGCCAGATTTAAGATACCTAGGAGTCCACATCCACTAAAAAAAACCCCTCTCGGCCCCACCATGAGTTTACTCACCTAGTTATACAGAGATTGCAATTAATTCAAAGCAAAGGTATTTAATGAAATATCATAGTAAAGACAGGGATAGAATATTTTTCTCCATAAACCTGAGGCATCCTTTTCCCACTTGTACATACCATCAGTGGAAAGAGTGAATAAAGACAGAAAATGCTGATTCATAGGTAACATACATGGCCTGAGTACATTATGGAAAGTAACAAATGTAAAGAACATGGATGACTATGGAAGGAAGATATATAAGGAAACCATAATCTCTACTTCTGGTGCTTTAGCATCATTGATGTCTTGCATTGATATCATTCCTTTGCCCCTGCTGAACCAGTCCCTCCTGCATCTTGCATGATGTGCAATACCTGCCCAACAAATAGGTGTTTCTCTTTTGGCCTCATATGGTAAATGTTTGATGGTGTTCTGCTGTTGCTGTCTGCTGTCAGATATGTGTCCGCTATGTATATGATCATGATCTGATTTCTGCTCAAATCATTACCTGAGTTTATTTTGGTTCCATAAGGGAAAAAGCAAGCTGTTCCATCAATCCTTTAACTTAAAGCCCAGAGGCATCTTTAATCAAACTAAGGAGGAAAAAAAAAATGAGAGTTTCTCCTATAATAACACAAGGGAAAGGGAGCATAGGGGAGATCGAAGCTGTTTTGCTGAGCTTTGACCAGAAAGGATGTTCCTTGCCTCAGGTGCCAAATTCTTTGAAACACAGATCTATCCCCAGCTAACTACTGTTAATCAGGGGGTAAGCCCATTTCTTAACCTATACTTCCTGCCCACCAAGAACAGCCTTTCTGTCTGAAGTCTCACTCTAATTTGTAATGAGAAAATTCTTATAACTTCTTGCTTAATTTTCTATTTCTAACCTGCACACAATGAACATCAGTGCAGAGATAACCCTTCTACCAAATCGTCAAGGGCCGTTTGGGTAGCAGAGTTTCCCAAAGATTTTCAGATCACCATATGAGACTCCCCATACAAATGAATGGGAGGGAATGACCTTGAAGATTCAGAACGATGGAGACTATGAAAGCAAATAAAACACATTAAATCGTTGAGTTCATGAATGAATTCCAAAGTAATAATTCAGGAGTTTTAACCTAATAGAAGAATTGTACTTGGCCAAGTGCCTGAGGCAATATTCAGTAAGCCTGGACAAGGAAATTAGAGTTGTATTTTTTTTTTAATTAGCTTCTTAATATGGGGAAGAAGGTGACGAATTTGAAGGAAGAAATAGATTGCGTATTTCAGAGACATTCTCTTTTTTCATTTCAGAAAAGTTATGTCATAGTCTTCTTAATTTAAGAAATTCCACCTTATTTTGGCTAGAAAAAAAATTAATACTTTTCCTAGCACAGAATTAGGCCTTGTATTACTTTAATTCATATCATTTTCTGATCTTGTACTCTCCACATATCTAATTCCATTGTGTATGTAGGAATGCAAAATAGGTTTCTACCTTGTTACATTTCTCTCATCAGCAATGTCATCTAAATTCTGTTATCATAATTCCAGTCTTTCCTATTTGGGGCCAAATTACCCTAAGGAGCTATCTAATGTGCATTGTAAACTAACACACACACATACACACAGGCACACGCGAACACACACACACACACACAAACACCCAGTTGGGGTGTAAATGCACCTTTGAGTTCATGTTTGATCCAGTAAATTAGACTCTTCCTACCTGAAGAAAATGTACTTGCATTCTGGTTTATACTGAATATTTAACTTTATCTAGACCCCTCAGCTATTACCCATAATGTATATATAACTACACTTTCCCTTATTATATTTCTTCCATTGTACACAAAACATTTATATTCAAATAGACTGCTGAATGGAATTCATGTATTTGTTTTTGTTTTTTAGAAAAGAAAGAAAACTCAGTATTAGCACTGAGACACTTAATCCAATCATTAACTCAAGTCTTAAAAGGTGGACATAGACTGTGAGCAATCTAGAATACATGCTGTCACCCTTATACCACCCAGAAATAATGATTAAATGTTATCACTAAACAAAGAACACTTAAAATAGGAAATAGAGAACAAGCCCTACAATTTACCGTTTGGAGGGGAGTGTGAGAATTAATCCTACTTAGTGCAAGCATTCCAACCCAGTGCAAAAAACAAAACTGAAAGTTATAACAAGGCCAGAATTGTGTGTTATCTAACATTTGTACCTTTTCTGTGCATAGAAAAGTATTCTATTGGGCAGCTAGGTGGCACAGTAAATAGAGCACTGGCTCTGGAGTTAGAAGAACCTGAGTTCAAGTCCCACCTCAGACACTTGACACTTAACTAGCTGTGTGACCTTGGGAAAGTCATTTAACCTCAATTTTCTTGCCTTCCCCCCTCCAAAAAAAAAGGCATTTAATTTTTTTTTTAATTAGAAAAGTATCCTGCAAATGTAAGGTGCTTAATTAGTATTGTTGTTCAGTCTTTTCAATTATGTCAGACTCTTCATGACCCCATTTGCACAAAGATACTGGAGTGGTTTACCATTTCCAGATCATTTTATAGATGAGGAAACTAAGGCAAGCAGGGTTAAGTGACTTGCCCAGTCTCACATCTATTTTCTGAAACCGGATTTGAACTCAGGAAGATGAGTGTTCCTGACTTCAGGCCTGCCACTCTATCCACTAGACAAACTAGCTGCCTATCTAATTAATAATGAGTGAATTAAATTAAAATGCCTCAGTATCTGGGTATATTTTTTTTGAGATGTTAATTGCTTACATGATATGCATAGAGCAGATTGCAATAAATACTGATTATGGACTTATTTGGGAAGTTTTGTTTATTTTTGGTCATCTCACATATATTTGCTTATTCTGTTGTATGCTACTACAGTCAGAGACTAAGAGTACTTCCTTTGTAATACCCAAGGTCTTTTAATATAGAACTCAGTATTGGTCAGTGTTACTGACTGAACTCCAAAAATGTCTTCACATATTGGCTGAGGTCCTAAAGTAATCTTTCATATACTATTTCCCAACTCATTCCCAGTGGTCTTCCTCATGGATCTCGCATTGGCAGCTCACAAGGTGTGTGTACCAAAAGGTAGAACCAGACATGATTTTAATGGTTTATGATAGGGGCAGTTTTTGCTCAACTTCCTTTCTACATCCCTCTGCCATGTTCTAAGATGCACTTTTAGAGTATTTCAGGAATGTCTGTTACTTGCTCAAAGCCCTTTACTTTGGCATTCTAATGAGGTCTGCCTTACCCACAAAATACTGTATGCTTGAAAAATTCTTCCCCACTCCTAGGCCTTGTGATTTAACCATTGCACCACCTAGCTGCCACCACAAAAATAGAGACCATTAATTTTACATCTCTCTCCCAAAGTATTCTGATAGAAGTATTCAATTAAATTGGTAATTAACAGTTTTAAAGAAAATGAGGAAATGAATGGAATATTTGCTTAATAAGCCTTAGCAGATAAAAATCTTAAGCAGTCTTATTCTTCTTAAAAATGCTAGCTTTTTTCAGGTTTTTGGTTTCTGTTTTCTACCAGCTTAGATTTGCTTTTTAGGTATCTTTATTTTTTAACAGTTTTCACCAAAAAGGTAAAAAAGAAAAACAAAATTTTGAAGGCTGTTTACAAAGCTAGTAGGAAATTTCTGCATATATTTTGACCCAGATATTCTTATGTCCCAGGTATATGACATTTCAGTCTATGCTAGAAATCTTTGCAAGCCTAAAAGCACCAAAGAAATGGTCAGCTATTATTACTATTATTATTAAAACTTGTTAAGTGTACTTTCCTTGTATTGATAATCTGTATCCATATACCTATAGAAGCCAGAATGAAGGATGAATACGGGGTGTAGATAAAAACAAAATTTTAAGCAAAAATAACACAATTTATATGGTTGTGAGAATTTCCAGAACTTCAGAATTACTTCACTTCATGACCCAAAGCACATGCTTTTAAATAATATCAGTGGAGTTCAAAGTCTTTTGAGGACCAATTTGATTCTGGGGAACAGCCAAACATCTCTCAGAGCAAAGCCTTGTGAGTGATGTGAATGATCAAGCTGTGAGATTCTAGGATAAAGAAAATTTTTAAAATTAAGTGGAGTGCCTCCAAAGTAATGAGACTGGCTTTCCTAGCTACCAAACAGCCCTTGCATAATTTATTCATTTACTTGCAGCCTGAATGCAGAAAATTTGCCTGACTTCTTACCTTCCTTCCAGAAAAAGAAAGCAGGCAGGCACAGAGCCTATTAAAGCCTTTTAAGTAAATGCCAAAATTTGGCAGATGAGTGTTTTTACCTCATATTTATGTTTGGGATACTTTGTGACCTTTGTCATTAATTAGGCAGTTGTGTGATACAAAGGATAGAAGGAGCTACCTAGGCCTGAAGTGAGTAAGACCTCACTTCAAATCTGGCCTTGAGCACTTAGCTGTGTGGCCTTGGGCAACCCACATAATCTCAGTTTCTTCATCTATAAAATGGGGATAATAATAGCACCTATCCCCAAGAATTGTTGTAAGGATCAAATAAGATACTATTTGCAAAGTATTTAGTACAGTGCCTAGTACATGTTGGTACTGTATAAATGCTAGTATTGTTATTATTAATTAATTAAAATACTAATATTTGCATAGATGTACTGTTAGGTTTTTTTGTTTGTTTCGGTTTTTTTTTTTTTTAGTGATAGTTAATACATAATGGATGCTCCTAGCTGAAGTAAGCTTTAATCCACTATTCCCAGGTTTATCTCCTTCCTGTTTTCAATACATTGCTAGGTTTTCAATTTATTCAACAAATGTTTATTAAGCCCCTATTAGCACAAGGCAAAGCAACGTCCTGCTGTGGAGGCATAAAATAGAGTCCTTGCCTTAAAGAAACTTTTAATCATTTATCTTTAAAATGGGTAGGTAGCTTATTTTATATCAAGGACCAAGGAAGTATAAAATATATTAAATATGAGCATCCACTTTTGAAAAATAACAATTAATTTGATTTTTTTCTAGGAGAAATATAAAAGTTTCAACTCATTTGCTTTTTAAATTAAGGACAAGGAAAATCAGACTATTGATTACAACAAATAGTAAACAAAATATCATGTCATAGTAGACTACCTAGAGAAAAAGTTTGAAAGAGCAGCATAGGAAAAGTGAAACATTTGGGGCCCCTTTCTTCTTCCCTCAGTGTCTCTCTCTGTCTCTCTATCTCTGTCTCTCTCTCTCTTTCCCTCTCCCTCTCTATTCATCTAATATCCTTGCTATAATATAAAACTAAATCATACCATTTACTTTGTAGCATTTAATAAACTTTATTTTTCCTGTTCCTAATTTTAAATTAATGTGAAATAATTTGAACCTTTTGCATTTATCTTTCCAAAATGACTCAAAATATAGTTGCCTTTAACTTTCTGTATCCTGAGATTGATTCCACTCATCTTTCTCCCCATGGACAAAATCTCCTTAACTTAAAAAAAAAAAAAGAATTCTCACCACCTATGTAAACAATAATAATTGCTCAAATGTATATCACTTCAAACTTTGCTTAATGTTTCATATTCCTTTCCCCATTTAACATGTAAAAATATCATTATTTGATATCATGATATTTTCTATTACTTCAGGCTTAAAACTTTAAAAACAAGTTTGTTTACCCCTTAAAATATAACTTATTAAAAACAAGTAATATACCATCAAAAATTCTACATTTTTTTTTACTAATCCTTTTCTTACTAATGGAAACTTTTCTTACTAATCCTCAAACATTACTATTTGTCTTTTTTTGTGACTTTCACAAAACAGATTAATGGAACTACCACCCTATAGGCCCCTCTCTTGATTGATTATTCCCTAGCTTAGACCACCACTAAATGAGGAGATCAGTCATGCTTATTTCACTCATACCTCCAGTCAATTGTGCAAACTTCACCTCCTATCTAGCTGCTTTGTCCATACTCAGGTACCTTCCCCCTTTTCCCTTTTTAGTTACCTTTTATGTATGGCATTCATACATGAAAATGTAAGTTCCTTAAGGGTAAGGATTATTTGTATTTGCATCTCCAGCCCAGTATCTGGCACAGAGTAAGTTCTTAATAAATGCCTTATCTATCTATCTATCTCTCTCTCTATCTATCTATCTATTTATCTATCTATCACCTATCTACCTACCTATCTGTCTGTCTGTCTACCTATCTATCTATCTATCTATCTATCATCTATCTATCTATCATCTATCTACCTGTCTATCTATCTCTCTGTCTGTCTGCCTGTCTATCTATCTACCTATGAAACATTTATAGATTCAAAGAAAGCTGTTTTAGAATAGAAGGAGTACTGAATTTAAAAATCAGAGAAGCTGTGGGGTTTTTTGTTTTTATTTTTTTCACTTTGCAGATCTTTTATTTCATGTCTAAGTTGTGCAGAAGACACGTGCATATGTTTTAACTAAAAAAAAAAAATAAGACAAAGCATGAGGAGAAAGCGGGTGAGGAAGCAGGGCTTCAGGGTACCACAGCTGACATGCTAATGGCTTTCCAGACATGCCTTTTTCCAGTCCTGCCCTCTTAGCTGTACAGTGCATTTTAACATAGTTTTGTATTCTCCTGTCAAATCTGCCTCAGTCTTATACTTGTCTGGTCCTTGTCTCATGTTGTCATTGTGGATAACGGTATCATGGGTCCTCTTATTCTCATCCCTGGCTTGGGACAGCTCATTTGTCAATGTCTGAAGCTGTCTCTGCACACACTCATTCTTCTCGGCCTTAGTGATAACTTTTCTCTTCTTTTGGTCATACGCGATGCCCTCACTTGTAGCCGCTGTACTCATTCCATTCATCCTGCAAGTTCTTGTGCACTTGCTAATTTCCAGACTATACATAGGAGGTGGTGGCGGTGGAGGGGGGTTCTTCACATGGGGAAGCGCTTCCTTAGTCTTGACAAGATCGTCTTGGGCTTACCTGGCCCTGAGCTGCCATTCTTCCACCTCATCCTCTTTATACCTCCTGGCCTCATCCTAGGAGAGCAGTCTTGGCAATGTATTCAGCACACTCAGCATCAGCTCCTGCTTCTCTCACAACATCTGCTCTTTCTCTCATTTGACAGTCTCTCTTCTTTTAGGTTTCCAACTGCTGCCTCCCCAGTTGTTTCTGCTGCTTCTCCTCCCAAGCTTGGGCTGTCATCTCCTATACCTCAATGGTATCTGGCTTCCTACAGCAGAACATGTAGAGCCCATGGTTCCCCATGCAAATCTGAAGGATCTGCTTATTAATCTGGAGGCAAGGGGCATAATATACAAAGTCAGGTGTCTTCTTGCAGATGGGTTTAATGACAAACTTTTTGTAATTGAAAGAGAAGTTTCTGATTTTGCACCAAGGGAAGCCAGTCTTTGGAGTCAATTTATCATCTTTCTCATAAATATTCAGCCCAAGGGCATCCCCTCCAAGCCAAAGGTCTGCTCCTTTTTTTTTATCTCAAAATAATTGATCCCATACATCTCCAAATCCTGAACAATCTTCAAATACTTCAGCATAACATTATCTTTCCTGGGGATCCAGTGCTTGGCATGCCACACCTGCACCCAATCCTCCCACTGTTACCTGGAGAGCTTGTGCTGGTCCATTACTCTCTTCCAGGATCAAAAGTTCAGAGCTGAGCTATCCAACCTTGTGTACGTCATTGTTATAGTCTCCAAACTTGACTTGAACAGCATAGCACCCAAGGAGCACTGCGGTCTCAGTACGGCAGTAGATTTCATCACTGAGGATTCCATCTTTCACTTATAGAAAGAACAGCTTCTGGATAATGTCCTGAATCAGTTCTTCTTCCTGTGGGTAGAATTTGGCCAGGAATTTGAACTGGAAGGAATTCTCCTTTCTGATTTCCTGAGCAAAGACCTTTTTATCAATCTTCAACCAGGTTGGAAATCCTTTATTATCCACATATTGGAGGCCAAAGTACCATACTTCCCAAAGGCCATTGGTCTTAACCACCTGGTCAAAGAAATAGTTGCTTTCTAGTAGTGAGCTCAATGACAAACTCCAGCTCTGCATCCATGGCAGTAACACAGATATTGATTGGTTTTGGCATTTTCAGTCCCTGGTGTGTTCCTTAATATTCCTTCAAAAAAAACTTTTGTGCAAAAGAGCTCTCTTCTTTCCCTGAGTAGTGCAAACTCAGTCCTCAGTTCTTCCAACCAGCTGGCAGTCAGTGGGCTAGTGCACTTCTCACCCTGGCTGCTCCAATGACCCAGCTTCCTGGGACCCCTGGCAGGCAGGCTAGATGGAGGGCCAGTGGGTGTGAAGAAATTGTGTTTAAATACTAGCATTAACACTACCCACGAGACCATAAACAAGTCATGTAACACCTCTGTGCCCCATTTTCCTCAGCTATAGAATGATGGAATTAGAATAGATGAACTTTAAGGACTTCCAACTTGAAATCTATGATCCATTGAAAGATACTTTTCATACATACTAGATTTTGTCAAGCTTATGTAAAATGACGTAGTTCTTCATTTCCCCAGTTATAGTCCTGCAGCTTTCACTTCCTGCAAATGGCTTTAACTCTAGCTCTAGGTCCCCCTTTCCACACAGACCCCCTGAGTAATACCTCAAGCTTGAGATACATTGTGTGAATGGATAGGGATCCCATTAAAAACAGTTTACTAGTTGACACATCAATTAAAAGGGAAGAGAAGGGAATAGTTTTACTAAGCACCCATTGTATGTCAGGCACTGTACTAAGCACTTTAACAAATATCTCACATGAGATAATAGTTGAGTAATGAGCCATTAGCAACTTCCTAGCAATAACTTTAACTTACAAGTTGTTTCCTTTTACAGAGCTCCCAGTTATTATTCTAAGTTCATCCCCAAACAAATCATTTTAAAAGAAAAGTCTAAATGCTTTCTTCACATTTTGCCCTCACTTCCTCTAAGAGAGTAGTTCTTAACTTTATCATGGACCCTTTTGGCAGTTTGGTGAAGTCTTTTGGAATCTTCTCAAAATTATATTTTATATTGGTAAAATGTATAGGAGTGTAAAAGATATCAAAAGTAAGTGAAAATAGAGATGTAATTTTTTTTTCTCTCCAAGTACACAAATCATTTGAAATCTCTCTATGAACTGCAGATTAAGAACCATTCTATACAAAAGTTCTTGCCTTTAAAAAATTCAGAGAGTAAGATTAGCTAGTTAGCATAGATGTAGGAAATATACATGTTCACCCTGTACATTTTGTTTATGAGAAAACATATACCACAAGTTTCTTCTGTCATCCAGGATTCAAATCAATTCAGTTTAATTCAATTAAGTATATATTAAGCACCTACTACATGCTAAGAAAGTGTTAGGATATGAAAGCAACAGTGAAACAGTTGCTGACCTCAAGAAACTTATTTTCTTCTGGGACAATGCAATGTTGAAATGGTAAGGGAATTTGAAGATATTCCCTGCCCTTTAATAAGCCTAAGGGAATTTGAGGACCTTCCCTGATTTGAAAATATACTCTGCCCCCTAATAGGCTGAATGTGGTCCCATGGAGCCTGTGCTGGGAGAAGTTTGCTGAAGGATGAGTCAGAGCCCAACAGGAGAAGGTTGCTTAGGGGGAGGCTTGTTTTTCACACCTTGTTACTTTGTAATTAGGAAGTGGGTCACAAGGGTTGGGATGTTCTCTGACCCTGGAAAAGGAGATTATATATATCTGAGGTGAGGTTTTACTTTGGGGCTCATTTATGGGAAGAGCTGTGTGATTTGACCAGATGAGACTCTGGGCAGTCATTGAACCCCATGGTTTTGAAAACCCAGCTGTTGGTACTTCTATCTCTTGTAACTAACACTGTATGGATGTAATGGTCAGACAGCTGGAAGCCCTGACTGTTGATCTGTTGAATTGTGTTATTTTCTCTGTATTTTTGTCTGCTTGTAACTTCTGTTGCACTTTCTGAAGTTTGGGGTGCTGACTTTTTCCCCTGAATTAGGAAATGATATATGTTTGATTAGAGTAATATTGTTAGCCCTTTTTGAGTTGCTTTCCTTTAGAAAAGCAGATCAAAGAACCTGTGCTAGCAGCCATCCTGGGTATGCTAGGGTGCTTGCTGCTACAAATGTATACACAGACAAGTTAATATTATTCATCTGAAAGTCCTGAAGATTTCACAAGCACCTCTGTAAATTGCTAAGTTGAAGAATTCTGCATAATCTTTCAATGAGAGGATGTAATGATTCATATACAAGGCAAACTCTAAGCCAAAAAGTAATGACCTAAATTTACCCAAAGCTCAAAGAATTGCCAAATATTCCTTCTAGGATTCCCCTCCCCCCCCCCCTGCCATGGCAATAATTTTTTTTGAGCTATGTCACAGGATATTTTACATTCAAATACACATTTATTAAAAATATCCAACTCAGCATCTGATGAATTGCCATGATAAAAAAAAAGTTGCTAACTCTGGGCCCCTCAAACTAGGTAAGGAATTCAAAGCTTATTTCAGCTTTCTGAAGCCTTCTCAACACTGAGAACTGAGGTTAATAATGATAGAGATATGCTGGTAAACTGTCTAACAACTAGCTCTCTGGGGTGAGGATGCCTGTATGATATGTTTTCAAATTTAATCTATATTATTAACATTTTCTCTTTCACTTTCTTAAGTCAAGAAATCAAAAAACAATAAATGTAATTATAACTGCTCATACTGAAAATTTAACAATCTGCTCTCCAGATCCAATGTGAACTGGCAAGAATACACCACTATATATGGGTAATCCTTTTGAGTTTACTCTACTTTGTTGTCAGAAAAAGGTCCAACTATGGTTTCCAAATGAAGAATAAGCCTTGCATACTTAGCTGCTAGTCCCTCAAATATCCTGGAAAATTTCTTAGTTAATAGCTACTTAATTATGTCAGAAGGGATTTAGGTGCCTATTTCCTATCAAGTATCTTAATAGCTATCCTTTGTAAGTCCAAACTAGAATTTACTAAGCATGACCTGAGGGGTTCCATATTCTCATTTACATTTTCACTGCAAATTGTTATATTACCAATGCTGATGGGGTAAATGCAATTAGGAGAGCTAATAATATACTAACCAATCCTTGGAAAGAAGTAAACAAGTTCTGCTACATTTGAGATAAGACATTAAACTCATATACCTTATCTAGTATTATTTTGGCTTGAATTCTTCCATCTAAGTCCATTTGCCAGAAACCTATATGGCAGTCTAGGGTTGAGATGGTTTTAGCAGTTCCTGATATGTCACAAAGTATGCAAATTATGGGAATGGGTAAGTGTAGGCTATAGGATTCAATTTTCTGTAATACACAGAGAAATTAGTTGCGCTGTCTGGTTTTGAAATGAAGACAAATAGAGAAGTCATGGGGCTTGTCAAAGTTGTCAATCTCCCCCTTTAAAAATCTATTCTACCTCTTTGATGATAGCCTCAACACCTTTCCACTGCCTGTACTTCACGTAGCAAAATTAGTTCTACCTAGATTACTTTAAATATATTTGTAAACTTACTCAATAGGTATAATTTGCTCCTCTCAGCTTAAAAACAGTCCTGAGATCTGAATTGTTCCAGTTGTTCCATGCTGCATTGCTACAATGAGTTTATCTACCTTCTCTTCTCTCGCCAAGCTTTTTACTCTCTACCCTTTAAGATGAGGACTCACTTTTTGCTTTATTGATAAAATTAAGCCTATTTGTCTTGAGTTCCCTCTTCATCTCAAAAATACTTGACATCATCCCCATTCTGTTCCCCTTTACTACAATCTCTCATAAATGCTAACCCTTCTTGCTAAGCCCAACCATTCCAATTATTATATTATAATTATTCTTTCCCTTCCTATTGTCTCCTGTACATTGCCCTTTCAATCATACTCTCTCTTTCACTCACTGTTCTTTCTTTCTCTACTGCCTTCAAGCATACCCAAGTCTGCTTCATTCTTACAAAGCCTTCAGTGGGCTATAGTATCTTTTCAAGTCTTTACCCTGAATCTCTCCCCTTTTCTCAAACTCCTAGAAAAAGCTATTTATACTTATTGCTTACACTTCCTCTCTTCTTATTAATTTCCCAACCATTTGCAATCTGGCTTCCAGCTTCATCAGTCATCTGAAACTGCATTCTCTAGAGTTACTAATGATCTCTTAATTGCCAAATGTGATAGTCTTATCTTCATCTTCATCCCTTTCCAAACTATCTACTGCTTCTGACACTGTTGACCAACCTTTCCTCCTACATACTTTTTCTTCACTGCATTTTCATGACACTGATCTCTCCTGATTTCTCCTCCTTGTCTGACTGCTCCATCTGTCTCACTTGTTGACTAATCATACATATCATAAACTTTCAGTATAAATGCATTCTAAGACTTTATCTTTGGATCTCTTATCCTTTCTATGTTCTCTGTCTGTCAGTCTGTCTCTGTTTCTCTGTCTCTCTGTGTATCTCTCTCTCTCTCTCTCTCTGCCTCTTTCTCTCTCCCTCTTCTGTTCTCTCTCTTCTTCTCCCTCTCTCCTTCTCATTCTCCCATTCCCTCCCCTTCACCTATTAAAATTCATTTAAAAATTATCTTTATCAGGTACATCTCTATGTGCTAATAAATGTTTATCAACTAACTCCCTGGGGGTGGGGGAATATGACACAATATAACACAACCTTAAGCTTAAAATATGCATTATTAATTCTTTCTTTCTCATTTTCTTAGGTATAGAAATCAACAAAACAATAAGTCAAATCCTGATTTGTAGCTTTTGCTGATTTCTGCTGTATAAATGCTAGCACTGAAAATTTAACAATTGGCTGTCACAAACCAGTTGAAGCTAGTCCAGCACACTCCTATATCACTCCCAGATTTTACACCTAGCACCAGTCTTTCATTATCAATTGCTTATTCTGGAAATGTCAAGTTGGATGTCTCACAGATGTCTCAAATTAACATGTTCAAACTAAAACTCGTTATCTTACCTCCAAAACCCCTTCTACCAGACTTCTCCATTTTTAGTTAACATTTCTATGGTGTTTTAAGCTTTATTAAGCCCTTTATAAATATCTCATTTGATCCTCATAACAACCCTAGGAAGTAGGTGCTAAGTGATGAAAAAACTGGGGCAGACAGAGGTTAAATGGTTTACCCAGAGTTACACAGCTAGAAAGTGTCTGAAGCTGAATTTGAACTCAACCATTACTGAAGCCAGGTCTAGTTTTCCAACCATTGAATCACCTAGCTGCCTATCTATGTTAAGGGCACCACTATTCTTTCAGTTTTCCAGATTCATAACTTTGGCATTATCTTCAATTGTTCATTCCCTCTCACCCTACATTTCCAATTGTTTACCAAATCTTGACACCTTCAGGATTTCTGGATCTTTCCATCTGCCCAGCAGCTGGACTTTCCTTTATGAGTTGTCTCCACTAATTAGGGTGTGAGTTCCTTGACATCAGGGGCTATCTCACTTAAGAAAAAAAAATTATAACATTATCATTTAGCACAAAAATTGGCACATAGCAAGTACTTAAAGGATTTTTTTCATTCATTCACTCATTCATTCATTCATTCATTCATTCATTCATTCATTCCATGTCTTGAATGTGCTCTCTCCTTATGTTTGCTTCTTGGAACACCTAGCTCACTTCAAAGAAAGGTTTTTCTGCCACCTGATTTTCTCTATTGTTAAACCCCTACTCCATCACTGTATGTTTAAGGAACTGTTCCTAGTATGACAAGGAACAGAATAATGGGAACTCAACCCGTTGTAGTTCTCCACATAGCCTTTGAAATATGAGAAAATATTCTTTTTTTTTTCTTATCTACTTACCACATAATGAAGAAAGAACTTTTTCTGCTAAGCTGAAATGGAGTGTGTGAACAAAAGACTCCCATAAGGGGAACTCAATCTCTTTCCTAGTGTTGAAAAGAGAAATAACTGCTGTAAGCCTGAGGGTGGGCATAGGGGTGGTGGAATGGAGGAGTGAAGGAAGAATCCTCCAATGGCCAGCTGCCCATCTTCCCACCTGGGCCAACATAGCACCATGAATTTGGCTCCACTATTTCTTTGACACCATTCTTTCCTTGAATAGGTGAAGGAGTATTGGGAGTTTAATGGACTAGATCAACAGTCAGCAAATTAAGGCTTGAGGACTAAATCTAACCCACCTTTTACTTTTTTTTGTTTTGTTTATTTATGCCTGTAAACTAAGTGTAAAAATTGTTATATTTCTTAATAATTTACAATCCCTAGACGAATCTTGTGGCTTCAAAAGATCAGAAGAGTCATTAGGGATCCAAGAAATGGAATCCATACCAGAGTTTTCTAGCTGCTGAATCTGACAAGATGCCAAGAAGACTTCTGAGGAATGACTTGCTTGACTTATCCCAGCAGTGGTTAGACTCCAAAATACCCTATCCTACTAGGAATATTTGGAACTGAACTCAGTGGGGCAAATGTTTTATAGCTACTGCTTTAAGTCAGAGCCCCCTTCCTATGGACTGAAGTGATGGAAAGGAGAATGTGACCTCCCTCTCACGTTAAGAGGATGTGTTTGGGTTTTGGTTCTTGTTGTATCTTCTCAGTAACCATGACTCTGTAAAAGCTGTGATGTTATTTGGTTGAATGATGGTGGAGCACTAATCAAAGATATCTCTTATGTCGATAGTAACTGGCATTGGTTATATAATATTGAAGAAATGACTGGCAATTGACATTGGATACACTAGAATGGCAACTTACATTGATAGCATTAGAAATGTATCTGCATTCCTCCAGTTACTTCTAGGACTCTGGAAGGGTAGAAGGAAGAGGAAATGTAGTCAGCTTTGCCCTAGGGAAACCCAACTTGCCAGTGAAAGTGGGAGTTTAGATAAGGACCCTAGGGCTTATGCAGACAACACTACTAATTAAAGATTTGAGAATATACTTAAATTGTGAGAGGAAGTAAGAAAAGAAAACATGGGTTCTGACCTTATAGTAATAACTTACATGAGGATTCAATGATATCCATTAATAGAAAAATTATATGTATTTTATCAGAATAAAGAAGGAAACAAATGATTTATGATTATTCAGATATGGATTGTCCTTATTCACAAACAGTGCGTGTTCCATAAATTCACTTTTAAGTAAGTTGTTTCAAACATGGGAGATGCTTCTCCATAGAAACGATTCTATACCTTGTAATTAGTTTTCAAAATTAGCCCAGTAAGTTTTTTTTTAACATGTAACATGGTTGATAATTGTACATTTGAAATTTCTTTTTTCCTTCTAAATATGTATCAAAAAACCCAACAACTATGTTTCAGGCACATCATAATTTTGCAAAATGTTTAATATAATCAATTCAATAACTAAGTTAAATTACTAAATATATTCTTCCTAAGGTTATGTTACATAGTACATGAAGAAGAACAAGCCTATTTTGAGGATACACGACTGTCAGTACAGATTTGTGTGAAAATTCCTCTAACTGTATTCCTAACTCTCCTCTGGACTATGGATTATGCTATTCAAGCCTCTTCCCTTGGAAGCTCAACTCTAGCCCTAGACTTCACACATTGGAAGTACCCTCCCTTTCAATGGTTTCTCCCCCTTGATTGACTATCTCCTCCCAGAGTCTCCATTTTAAGGAGGATTTCCAGCCTAGCCATGTTTTCATTCCTCTCCAGGCTGCACTGCTGACTCTCCTGTAGAACACCTCTGCCATGCCCCATTCCAGGTAACACTTCTCAGCTACTTTAGGGTAGTTGAACTTTAACTGTTTTTCTTTCTGCTTTTTTTGTATTCCCATTGCTTAGCCCAATGTCTAGTTCATATCAAGTGCTTAATAAATACTTCTTGACTTTACTTGACTTGGAAATTTAGAGGGAATTTCGGGTCACTTATAAGAGCTAAGGCTGACAACACTGATCCTTTATTATAGCAAAATTTATGATTTTTCATTTTTCTTGATATAGGTATATCATTTGTAAGTCCCTTATATTTATTGACTATGAGATTTTTTGTATTGAATATAAAAGGTAATCTCACTGCTATTCCTCAAAAGCAACATCATTTTTTTCAACCTACAAGGCAGAATTCAATCTCATTCTACTTTTGATTCTTTATATTATATTTCTTTCTGTCTTGGTCTTTCAGTGTTATCCTCTCTGTCTTGTTTCTTTCTCTTAGTCTGTGTCTGCTGCAAGTGAACATTCTGATCACTAGAAAAGTATATTCCATAATGAAATAGGGTTATTGTATCAGGCTTCTCCAGAGTCATGATCCCCATATATCTCCCTCAATTTATTACATTTTCACAACAATAACCTTCTAATTATTAAATGGTTTTCCCAGAAGCTAGAAAGAGGGTGCTCCAGATAGCTAAAATGAACATTGCACTTGTTAGAAGCTATAAATCAATAAATTGCTTTTCTAATCCTTAACCATTCATAAGCTTGAACATTGTAATTGAGGCATTGCAAGATCTTTATTAAAGTCCTAGACCTGATATTTTAAACTGAGATGCTGATACCTACAAGGCCTAGCCTAAGTAGACAGCTTCCTATAGCCAAACATAAATAATCAGCTTAACTTCAGGGTTTAATGATCTGCATAAATCTCTTCTCCTCTCCAAATTAGCTGATGAAAGCATGAATGGATGCCATCTATGGGTGGCCTGTAATTTCATCTCTATACTGATGTAGATTACAACCCAGCTGTCATTTATAGTGTAGTAACACTGTCTATAGCACAGAGAAGAGGAATATCTATGGACACACAAAATATAAGAGGAAGTATTCAAACCCAGTTATTCCTGCCTCAAAGTCAAATATTCTCCCACCAGGGGTGGGGAACCTACCACCTCAAGGCTACAGGTGGCCCTCTAGGTCCTTGGGTGTGGCCTTTTAAAAAACTGAGTCCAAGTTTTACCAAACAAATCCTTTTATTTAGGGGATTTGTTCTGTGAAATTTAGATTCAGTCAAAGAGCCACACTTGAAAACCTAGAGGGCCATATGTGGCCTCAAGGTTGTAGGTTCCCCACACCTTTTACACTTTGTTGCCTCATTGCAAAGTGCTACACTTAGAGTATATTTCTCTTAAAAGAAGTCTATTCTCATCCGTCCAATTTCTAGTGCCCCCAATTGTTTTATATTTGCTTCATATGTATTTCATATTTAACTTTTTGAGTACATGTACATGTTGTTTTTGTCAAAGATAATGTCAGTTCCTTGAGGACAGGCACTGTTTCATTTTGATATTTGTCTCAAGAGAATTACATGTTGATATGACTATCTGTAAGGGTTATGGGATTTAAAGATCTTCCATGCCCCATTGGACTTGCTGACGTAGCAGGAAGGGGCAGAGCAAGAGGAAGCGGAAGCCAAAACTAGAGTTCCTGCGGTGGCTAGCAGGGCGGCGACTGCGGCAGCAGCAGCAGAGGCAGCGGCTGCAGCAGCACGAAGACCTTTTTGAGTCAGCCAGAATTTCTGCTAAGGACTCCTGCTAAGGACTGCCAGGGGCCAGAGCTGCTGGGAACACGCTTCCTGGATGCTGGGTGGTTGCTGTGAGTGGGGAGAGGAGGACCTTTGCCTGAGGTAGCCTGTTCTGTTTTAAAGGCTTGAGAATGTGGGTACTTTCTACTTTATCTACCTGTGCCAATTTCATAACTACTCTGATGGCTTTCACTTTCTGGTTTTGGGACTCAGTCTTTTGGTGTTTTAATAAATTTTCTAGCTTATTCCCCCATATGGCAAGCCTGATGTATTTTGTGATGGATAATTATATCAGCATATCTGTAATTTCCATAGGCATTGTGAATATGGCATTGCTGATACACTATCACAAAGTAGATCTTGTTGAATGAATGAAAACCTAAGTAGAGTAATGCAGTAAAAATCTATCTCCCCATAGGTTCTATCCATTGGTTCTAGTTCTACCCTCTGGGAATAAGCAAAATAAGTATAATCTCTTTTCCCTTGTGACAGCCCTGTTAAATGCTCAAAGGCAGCTATCATGGCCACGTTTACATCTTCATCACACCTATTTAACACCAGCTCCTCCAACTATTCTCAATATGACAGGAATACTGTTTGCCTTTCTATACAGAATAAGGACACTAACAAGTCACTCACTATACAAGGGTAGATGATGGAAATACAAAAACAGATTCCACAGTGGTTAATGTTAAGAAGCTCACTGACTCATTATTGCATTAATAAGGAAGTCATATATAAATAACCCTATAGAAAGGGGAAATATGATAAGGGCTAAAAAGTTCAGGCAAACTGCTATGAAAATTTTAGAGGCAGAGATCACCTACAGCTGGTTGATAGAGGGCAGGCTTCCCATAAAAGAAGTAACAGCTGAGCTTATTCTTGAAAGAAGGCAGGGACTTCAAAAGTTAGATACTTGAGTTGTGAACTCCGAAGGCAAGTCAATTTAAAAAGTATTTATGCACACTTACTATGTATCAGACTTTGAAATAAGGGATACCAAAAAAAACAAAGACAATTCTTTCTCTCAAGGAGCTCACAGTCTAAAAAGGGGAAACAACCTGAACACAATTATGAACAAACAAGATAGGAAATAAATTAGAGATAATTGACAGAGGTAAGGCACTACCATTCAGGAGGATCAGGCAATGCTTTATGGAGAAGGAGGGTCTTTAGCTGAGACTTGAAAGGAAGACAAGAAAACCAGAAGGTGGAATTGAGGAGAGAGTTCCAAACACAGGGAATGATGTGAGCAAAGGCACTGAACTAGGGGAAAGAGGGCAAGATCAAAGATGGAAGGGGGAATTGTAGTTCAATTTGGCTAGGAATGTAGGGCACATAAAGGAGACTAGCACGAGATAAAGCTGAAAAAGTAGACCAGAGTCAAATTGTGTAATACCTCAGATGCTAGGATTAGGTATTTATCCTTCATTCTTCTATAGGCAAAGGGCAGCCACTGAAGATTTTGAGTAGAGGAGTGAGGGGATCAGAGTAGAGCATTAGAAAAATTACTTTGGCAGCTTTGTGAAGGATTGGAGAAGAAATATACTGGAGGTAGGAAGACCAGTTAGAAAGCTATTCTAATATGCTAGAGTGGAAAGGATAAGAGGATTATAGTGAGATTACTGAAGGAAAAAAAAAGAGTGAGTACATGAAAGAAATATTGAAGAATTGGTGTGGTCAGAAATTGACAACTGGATTTGGAGACTAAGGGAGTGGAAAGAGTCAAAGATAATTGAAGTTTCAAGGATCAGCACAAGTAAAGGTGTTAGGGAAAGAGCTGGGTTTTGAGAGGAAAGTAAAGAATGTCATTTAGTTTATACTGACTTTGATTTGAATTGTGAGGCTGGAACTGCAAAGAAGCAATCATTGAGGATAGAGATATGTTTGGCCATCAGCTTTGTAGCAGTGATACTTAAAGTGATAAGAGTGCATGAGATCACCATAGCAGAAAATAGTGGAGGAGAAGAGAACATTGGAGAACCCAAATTTAAGAGGTGACAGGAGGATAGGAATACAGCATCTCTAATTCCCCTATAGATGAACTTATTGGATACATACTCCAATCACAAATATTCTATTGTAGATTCTTAAACTTTTTTTGTTCTATTGTACAAGTCTGTAAGATAGTCCCCTTCTCACTAGATACATAAAGATAAAATGCATGTAATTGCAAAGGAAATGAATTTTACTGAAATATAATTATTTTAAAAATTTGTTTATATGTTCATGGAACCCAGGTCCCTTAATACCTTCTTAAGGTAATGAGGTAGAGTAGATAAGAAACCAGCCTTAAAACAACCTGGTCTAAAGTCCTTAGTCACATTACATAGGATGTATAATGGCTATGTGACCCCGGGCAATGCACCCTCTCAATGGTCCAGACAACTCTCAAAAGCACTATGTACCCAGAAAGTGCCCATTTGAATTGACAGTTTCTTCAGTGAAAATTCCCAATTTCAATGAAATTGTGGTCCAGCCTAATAAAAAAAATAATGATAAAATATTTTACTCTTTTTTGAGCTTTTAGTTTTCAAAATGTTTTCCCATTTCCCTGATTGATCTCTGTTTTCTTATCACAGTATAGAAGTTAATTGTCTTTTTAATACTCTCCCCTTAGAATCTAACCCTCCCAGTTGGCTCTCTCACCTAGGAGTGAGTGACAGTTTTTACTTCTCCCAATAAATGTTGTGCTTGGACAACTTCACAGTGTTATCTGCCTTGGGGCTCTCCCCGAAACTCCTGAAAATGGAAGCTCAGGCACAGCTTTGCATTTGCATTTCCAATACGGCTTCTCATGATGGTCCTTCTCCAGTCTGGGTTTTCATCTCTTCTTTATAATCTGATTCTCCTGAAATATCTAAAGATTCTTGACAGAGAAGTCCCAAAATATCAAACTTATTTTTTTCCTCTGCAAATTTTAGCATTCAAACACATCAGAACAGGTATTAAACAGAGTTTTTCAGGGTCTTTTCATATCTATATTAAATAATATGCAATAAAATCAAAGGTGAGAGCCATAGAGGATGGAAGGTGAACTCTGGAATCAAGATGACTTGGGTCTGGGGCAGCTAAGTGGCACAGTGAATAGAGCACCGGCCCTGGAGTCAGGGGGACCTGAGTTCAAATCCAGCCTCAGATACTTAACACAAAAAACTAGCCTTGTGACCTTGGGCAAGTCACAACCCCAATTGCCCTTCCCCCCCTCCAAAAAAAGCAAAAAAAAAAAAGACTTGGGTCTGTCTTCCCTCTGATATATACTATGCAAGTGACCATGAAAATGTCACTTAATCTCTCAGTGTTCCAGACAAATTTCTAAAAATATAAATTATGGACAAGCTGTTAATCTACATCAGCAAGGAAATTTTCACACCAGGAATTCTCCACACTCCTGAAATTATAGGGAAAAAAACATAGTAGATATTTCTCTAAAAATTCTAAGGAGCTAAAGTGGAAAGAGGTAAAATCTATAACTAAATATTTTTATAAATTTTTATAACTATAAAAGAAATCTATAACTCTTATTTGACTTATGTGATCTTGAGCAAGTCACAATTTTTGCCATATGTAAAATGGAGGTAAGAGAAAGAATACTGGACTTGAAATTAAGAGATCCTAGCTTCTAAACTTAATAGCTATGTGACCATGGCTGTCATTTAATCTCTCCAAGCTTCAATTTTCTTTGTAAAATGGTGACAACAGTATTTGCAAAACAAACTCCCAGGTTGTTAATATGAAAGTCCACTGTAAACCTTAAAACTATCACTCATAAAATCATAGTTTAAGAGCTAGGAGAGATTTCAGAGGCCATATTAAATGTCAGTTATCATAATTATATAACTAACAAGGTTTTAGTAGAGAGCAAATGAAATAATAGATGTGAAAAATGCTTTGAAAAAATTAAAATCATCAAAAAACTATATATAAAGAAAATTAAGATCAAGTCAGATTTTCCCTTTCTCTGTCATGGGATATTTCTGTCTTCCATGTTAGCACCTTAGGAAAGAAAACACAGCATGATCTAGCAGGTGGAAAGCCAAACTCAGAAGAAGGAAGACCGACCTTTGTCCAAGTTCTACATCTGCCACTTGTCAACAAGCAAGCCAAATCAACAAGCATATATTAAGTGCTTACTATGTGAGTGCTTACTAAGCACTGGGAATACAGATATAAGCAGAGAGTCCTTGCCCTCAAGGAGCTTACATTCTAATGAAGGAAGACAACATATAAAAAAAAAGTTGAAAGGGGGGAAATGGCCGTGGGAAGATAAAGGGAAGTACAGAAAGTATGGTGTATATTCTGGAAAGGAAGGAAGACAAAGATGTCTTGGGTGTTCTTAAAATGGAGGTTCTCAGAGGAACCAGAGGGAAAGGCCCCAGGACAAAGGGTACTTCCAATGTATAAAATCCAAAGGTGGAGTGAGCTCCCAGGGTAAAGAGGTTTCTAAGGTATTGTAGAGAAACATATGGACTATATGATCTTGGACAAGTCACTTAACTTTCCATTTACTGTAGGCAAATCCCTAGGATGAGAAGGTACAGTGTTATAGGGATTTTTTTTATCTAGCTATTCCCTGTATCCTTGTAAATTACAAAACTAATCCATATCCCTATATGAAACTGAGGCATTATTTATTTAGTTAGTTATTATTTGTTCTCATGAATGGCTGAATGATAGAACCACTTTCATTTATTAGGGTTGTTTGTTCCCCTCACCTTTAAGGGGAACATCCTTACTTGCACAACTTCACCCTGAAAATTCTTTGACAGATACCATCTCGCCAATTGATCTCTCAGAGAAAATTTGTTGATTAGATTTAAAATAGTTTGTACATTTATCATTATTTGACCCACCACCTCCAATTGGTCTTTTTCAAGATGGAATTTGAAAATGAGAACCCACCTGATATGTTTCTCAGGAAAACCTGACACAAAGAATCAATTCAACAGCTCCTGGTTTCCTTTCCATCCTTGATTATTCTTTTAGCATTATAGTCACCAAGAAGAGCATCTGATTTTCTAACTGTCTCCACTTACTGTGCCAGTTGTTGGGTATAGAGTCTTTTTTGGGTGCTCTTTAAATTATTTTTTTCCATATAGACAATTCCTAGTTTACACTTGACCTCTATGTTTTTTAGTCTTCCATGTTCTCCTTGTCTGAGAGAGTTTTCTCTGGTTTGAAAGATACTTTTTCACTTCAATAGTCTCTTTGACTGAGCTAGTTATACATGTACAGTATTTGTTTGCCTTCTGAGTACCTAGTGTATTTGATCTCCATCATGAATTTAGCCTAGATTTCCAATAAGGATTTTTTTTTCATTTCTTTTTAAATAGCTTCCATGTTTCCTATGCATTATTGACTTTTTAAACTCTACCTTTTATTTTTTTCCCAATGGCTACATTTTGTTATAGCTCCCATTTAAAAAACAAACAAACAACTGAATATCATCCACATGATAGATTTCTTTGGTTTTCACTCTCCCAAAGGAAGTTGAATTTCATTGTGTTATTTGCTACTACAGAGTGGTATATACTTCCCATGCCAGGTCACATCCACCACACTGAGTGACGGCTATTATATGTTCTTCCCTTTCTTGGTTCCAATGCTTAATCTGAAGGACTAGCTTTTGTCCTCTCTAAAACTTCACCAGAAGAACTTTAGTTTGTCTGTGTGAGATATTTGGTCAATCTCCTTTTGGAAGACATAGTTCCCCACTATTCTGACTTGGAATAATTTGGCCATTTTGCCAATTTCATATAACATTTCTAGCTCAGGCTCATCCTTGTAAGATACTCTGTTGGGTATGCCTCTTATTACATTTTTATTTATAGAAATGTGCCATTCCTGCCTACAGAGGTTAAGTGGTAGTCTTTTTTTTTTAATCAGATTTTTTTAATCTCATCACTAGTTTATGTTCTCTTCCCAAGATCTGGAGTAAAAGAAGGCAAAACATAGACATTAGATTGCTTGGCTATCTAAACTGAAATGGAGGGTGATGTTAACATGGCAGACATTGTTCTCAAGAAATGAGAAATATTATTCCCCACTCTTGCTGCCATGTTAATGATGACCTAATGTGGAATATCCTTAACATGTGCCATTAATCATGTGTTATTTAACATTTTTTTTCAGACTTGTGTAAAAGGTACATAAACTTCTTGTCACATTTCAAGGTGACACAAAGCAAGGAGGAATAAATAGCTAAGGATACAAACGTATCTGACCATCCAGCAATATTCAGTAAAATTTTAGAAGGTGAATTTTAAATACAAAGTTTTACACTTAGTGAAGAAATTATCTTTAAAAGCACAGGATTGGAAAGGCATAACTAGATAGCAAGTTTTCTTGGTGAGGGTTTGGGAGAGAGAATCACACTATAGAAAAATGAGAAGGGAAGGTTATGTCTTTCATATCTGTCAATAAAAAAATGGGATTTTAATCAGCCATGATGTACAACACAGAAACTGCTCTAAAGACCAAAATAGACTATATTGGTAATATAAAAATAAAACACTTTTTCAAAAACAAAAAAATTGCTAGATTAAGGAAAGACTATAGATTAGGGAAAGTTTTGTTTTAAGTAATTCATGAAAGTCTAATGATCAAAATCTAGAGGGAACTGACATAAATATTTATGAATAAGAATGATTTTTCAATAAATAAGTGAAATATATGAACAGTTCCCAAAAGAAAAAATGCAAACAATAAATAACCATCTAAAAAGTTATCAAAAGAGAAATTAAAAGAAAAACAAATTTTTCTCACCCAACCAAATGGGCAAAGATGGGGAAAAAATTGAGGGGGGGTGGGGATGGAGTTCAGTGTTTGCAAGAATACAGGAAAAAAATGAACACTCATATACCACTTGTGTACCTGTGAGTCAATCCAACCATTTTGGGAAACAAAAACAAAATAGTCCCTGTCCTTAGGGAGTTGTTATGTCTTTGTACTTCCATTGCCTAGCACAGTAACTTTGACCTAATTAGTATTTAGTAAATGCTTGCTGAATTAAATTGCATTAACCATGCCATGTAATTCCCTCTTGGCTATTCTAAAAGAACCTTGTCAATAAGAATAGTGTTCCCTGCAGTTGACTGTCTGCCATGCCTTAGCATTAAATGCTCTTTTTAACAGTCTAATGATCTTTTGGTTCCAGGGAAGTCTTTCTTTCCAATATATTATTTCCATGGGTGGCAAAAGATTCCTCATCTTTGTGCCTCATAACATCCATAAATTAGTTGTCTCTGAGTCTTCCTTATGCAAGGGAAGTATCCCTGAAAATATCATCCGGAAAGTCCTCAACTTGGATTCTTTTTTTTTGTAAGCTAAATTGGACTTCCAGGATCCCCCCATGTGATAATTCACCATAAATAATATAGTAGCCAATGCTGTTCCCCCCTGCCCTGACCCCACTAACCACCTTAAAAACACATAGTAGCAAAGGTATGCTACTCTTATGGGTGGCTCAGTAGATAGAGATTTGAAGTAAGGTGGACCTGAGACTCAGTCCTGCCTCATAAATTTACAATTATGTGAATCCATGTACAAATCATTTAACCTCTCAGCCTGTTTTCTCATCTGTTCAATGGACTAACAGAATCTACTTCACAGAGTAGTTATGAGGATCAAATAAGATAACATGTGTAAAACACTTTGTAGACCTTAATGTGGTATGTAAACATATTATTTTTATTATTATAATTGAAAGGTAAATCAGTCAACATTCAGTCAACAATAAGGTATTAGTCTCCTATGATTCTTATAAACTATATACCTAATAGTTTAATCTCTCACTAACTCTACCTACTCTGTGAGAAGAGTGCCCTTCTTTCATAAGCATGATATAGCTCAAAAGGACACAACAGAATCAGGCAGAAGGCTTGATAAGACTTATTTCCATGACTCTATGATTTGTTCCTCAAGGATTAGGTGTTTTACTTCCTTGGAGTTTATCATTACATAGGTGGCAATATTATATAAAATTTTCTGGAACCTCATTCATCTCTTTGCCTCTCTTTGTTCTTCTACCTCAGTCATTCTTGTTTCACAAGGGCCAGAAAATCCTGGAATACTGTGTACTGCATAGAAGTGATACATATGTGCATATTTGTACACATATGAAATTATGCCCATGTACATAATGGCCATGTGTGTTGTATGGATGTGTCTAGATATGGACATAGATACAGGTGTGCATGATAATTTATATCCATAAGTATTTGTTCACATACATAGTGGTGTGCCCAAATCATATTGTACTGGCTCACTGGAGACAACTGTAAAATTTTCAAGAATTTTGGGAGCCAGTTGTTAAAACTAGCCAATAAGCAGTTCAATTATCTCTTGCACCAGTAATATAATTTGTTATTTTAAAAGAATAGGATTTGACCACAGAAGAGTGTGGTGGCAACTAGGTGGTACAATAAATAGAGTGGGAGCCCTGGAGTCAGGAAGACTCATCTTCCTGAGTTTAAATCAGGCCTCAGACACTAACTAGCTGGGTAACCCTGCACAAGTAACTTAACAATATTTGCCTCAGTTTTCTCACCTGTAAAAGGAAATGGCAAAGCACTCTAGCATCTTTGCCCAAAAAAGTAAGCTGAAAGGGACCACAAAGAGTTAAACATGACTCAATAGTAAAGTGTATTTTCAATACATTATTTTCTACTTTCAATGATTGTGGCTTTGATCATGCATATTTGAAAACAAAATTAATTGCATTTTGTTTTTATGGTGTTAATATAATGTTGGGAAGAAAACTGTTGGAAAATTTTCCTAAAATCATAATTTGACACTGTTTAAATAATCCATTGCCATGATCATTTGATGATTCTATTCCTAAATAAAAGCAAGCCAATAATTTTTAAATATTTCTGGATAAAATTTATTCTATCTCCAAGCTAATAAAAATTAAGTCAAGCTAGAAACTGTACTTAAATAACTTAAAATTTCATTCATTAAAACTGTTCAAGTATTGGGACCTAAATGAGTGGCATATAGTTTATGAGCTGCTGCGGTTGTATGGTGCACACATCCTGCATTACACATATATTTTCCCATAATTCTTCTGGTATGACAAAGAGATTAGCTAACATTAATTTCTTTCAAGGCCTTGTTTAATGACTGACATTCTTGAAGAATTTCCTTTACTTTCAAATGCATTGCAGTCAAGATCAACTAACATTCAGAGAGCACAAAAATTAATCAAATGCTCCATAAGAGCTTTGGAAAATTTAAAGTTTTGTTCTGGAAAGCACGAGTCTCACATTGAAGATTTGATTAAGTCAGATAAATTTAAAGACATTCCATTTAATAAAAATAATAAATTTAATGCTCTTCCTAGGAATATATTACTAGAATATATAACCCAACACATGAACTTACATCTATTATCACAAATAAATGATGAAAGTGCTTTAAATCATTTTGATTTATTAGAACCGTACACTTTTCCTTAAGAAAAACTTACTTTACCATAGATAGCTATTGAAAAATTTTATATAATTTAGGTCAAATTTTAAAACATGAAATTGATTTGAATGATTTGGGGTTTTTTGTCGATAATAATATGAAAACAAGCAATTCTCCAATCCCTATGACTATTCAAAAAGCTAAAAAAAAAGATATTTAGTATTTCTATAATCAATAGCATGGACACTGAAAAAGGTTTTAGTTTAATGAATATAATTTTAAAAAGGGGAGAAATAGTTTAACATTAAATAACATCATATTTAATGATAAAAAAAGTATTGGGAAAGGAAGAGTTGGATTAGAATGCAACTCTATTTGTCAAATCATGGTTGTATTGCAATCATAGATTGACTGTGCATACAATAGTTCAGTACAAAATCAGTGAAAGAATTCCATGAGAATCAATTCAATAAACAGAGTTTAAAATAAAAATGATAGTTTATTTTTTATTATTTTTAAATTGTCTGCTATGTATCTTTTATATCAGTAAAATTTACAGCAAACTTATATGTGAATATATATGCATATTTTTTTCAGGGAGCCAGCTGCTAGACATTTAGCAACATACCACTACATATAAACATATGCTATTGTGTGCTAATATATTATACATGTGTATGTGTCCACACACATATATACATGTATACACTATCATCTATATGTGTGTGTTTACATGTTTATATGCTATGTAGATATAGATACGAATTCTATCCTCTTAATAAATATTAATAAATATGATTACACCTAGCATAATACACTGGAAATACTCTACTGCTCAGCTGACAGTATCAGGGGTGCTTCAACCAATTTCAAGTATCTTTTCTGGGGAGTAGTAATAAACTAAAGTGCACCCAAAAAGGGGTGACCAGGATGAGGAAAGTTCAAGAAATGCATCATATGAGGAATAATTAAAGGAAGCAGATGACTTAAGAGAGATATGAGAAACGTCTGCAAAAATATGAAGGGTAAACATATGAGACAAAAAATCAGGGTGTTCTTTCTTCTAGAAGGCAGAGTGCTGATCAGTGAGTGAAAGTCTATAAATAAGTTTTCTCAAAATTAGAGCTAACCAACAAGGGATCTCACTGCCATGTAAAATAATGAGCTTTCCACCTATGGAAGAATTTCAGTAGATGCTAAATGGCCATTCTTCCTACCCCTCAAGTGTGTATATATTCTCTATATTTATGTTTCCATATGCATATCACACATTTATAATGAGCTAGTTGCTCCATATACCTATATCATATTTCCCTGTCATACCGTAAATTACAGAAAATCCCTAAGATATCTTTCAGCCCTATAAAGTCACAACAGCAAAAACTTTGTCCTTATGATGTATAAAACTGCCTTAACTCCTTGCCCACTGTCACGAGTAATGTTAATTAGTGCCAAGAGTAACCTCAAGAAATTCTTCTTGATGATCATGATGATGATGATGATGATGATGATAACTAAGCCAGTATCAATTGATGATGTGCTGCCATGGATGTTAATTCAGCACTTGTTTATCCAGTTCTAGAGAAAATGTGTATTTGTTTGGGTCATCTATAAAGTGTTAGCTGTTAGAGTAAGCACCAAGGATCACGAGTTTGGGGATTTATCTCCATCACCAATTCTGAGTGAATTCAATTTGGCCATTTCTTGGTTATCAAATGTGGCCAATACTGCTTACTTCAATGTATATGAACCTCACTTTAGGGGGAAAAAATAATTGACAATAAATCAGAGAGTATAACTGGAATCTTACCATTCAGTTAACTTACATCACAACTTCAAAGTTGCTTTATTTTCTTCATTTTTTTAATATCGTGGGTGGGTTTCAATCTACCCTGGTTGAGTAATTCACTGCATTGATAAGATCACATGTCAATCCAATTCTTGAAGTATCCAATATAACAGTCTCCAGAACTTTAGGATAATGGAGGAGTTGTGTTTAATTAATGTAAAGGTTTGAAAAAAAGATGCACAATGATCCTAATTATTCTGAGTCAGAATTGAAAGAATGATCCAGGCTTACATTTTTCATGTTTGTTTACTTTGAACAAGAAATGTTTTTAACTGGTGAATTTTTAGCTTTACTACTAGGACAAAACAAAAAACTTCCTTTTGGATAACTGAAATATTGTACCAATAAGCACCCTAGCATACCCAGGGTGGCTGCCAACACAGGTTCTTAGATCTGCTTTTCTAAAGGAAAGCAACTCAAAATGGGTTAACAATCTTGCTTTAATCAAACATATGTCATTCACCTAGTTCAGGGGGAAAAGGTCAGCACCCCAAACTTCAGATAATACAAACAAGTTACAAGCAGAAATTACAAGCAGACAGAGAAACAGATCAGCAGTCAGGCTTCCAGATGTCTGACCATTACATCCTTACCTAGTCAATTACCAGAGAGGGAAGCACCAACATCTGAGTTTTCAAAGTCAGGGGGCTCAATGGCTATCCAGAGTCTCATCTGGTCAAATCACACAACTCTTCTCAAAATGAGCACCTAAACAAAACCTCACATCAAGGTATAGGTTATTAAGTTTAAGGTTCAAAAATAACATGGTGAGCCAAAATCTTAAGACACTCAAGACCTTAAGCTCTCTGTATAATCAGTATCATTGAAGTCCTACTTTGATGCCTTATCACTGTGCAAAGATGACCTCATGCTCTCAAAGGCTATACCAGGAGAGTCTTTTTATTTATTTATTTTTTAAGCAATCAGGGTTAAGTAACCTGCTCAAGGTTACACGGCCAGTTATTTCTGGGTGTGGTGCTAAGTATCTGAGCCTGGATTTGATCCCCAGGTCATCCCGACACTGGAGCCAGTGCTCTTACTTGCTGAGCCACCTGGCCGCCCCAAGGAGAGCCTTTTTATATTGCATTTTCTTATACATTTTAAATAAGAATCTTTTAGAAAATGCCAAAGAAGTAGGAGAATTCTCCCAGTACTACGTTGTCACATTATGTCTGTCTTCTTCCTTGTTTTCATCATTAAAATGAGATATGGCAAGATCAGTCATATATAAACTTATTCTAAAGGAGTGATGAGTAACTCCCATGTAGCATCTATGATCTTTCCACACTACCTTCCTAGGTTATAGAACACCTAACAGTAGCCTTCTCCTGGCTCAGAGAACGTCACAACCCTCGACCCACTGCCCAATCACAAAGCAACAAAGTGTGGGCATTCCTGAAAAACAAGCCTCCCACCACAGGCTCCATATGAACACATTCAGCCTATTAGGGGCAGAGTATGTTTTCAAATCAAGAAAGGTTCTCAGAGTCACTTAAGCCTATCAAAGGGCCTAGAGGCAGGGAAGATCTTCAGATTCCCATTCCCATAACAAATATGTAAAGTGTGAATACATATAATCAGTTTCCTCTATCTGTGAGCTTATTCTTCTTACATTTTAAAATCTGCTATCACAATCTCTCCACACCCTAATCCATGAACTCTTTTAATTATCTGAATTGAACAAAATAAAATGTAACACCTGCTGGCCAGCTCTTTGTTAATGAGCTTCTCCATCAAGGATCTTAGAATGTAAAAGTCTTGAGAAGAGGCATTGTTTTCATTTTGTCTTAGTATCCTCAGCCTAGAACAGACTCTGGCACATAATAAGCACTTAATAAATATTTATTAAATTGAATTGACTTTAGACAGACTAGTTCTTAAACTACTGGATCTATATTTCTATCCCTTACAAGTTAACAAAGACATTTTGGCATAGTAAATATAGTACTGGTCTTCAGTACTAGCTGTATGACCATATACAAGTCATTTAAAGCCCCCAAAGTTCTCATCTATAAGATGCAGATGGAATCTATCTTACAGAATGACTATGCATCCTAAATGAGATAATATGTATAGAGCACTCTATACATGTCAGCTATTCTTAGCTGGACATGTCAAAGCTTCAGGAGGTCATTTTTTATTATAAATTTAATAGAGTTCATCAATAGGAAAATCACGACTAATTTCCAATAAAACATCTGTCAATAGTCACATTTTAGCAATGTCATATAAGTTTCATAGCATTTGTCAAGTATTTTTCCTCACACTAACAAAAAAAAAAAAGCAAGCTAACTGATAGGGCAGGATATCAGTGTGGTCAGCTCAATAAAATCCTCAACTTAAATGTACTACTTTCTAATCTGCAATCATCTCAGCTAAATCTAAATAAGAATTCCTTTCTGAATTATAATTGAGTAGCTCCATAGTACAGTAATAGAAATTACATAATTGCTATTTCAAAGTCTTTGACTGGAATTTACTTGGATTATAGAGACAAGGAAAAGGGATGATAATTATGATAATTTAAAGATAGATTTGATATTGCATGATTTCATCACCATCTCTCAAAACAATACATTCTTTATACTAACCACAGAATTATAATACGTTGCAGAATAGGGCCTGGCACATAGTAGGCACTTAATAAATGCTTGTTGCCTAACTAAAGTTTCCTGATACACAGTATTAAGCAAGGAGAGAATAAAAGGGAAGGTAGTGTGAAAAGATCACAGATGCTACATGAGAGTCAGGCATGACTGCTTTAGAATAGGTTCATATATGACTGATCTTGGCATATCCCATTTTAATGATGAAAAAAAGGAAGAAGAAGACAGACATAATGTGAAAACATAGTACTGGGAGAGTTCTCCTTCTTCTTGGCATTTTCTAAAAGATTCTTATTTAAAAATGTCTAAGAAGATGCAATATAAAAAGGCTCTCCTGGCATAGCCTTTGAGAGCCTGAGGTCATCTTTGCACATTGATAAGGCATCAAAGTAGGACTTCAATGATACCGATTATACAGAGAGCTTAAGATGTAAAATGTCTTAAAATTTTGGCTCACCATGTTATTTTTGCACCTTAAGATTTTTGTTTTTACCAATAATTCTCAGTTTTCTTCCCAGAGAAAAGGTTTAATTTTTCAACAAAATTTTAATAGATTACAATTTGTCCCAATTTGTCATGCCAAGTTCATCAACTAGGTTATTAATCTGTATTAAGAGGTCCATTCCCACACCCTTTGGCCACCCACAATTGGCTTCCTCCCCCTTCCCACCTTTCAGCCTTTTCACAGAGGTTGGGGAGTTAGAAGTTAAAGGGTAATGGTTATGACATGGGGGCATAGGCCATGATCTGGAAGATGCCACTGCCAGAGATTGATTCAGAACAGCTGATGTCAATAGGGTGCCAAGACCAGGGAATGAGCAGGGTTTTTGTATGACACAATTTATCCAAACCAGATGAAAATGCCATTATAGATATGCTATCCAAAGGAAAAAAAGTCAACCTAACAAATGAGGGAGATTCAGAATAGAAGTTGTCATGTAGGAAAATGGTACTAAGGAAGAAGCAGAGTGGATAAGCTGGAATATTAATGAATATTCAGTTGGAATTCAAGCCAAGGGTTTTATGTATGTGCACATATATAATGGGGTGGAGTGAAGAGACGTAAAGTCAAAATCAAGGGAGAGCCAACATCAAAGGTCCCGGTAGCAGTAGATTATGGTTAGGGTCAACAAAAAAGTTTAAAACAGCTGTAACAAGAAAGTAGCATCAGGACTTTACATTGTGGTGTCAAATTGGCAGCAGGTAGCATTTGCTTTCTGAAAAAGAGAATGCTTCCTTCCCCCAATAGCTCCCATCCTCATCCCTCATGGTCTTCTTTCACCCACCATCCTCAGGACCAGATTTTCAAGAGACCCCTCTTCCAGAATTTTATTTTCTCCCTCAGCCCCTACTAGGACAAAGGTCACACACAATACCTTTTACAACACAATTTCACCCCAAGTCTGTTGACCTTTATACTAGTGCCAAAACCTCCTCCTTCCTTCTATCCTCTTCCCACTGAAAAAAAAAATTTTTTAAATGACAAGCTGAATTTTCCTCAAAGACAGTTATGACTAGTTATGGTTCTAAGGTTAGAAGCAGACCCAAATTGGGTCAGTTGATGAACTAGCCACAAAAAGGGCAACTACAATTTCTTCCTCTTTTTGTACTGGACATTTCTGTGAATGTGGTGCAGGGGTGTTAAAGGAATCTTGATCATGGCATTATTGTGGAACCTGACATCCAGAATAAAATTAAAGGATATCCATTGTTTCATTTGAAAACCTGACAATACTCAGAGCATATTGTGCTTTAATTCTAGCACTGCCATCATCAACTCATTCATTTGTAATGTGTTTGAGCAAACTCAGTTAAGTAATCAGTCCCTGCCTTCATAGAAATTACATTCTAATAGAAGGAGACACATACCTGTTGACTGAAGGCTGGAACAATTTTTCCTTTACAAATAGTATAAACAATGGTTAGTTTCCCAGACTATACTAAAGAATACTGTTTATCCCATAATATAATTAAAAACCTTGTATTTTCAAATAATAGTGATAGTTGAAATTGACACGCTAATTCATGATTTATACATCATTTTACACATGTGATAAGTGAAACTTACAATGCTATCTGAAAAGCACTACAGGCATTACTATTTCTATTTTACGGATGAGGAAGTTTGGGATTAGAGACATTAAGTGATTTGCCCAGAGTTATACTACTAGGAAATTTCAGGTGGGGCGGCTAGATGGTGCAGTGAATAGAGAACTAGCCCTAGAGTCAGGAGGTTCTGAGTTCAAATCTGGCCTCAGACACTTAACACAAAAACTAGCCATGTGACCTTGAGCAAGTCACTTAACACCAATTGCCCTCCAAAAAAAAAAAAAAAAGAAATTTCAGGGATAGGATTTGAGCCCATGGATCTCCTGAATCGAAAATCAGAATAATTTCCACTATACCACATTGTCCTCTCATTGCAGTGTATAGCAAAGGCTACTATTTTTTCCATATTAGATCACAGAGTCACAGAATGCCACAGCTGGAAGATATTTTCAAGATCTTACAATACTCTCATTTTCTAGGAGAAAACTCTGGTCCAAGTCCAAGATCACATGCAAATCAGGGACCAAACCAGAATTCAAACTCCAGCCTTTTGATTCCAGTACCAATGGTCTTTCCACTGCATCAAAAGTAAATTTGGGAATAATAGCTTCTTCTTTTTTTAAACCATAAAGTTGTGGTGCTTCGAGAAATGCATATTTAATTAGAGAAGGATGAGAAGGTAAATGGAGACTTTTGTGCAGATTATCACCATGAATTCTGGGAACCTGCAAGGCCTCAGAAATTGATGACACTAGTTCTTTATTATGTGTATATTCACCTCAAAAGTTTTGCCTTCTTTCTCATTAATACAGGTTTTTCATTATCTCTCTTCTTATACTCAACCATATGGAGAATCAGGAATAAAAAAAAAGTGTGGGTAGGTTGAGAAAGAAGGAAGCCTTTCCTGTAGCTAGAATTGAAAAATAAAGGAGACACAGTGAGTAAGCACCGGCCCCAGTTTTGGGATGACCTGGGGTATCGAATCTGGGCTCAGATACTTAGCACCACACCCAGAAATAACTGGCTGTGTAACGTTGAGCAAGTCACTTAACCCCAATTGCTTTAAAATAAATAAATAAAGGAGAAGAATTTGGGTTTCTGGCACACAAGCCTCCTACCCACCACACCCCCACCAGATTTTTCCCCTTAGCAAGTATCAGCCCACTGGTGCCTCCTTCTGGTTTCTGGCTGCCATCGCTTCTTATTTACTAGACCCCCACACTCCAAATTATCTATGGGTAGGAGACCACAACACGAGGGATTCTTTTGACCCATCCCCCTTTCCTTCTATCCCACTATAACATCATCATCAATTTCTGAGGGGATTTGGAGGGAATTTACTATGGAGCGCTAACATAGGGAAGTTCAGTCTCAAATGACAGCTAATAAGTTTTCAGTTTTGAGGAGTTATTGTAGTTAATTCTAGACCTTGGCAACAGTTACACAATATTTACTTACTCTTCCTGACTCCCTCCAACCTAATTTTTCTTTTCTTTTTTTAATCTGAGCCTGGACTATGATATCAAATTAGTCCTGGTTCTATTTCTGTAATATTGACTAAAATTCATTTATCCGTGAGCAGGGCATAGTGCAATAAATAAGGGACTTGGTCTCAGATGCCCTGGGTTCAAATTCCAGCTCTACCACTTGCTTCCTACCAATAGGCAGTCAATTAACTTGTCTGTTTCCACATTTGTAAAATGAAAGCCCTTGATTATATGATCTTCATAGCCTTCCAGCTCTAAATACCTCAGGATGACATATCTCAGTCTGAGGCCTAAGCAAAGACTCTCTTCCTACAATTACTCATATCAATTATCTCAGAATACATTATCTTCAAAGTACTAGTTCAAGTTTAGGAATGCATGTTCTGATCATCCTTATTATCGGTGATTCCCAGTGAAACTTCTCTATCTGGACTCTAAAGTTACTGTCCCAAACCTTGGTGCCTCCCATTACCTTTTCTGAACATCTCTATGCCCTGGCCCTTTTAGAATCTGCTTACCTTCTAGGCTCATCCTATCTCACTGCTCTGACTTCCCTGAAAGAGATGCTACAAATTGGATCTTTTGAAAGTTCATCCCTTAACCTGGGACCAAAATACCCATCTTCTGCACACAATATGCTTCTCGCCTTACACTTCTCCAAATTTAACTTTTCCCATCAAGCTTTTTCAGAGGACATGGATTCAAGTCCGACCAGTGATACACTGTGTGACTCTGAGGCAAGTCATTTAAACTCTTGAGTCTCAGTTTCACCTATATAACGAGGAGGTTTGGACCAGATGGCCCCTTCCAACTCGACATTTATAATCCTGTGATCACTCTGAACTCACACTCCCAAGCAGGACTACTAAGAGTACAGCATAAGAAATATTAAGAAACAGGGGTGGCCAGGTAGCACAGCGAGTAAGATCACCGGCTCCAGTGTCGGGATGACCTGGGATCGAATCCGCGCTCAGACACTTAGCACCCACCCAGAAACACCTGGCCGTGTAACCTTGAGCAAGTTACTTAACCCCGATTGCTTTAAAAAAAAAAAAAGAAAAGAAAAAGAAATATTAAGAAAGAAAACTTAGCCCAGTTACATGGAAAACCACATGAAATTTAGCATTTGTCTTTGAGATTCCTATTGTTGAGATCTAGTATCAGGACTCTGTAATGTTGGTTCTCAGCTCAGCAATGTTCCAAAAGCCACAAAATTCACCCCCTGCTTCTCCTGCCCCTACCCAGTGCTTCCAGGCTTTTATTAAAAAGTCATACATTAGATAGTTCTAAAGTAGTCAAAAGCACAGAGGTTAATGAGGGTTCTCATTCATATTTCATGATTGCTATTTGCCCTTTTGCACCCATGGGACCCACTATGTAACATTCCAATCGATACAATAATCTCAAGAAGCACTAGACAATTAGAAGATACCAGAAATAATCCATAGAATCTTACTGTATTTAAAGTAAACCCACTGAGTTAATAACAGATAAGCATAGGCTAATGTCCCACCAGAATTCATCTTTCTTTTTTTTTCAAAATAAATAAATAAATTACTGTTTTTTTAAAGAAACCAAATATGCAGATTTCATTTTTCTAGTTATTTTCTCTTCCACAAACCTGCCTTAATAACGGTTATTCTAATATCTAGTTTTTGAAGCACTCATTCTATTACGTTATACTTTGCATTATAAAACTTTAGAAAAGCACTCCCATTCCAAGCTATTCATATATACATGGTAGAAAATTATCAGGTGAAGATGACAAAATTCCTGTGCTAAAAGTTTAAAGTCTATGATTTTCACTGTTCATCCTCTATACCTCTATAATACTTGCTATTTTTTCCTAATGTGTTAGAACATATTGTTTGTATATTATAGCCTCACTTAAAGTCCTTTTTTATTCTCTTTAGCACTTACTATTAGTCTTATTCACAAATGCAGAGTCCCTGGAACTCAGCTAGTGTCATGAAATGGGAATGAGTGTCAGGGACTCTGTCTTTCCCTACCTAGTGGAGAAAAGGAGCAGGTATTTAAATCAGCTTTGGCCTACTTTCAGTGGTGGTATATCCCTGTTCAGATCAATTCATCATCCCAAGAAAGTCATGGTGCATTGTTATATAAAACTAACTGTGGTCACTCATGCCCCAACATCTAGTTCTACTGGACTCTTCTTCCCCTGGGGGCTCTATCTTCCCATGCAAATCTTACAGAGAGATTGGATCCACATCTGATTCACAGAAACAATAAAAGAATAACTGATTGTTATACTCATGATAACCAATGCTGGAATTGCTGTATACAGGAGGCATTGGGACCCAGACTCCCGCACATAGTCCCCTTCACTTCTGAGCTCAATGCAGATACAGGAACCACCAGCCTCTGAACTGCCCTAGTGCTCACTCATTCTCCAAAATACAGACAGATTTCTGAACTTCTGGTGTTAAGTCACTCAGACTTGCATTGATTGCAGTCAGGGTTCAAACTCCAAATCCATTTGCTTCCCTTGACATTGAGTGCCCTGTTTTCAAATACTGAGACTCCAGGGAGTTCAAAAGAGTTCCATTCAGATATAATATTTTATAGAACTCTTTCCTCACCGCTTTTAGGATTTGGAAATTATTCTGAGGATAATGTGCTATGTTCTAGTGTGTGTACAATTGTATCAGTTACTTACACAGTTTTAGGGCAGGGTATGGAGGATGGAAGGGTCTTTGGTTCACTCTATGAGCAAATCCAAGCTTCAGAAGGTCTGTACCTGCACATACCCTCTTCTATTCACATTGCCTTACAATCTCCTAATCAAATCAATTACTCTATCAATAATATTAAATTTTCATCCATATTCAGCTCCCCAAATTCTCTATAATCCATTCTCTATCTATTGTTGTGGTTGTTCAGTTGTTTCAGTCATGTCCGGCCCCATTTGGAATTTATTTGGCAAAGATACTGGAGTGGTGAGCCATTTCTTTCTCCAACTCATTTTATAGAGGAGAGAACTGAGGCAAAAGGGTGTAAGTGATTTACCCAGAGCCACACAGCTAAGTAAATGTCTGAGGCTGGATTTGAACTCAGGAAGATGAATCTTCCATCAGGCCTAACGTTCTATCAACTGTGACATCTAGTTACTGACTCTTTCATAAATACTCAGAAGACAAATAATTATCATGCTTTCAAGATGGTTGTCTCCAGAGACCAGTGACCAAACTTCATCTACCCCATAAAAACGTTTATTCTTTTTTCTGTATTCCTTCTTTCTCTTCACAGCTTGGTTCACAATCCTTTGAGATTAGTCACCACCAAAGAATGCCTCAACACCATTGTCCAGGATATCTTTCAACATGTCATGAACAAGTCAATTGAATGGACTTTGATAAACAACCAGATGACGTATAAATTGAGTTAGTAAATTTGTCTATAATTTAGAATATTTGGAACAAGCATGAAAAATTGATCATGTGTTATATACAGAACTAAATAGAAGGAGTGATCCCACGACAGCTGTTTTTAAAGTCCTTATTTTAAGGGGGAAAGGAACTAGCCATGGACTTCTCTGTGTGTTTACTACTTGAAAAATGTGTTAGAATTTAGCAAGCGTGCCTTTCTGAACTCTTCACACACATTAAAATGCCCTCTCCAGTGACTTTCAAAGACTATTTGAGAGGAATCAAACTTTCCCCCTTTGATCCTTTTTCTTCCTCTGCTATTAAACTCTTCTCAAGATCTAAAAGCTGGTGAAGGTCAAGACTCAGTCATTCCTTTGGCTGGACAAGTCGAAGTCCATAACTATGAAGCCTCTATTGAATGCTGGTCTTAGTTCACATTGCTTCTAACTTGGGCTTTTCAGAGCCCAATATTGATTTCCTTCTACAAAGGGATAAATCCTTTCATGTTGTAATTCCATAAGCATTGCAGAGGTTCTGGGAGAGGGGTAGTACAGGGTGAGGGTAGAATTTTCATCTGATTAAACAATTTCAACTCTCAAATAAATTGTTCCCTTAGCTCTTAATGTCAGTTTGGCAGGGACTAAATCATTTCCCCCTACCATTAAATCTAATATGGCAGGTATATATTAATTTTGGTGTATTTCGGTGACACCTGTCATGGAAGCTATATGGATAGGTGAATGGGAATTATTAGATGATTTCATATTTTTCATTAATGAGAAATGGATTAGACACTTAATAAATTTAAGTGATTCCTTATTTTACTCTAACTTCATAGTAACAGGCAGCTATATATAATGGTGAAGAACAATTTAGATAAGCAAGTATTAAAAATAAGTATGCATAATTCTGTTGCTGTTCAGCTGCTTTTCAAGGTGTTGTATGAGGGTTTTTTTTTCTTTCCTGGTTTACCTACCTCATGGGAGCTTTATGAAGATTACTACCTATCTGGCAATTAAATTTTGCAAAAGTGACTTGGAGACCTTGGAGGGAAAAGACTTTTTAAATGCAGAATGATAATAATTCTCCTGACAGAACAGAATGTGCCAACTATATTAAGTGAGTAAAGTAACATGGTATATCTCTTCTCCTAAAGAAAACATTTTTCAAAATGTATCCCTATATCAAAAAATGGCAATATGAGACAATGGTCGTTGTTATAAGATATATAGGATAATAGAGTTACACAATTTTAGAGTTGTGAGGAAACTTAGAGATTGGTCCATCTTGACATCATTCAAATGAGGACACTTAGGCAGACAAAGACTAAATGACCTACCCAAAGTTGTACTGATGTACTGTTGAATATATTTCTCATATTCACAATGTTTTTGTTCTTGTTAAGTCATTTTAGTTATGTCCAACTCTTCATGACCACCATTTGGGGTTTTCTTGGCAAAGATACTGCAGTGGTTTGCCATTTCCTTTTCCAGCTCATTTCACAGATTAGGAAACTGAGGCAAAAAGGTGTGAGTGACTAGCTATTACACATAGCTATTAAGTGTTTGAAACTAGATTTGAACTCACGAAGATAAATCTTCCTAATGCTAAGCCTGCTATTCTCTCCACTGTACCACCCAGCTGCCAATGTATCCCCAGTTCCTGATAAACAGATAAACAGATATGTAATAAATGTTTATTCAGGCGGCACAGCCAGCAGACCCAGAGGCAGGCTGGGAAGGCGCGGCCAGCAGAGGCAGGCCCAGAAGGGGCCTGATCAACTCCAAGGGCAAGTCTCCCCACCAACCACAAGGTCCACTACCAGACCTATCACCAAAGGGTTGGGACTGGAAACAGCAAGGTAAGAAGCAAATACAGGGGCCCCTGTCCTGGACAGCAAACACACCTGGGGCTACCACTTTATAGCCCAGAAATTTAAAAAAAAAAAAAAAGCCCCTTTCAGGACCTCCAAAGTCCAGGATGACAGAGTGAACCTCACTTGCTCCAAACCCCACCTCTGACCCTGAAAACATAGTAACTCTTGCCCCAGGGCAAAACCCTCTACAGTAAAGGCTTGGGATCCTAGAGGAAGGGTGTAGCTACCATGTTTCACCAATAAGAAGACGCTGTCTTATTATTTTTTTGGACAGAAAAACACCAGAGGGCTTATTTTCAGGGGAGGGCTTATTTTAATGAACATTGACAGCAATTTTAATAAACAGGTAAATATGAACAAAAAATGTACCTTTATTCAATAAGCAAATCACTGGGGAAGAACAGGATGACCCGCTCACTGCTGCAGCTCTGATTGGATGCAGCTCAGAGCGCGGCGTGCATTTCATGGGGGAGGGGAGGGCAGTGCATAGAGATGGTACCGTAATGTAGTGTGTAGCGCAGGGGATCACCTTCACTACAGTAGCAATCTCAATAGGGCTTATTTTTGTGGGAGGGCTTATTTTAGAGGAATATTACACAGTAAGGGGAGGGCTTATTTTCGGGATAGGTCTTATTATCGGGAAAACACGGTAGGACCCTGCCTCAAAATGGGTAGAAAGCAGATTACAAAGACAAAGACTCTGGAGTCCTACTATCCTCAGAGGGAGGAACCAACCTCAGAGGGAGACAATGTGGACTCCACACCCAAAGCTGAAACTTCAACAGGGAATGGGTCCCAAGCACAGAAGGCTCTCCTAGATGAGATCAAAAGGAACTTTGAAAACAAAATGAGAGAGATAGAAGACAAAATTAATCATTCTCTCAAGACCAAAATAGCAGAATTAGAAAAACATTATAATGAGGAAAACATCTCTCTAAAAAGAAAAGTGTATGATATGGAAAAGGAGCTCCAAATATTAACCAAGGAAAATGATTTGCTAAAAACCAGAATTAACCTAATGGAAACAAATAACTCTATGAGGAACCAAGAATTAGTCAAGCAAAACAACAAGAATTAAAAATTAGAAAAAGAGGTGAAATACCTCAAAGAAAAAATAACTGACCTGGAAAACAGATCCAGGAGAGAGAATCTGAGAATCATAGGCCTACCAGAAAATTATGATGAAAAAATGAGCCTGGACAACATTCTCCAAGAGCTCATTAAGGAAAACTGCCCTGAGATACTAGAACCTGAGGGTAAAATAGAAATAGAGAGAATCCACCGGACACCTGCTGAAAAAGATCCCAAACTGAAAAGTCCTCAAAATGTTGTGGCCAAACTCCAGAACTACCAGATAAAAGAGAAAATACTTCAAGCAGCCAGAAAGAAACGATTCAATTTGGCAGCCTCTACACTGAAAGATCTGAGGCAGTGGAATACAATTTTCTGGAGGGCAAAAGAGCTCGGGTTACAACCAAGGATCACATACCCAGCGAGACTGAGCATATTCTTCCAGGCAAAGAGATGGTCATTCAACAATATAACAGAGTTCCAGATCTTCTTGATAAAAAAGGAAAATTCAATGGAAAATTCAACCTCCAATTATGAGATACAACAGTGACTTAGAAAGGTAAACAAGGAGAACACATACACACCCTGCTATTTTATAAGAGCAAACTGGTTATAGACAAGTAGAGGGTATGACTATAAAATACACAAAATGACGATTTAAAAAAATCTTATTAAGGGCTACAAAGGGACTGCAATGGAAGAAAGGGAATGGATGAAGTGGAAAAGGGTAAATTATGCCACACATAGAGGCATAAAAACTGTATAGCAGAGGAAAAAAAAGGAGGGAGTTGGGAAGCATATGAGCTTTTCCCTCATTGTTTCTGGTACAAGGAGGGAATAACAACCAGTTAAGCATAGGACTCTATGGAGAAGAAATGCAAAAAGTATCATTTTAGAGGGAAAGAAGGGAGGGAGAGGAGCTTCGCCTAAGATTTGTTCCTGTCACTCTTGGTGTGAAGAAGAAATAATATACTGCATTAAGTATAAAAATATCCTACAGGCAATAGGAGGGGGAAAGGATTATGAAAGGGGGGTGGGAGTGGTTTGTAGGGAAGGAAGTAGTAAGGGGAAAGGGGAGGAAAAGGGAGGACAGAAAAATAAAAATAAATGTTTATTCATTGATTTCTGACAGAGGTTTGTGCCAACATAGAGAATGCTTTTTCAGAAATCGGAAAATTCAATCATGAATGTTCAGTTCTAGTTTAGAACTCACTTCTATTTCTTGTCCTTAGAGAAGGGAGAAGGGGGAAAAATGTAACAACAATGGGTAAATGTAATTATAACATTCATAAGAACACAGAATCATGGAATTTAGAGCTTAAAAGGACCTTAGAAATTATTTAGTACATCCCACCTCCCACATCTTAAAAACCCAATTCAATTCACCAACACTTCTAAGCCCATACTATTGTGCAAGGCTCTTACCCAGGAGGATGTGGCATTGGTTTAGGGGAAAGAACAACACCAAAAAACAGACAGTTGACAGTAAAACAGCATCTTCAATCTCTTTGTCCCAGTGTCAATTCCAATGTCAAATGGGGATAGCTTATGAAGTCTAAATCTTGGTCCTTAATAATTTGGGGACTGGTAATAAAAAAGGAGAGGCACAATTTTTTTTTTCTCTTATTCAGCCTTATTCAGCATTTGTATAGAATTTAAGTTTTTGAAGTGTATTTACATATAACCATATAAACCTGTGAGATAAATAGAATATTTTTATCTCCATTTAACAAATAGAGCAACTAAGGTTTATAGAAATTTTCCCAAAGTCACATGACTATTAGCTGAGGGAAAAAATAAAAACAAAACTCAGGCCCACTATTTTTGATCTAGTACTTTAAGTACTAGAAAGTTAAGATGGCACTGAAAAATGCATTAGCTATCCTAAAATTCTCATAGGATACCTTATTAGCATTCTCCCTCAAAATATTATTGGCTCTATATCATTCACATTTTGAAATACTATGTCTATTTTTACTTAATGAAATCCCCATCCACTCTTTGCTTTTCTTCATTAAATACTCATTTCTTCCTAAATCTTATAGTGGTTTAGAAAATGGCATTTAGTTGCAAAAACCTACTTTTGATTATGTTTTTTCATAGTGTTTAGTGGGAAAAACCCAGTTAGAATTACTCTTTTTTTATGGTGTTTAGTGAGGAAAGCCAATTTACAATTCTTTTTCCATTTTGGTACTTTGAAATTTTTTTTGCATTTTGATTCAGCGTCATACACATAATCATATCTTTGATAATGCATGCCATTTGTTGATTTCTTAAATGTCTGTTTCTATAGACTCGTAACATTATGTATTTTGATTTAAGTCAGAATGTGAGGGAAAAAGTCTGCATCTAATCAAAAAATAACCTAGAAAAATATTAATCCAGATGGAAAAAAATTAGCAATCTTTATCAGTTAAATACGAACTTTTTAAAAACAAAAGAAATTGTTGTTGTTGTTCGTGCTTTGTTCTGTAGTAGGACCAAAGATATCCTGGAGTGATGTCTTGATTTGAGCTTGAATTGGATTTAAGCAAGGCAGAGTTGTACAAAGTCATCAGCCTCACTCTCTTTTCCTAAGTCGTCAAAGTGCAGTGGGCAAAACCAAGTGATAACAGGGATGCAGTGAATAACTTTGGTGTCTATAATATCTGATTGAGCTCTAAGTACTCCACCATACCTGCCTCAGCTGCCTTCATGGCCACCAGAACCAATTGTTCTCATCCACCCATTCCGCTGAGGGCATCTTCATGGGAAGTCTTGACACTCAAATCCTCCTGACTCCAGGGCCAGCACTCTATCCACTGAACCTCCTAGCTGCCAGGTCACTTTCCATTTCTTATAACAGCATCACATCTGCTTTGTTGTGTGAAACTGTTTTTAGGTTGTGGAGGACAAGGATAAGAGGGTACACAGTAAGGAGTCTAAGAGAATTAACAGGTCCATTTTGCAGTCCTGACAACCCAAATATGGCCACATAAAATTGGTTTTGATATAGTTAAGAGTATTTAAACCCACAACAATATTTTTAAACCAGTAAGGGGTTTTAGTATACCATCTTATATTCCTGACTGTAACAACAACAAAGGCATGTTGATATATTAGGGGGAAAAAAATACAAGAGAGGAACCAAGACAAGTGGATTCTTGTAACTCAGTCACTAACTAGCTGATGAAGCTTAGGCAAGTCACTGACCCTTTAGAGACCTCAATATCCACATTCTTTTTTCTTTTTGGTGAATTAAAATTTCTTTAAAGGAATAATTATAAATATTGTTATTATATTTCCAAAGATGCTAAAAGCACTTTTCTGAAATTTTAATTGCTACCCTAAAACAAAACAAAACAAAAAGATAACTTCTTAAATGGAATTTTAGAGTTGTGACTAGAGCAATATAGTCTTGTTAGATGTACATCAGAAAACAGACCCAGGAAACATTTGTTTTAATCAAGGTCACATAGCTACTTAGTGGCACATATTCTACAAACCCATGTTGAAGAACATAGAATGATTGAATGTCATACCACTATATGTCATCTCACCAGCACTGTAGGTAAAAGAATAATCATTGCCCTAGTCTTACATACCATATATCATTTAATACTTCCCCATATAGTATTCACCCTGTTTTGTGGCACAATTCACTATAAACTCATGTTGAATTTATTGAGTACCAGCACCCCAGGGTCTTTTCCTTTAGTGATGATTCCAAACTGGCAATTTTCTGTTTTATGCTATATATATTTTTTTCATCAGATTCTGCCTTTCCCCAGTGAATTAACTTGCATTTATCTTGATTAAACCTTACTCTATTGATTGCTGTCCCTTTCTTTAACATCTCAGGATCTTGCTATATATTAATTCTGTTTTCCATGGTATTAAATTTCCCTCCAGGCACCTGATAACATTTAGCAAAGTTTTTGAATCTGCCAACATAGAATAACATCCTTTGCAATTTCTGTTCATTCCCTTCGATTCTAAGAGGACCACATAAGGATGTGTCTTACACATTTCACCTTGCTATGAGGCATTTTTTTACTTATTTATGGTTTAAAATTTTTTCTCATCTTAGCATCCTACCCATCTCCTAATAAAGATGTGAATTCAGAGTGCAGATTGAGACTTTTTCAAAATTTGGTCAATGTAAGAATTAGTTTTGTTTGACTATTCATGCTTGTAACAAGGTTTGCTTTTTATTGCTTTTTTAGTTGGTAGGGGGTAGGGGATAGAAAGAAGGAGGATTGTCATTTGGAAATAAAATAAAATTCAACTTTAAAATATTTCCCTCATCTTTTCAAGGAGAAAAAAAAAACAGAAAAGCATAGAGATAACTGGGGGCCCAAGGGCACCTCCCTCTAGTGAATCTTTGGCATCATCCCAAAATAGCAACAATACTTTAGCTCATAATTTCCCCTCACTCAGATTTTACCCTAGTGAAATCTTTCTGGGTGGGGTCAAGATGGCAGAGTAGAGGCAGGAACTTGGCATGAGCTCCTGCTCCAACCACCTCTAATGTGTGTAAAATATGACTCTAAACAAATTTTAGAGCTACAGAACCGACAAAGTGACACAGAAAAACAAAAATCCCGCTGGAGGTAGCCTGGTAGACCTACAGAAAGAATCTATCACACATAGCAGAGAAGCAAGTGAAGTCCCACATGAGCCACGTGGTCTGAGACCCAGGGTGGCCTGACCAGCAGCCCAGACTGGCCAAAGCAGACTTCAGGAGAGTGAATCACCAGCAGCTGTAGCAGTTTCCAGACTTCTCAACCCATAAAGGCCAAAGACAAGGTAAAAGGTCAGTGGGGAACTCTGTCGGACCTGGGTGACAGAAGAGTGCAGTCTGTCCCTTGACCCTGGAGCGAGGGGTGGTGGAAGCGTGGTGGCCACAACTGTTGCTATGTGGCTGCCTCCTGAGCTCCTGGCCTACAGACCATAGGGGGAATCTGGATCATAGACTTGGGTGGTAGACCTGGGGTCTGTGGACGGTGTGCCAGAGCTTGGGGTGTCTGTAGAGAGAGCATCCTCCTCATAGCTCTGATAACATTTGTGGGAAACCCTAGTGATTTGGGACATATGTTTCTTCACTCTGGAAGCAGAGTTCTACCATGGCAAAGAGCTCAAAAGTCAAGTAATTGGCTGGCAAGATGATCAAGCAGAGGAAGCACAATCAGACCATAGAATCTTTTTGGGGGGACAAAAATGATCGAAACATGGAACCAGAAGTCAACAAAGTCAAAACCCCTGCATCAAATTCTTCCAAGAAAAACATGAACTGATTACTGGCCATGGAGGAGCTCAAGAAGATTTTGAAAATCAAGTAAGAGAAGTGGAGGAAAAATTGGGAAGAGAAATGAGAATGACACAAGAAAATCATGAAAAGTGAGTCAACAGCCTGCTAAAGGAGACCCAAAAATACACTGAAGAAAATAACACCTTGAAAAATAGACTAATCTGGCAAAAATAGCAAAAGAGACCCAAAAAGCCAATGAGGAGAAGAATTACCCAAATGGAAAAGGAATTGTAAAAACTCACTGAAGAGAATAATTCCTTCAAAATTAGATTGGAGCAAATGTAAGCTAATGACTTTTTGAGAAATCAAGATACTATAAAACAGATCCAAACAAATGAAAAAATAGAAGGCAATGTGAAATATCTTCATTGGAAAAAACACTGACCTGGAAAATAGATCCAGGAGAGATAATTTAAAAATTATTGGACTACCTGAAAGCCATGATCAAAAAAAGAGCCTAGAAATTATCCTTCAAGAAATTCTCAAGGAAAATTGCCCCAATATTCTGGAACCAAAGGGCAAAATAGAAATTGAAAGTATTCACCAATCAACTTCTTGAAAAAGATCCCAAAAGAAAACTCCTAAGAATACCATAGCTAAAGTATTACAAACTGTCAGGAAGAAATAATTTGAGTGTTGTGCAAACACAGTCAATATAACACACTATCTAGCAGTTTATACACTAAGGGATTGAAGGGCTTGGAATATGATATTCTGGAGGTCAAAGGAGCTAGGATTAAAACCAAGAATGACCTAACCAACAAAACTGAGTATAATGCTTCAGGGGAAATATAGTCATTCAATGAAATAGAGGACTTTCAAGTATTCTTGATAAAAAAAAATCCAGAGCTGAACAGAAAATTTTATTTTCAAATACAAGAAGCAAGAGAAGCATGAGAAGGTAAACAGGAAAAAGAAATTATAAGGAACTTATTAAAGTTGAACTATTTATATTCCTACATGGAAAAACAATAATTGTAACTCATGAGACTTTTCTCAATATGAGAATAGTTGAAGGGAATATATGTGTGTATATAAATACATTATATATGTATGTATAGGAGGGTATATGTGTGTATAAATACATATGTGAGTCTGCATATGTGTGTACATGTATACATAGACAGAGGGCACAGGACCAATTGAATAGGAAGGGATGATATCTAAAAAATAAAATTAAGAGGTGAGAGAGGAATATAAAGAGAGGAGAAAGGGAGAGATAGAATAGGGTAAATTATCTCATATAAAAGAAGCAAACAAAAACTATTACAATGGAGGGAAAGAACAGAAAGGTAAAAGGGAATGGGTCAAACTTACTCTCATTGAATTTGACTTAAGGAGGGAATAACATACACATTTATTTGGGTATCTTACCCTACAGGAAAGTAGGTGGAAGGGGATAAGAGGAGGGATGACAGAAGGGAGGACAGATTTGGGGAGAGAGTAGTTAGAAGCACACACTTTTGAAAATGGACAGGGTCAGAGCAGAAAATAGAATAAGGGGGGGGGGGGGGGGGATAGGTTGAAGGGAAATATAGTTAGTCTTTCAAAATATAACTACTATGGAAATATTTTGTGTAACTACACATGAACAACCTATACTGAATTGCTTCTCTCCCCGGTGGGGGTAGGTGAGGAGGGAAGAAGGGAAAGAATCTGGAAATCAAAGTTTTAAAAGCAAATGTTTAAAAAAATTGCTTTTTACATGCAACTGTGAAATAAGATATACAGGCACTGGGGTATAGAAATCCATCTTGCCCTACTAGAAAGTTAGAGGGAGGATGGGGATGATATAAGAGAAAACAGATTGGGGGAAGGGGCATTCAGTATGATTTCTATCTTGGGGCAGGGGTAGGGAAAAGACAGGGAAAAAATTTGTAATTCAAAATCATGTGGAAATGAATGTTGAAAACTAAAAATAAATTTTAAAAAAAGAAATCTTTTAATATAGCTTGTTTTTAGGTTTCCACAAAAGTGGGTAACAGGATTCTTAGTTCCCATACAAGTACAAAGAATGGATGGATAGATAGATAGATAGATAGATAGATAGATAGATAGATAGATAGATAGATAGATAGATAGATAGATAGATAGATGTGAGAGAGAGAGACAGAGACAGAGAGAGAGTGGGTTTGATACAGGATAGCCTTTATGTCAGTCCAAGAAGGGAAATATCAAAAGATGCAAGGACTTGAAGAATCCTGAAAACACATATAGGAATTCTCAGAAGGTAACAAACAATTCACAGAATTCTTAGTATTTTCACAGGATCCTAGATTCTTCCAGGCTCTGAGCTTTCCTGTGGCTGAGATGTCACCCAACATTACTGGAGTCACAAAAGCAGCAAAGAGCAAAGCCAGAGATTTTTCTTTATCCCATAGATTGTGACTTTAGTCCCTTACTGATCCTCTACCTGTAAAAACCACATGAATGATTATCATGCCAATGCAATATTCACAGTGCCCACGGCAGCTATGAATATGCTGGTATAGTTGTGAATCACAAAATGTAACAGGCTCTCCACATGGAGGACAGAATCAAAGAATTTATTCAAATACCAGAAAGCTGAATCCCAAAACCAGAAAGCCAAATGCATCATAGTGACCATGAAGTTGGTACACATAACCAATGCATTGAATACCAACATTCCCAAGCCTTACCAAACCTTCCCTCCATCAGGCCTTCAAAACAAAACAGGCTCCCTTAAGCAAGAATGCCCCTCTCTCACTCATGCTAGCTACTTGCTCCCAGCACTTCTGGCTGTCTCTCTCAGCTTGTGCTCAGCTTTTTATTCTGGTCATTAGCTCTTTCATGTTCCTCCCCTTTCTGTTGCATCAGCAAGTTCCTCCCACTGTTGAGTTTCACAAGTTCTGTTTCTTAACAAAGACTTGATATAATCAAGGGCAAGGCTCAACTGCCCTAGGGTCTAAGTACTTATTTGCTTGCCATTACAAGGGTCAGGGAAGATCTTCAAATACCCATTACCATTACAATGATCCTTTTCACATTCTAATAGGTATGACATTTAGGAAATGATGTTTAGGTTATTTTATACTAAATTTGTTTTGCTTTTTTTTTTTTCAAAAGATAATAACTTGACTAGTAGAGGAAGACAGGAATTCTAAGAGTAAAAGATTGGGAGGGAGAACATTCCAGGCATGGAAAAAAGTCAGCTCAAAGTTCCAGAAATAGGAAGTGTACTGACATGTTGTAAGAGCAAGGAAGCCATCTGGCTGGATAGCAGAGCCTGGGGAGGGGAATAGATAGCAAGATTATTATAAAGGTTGGAAAGGACTGGGCTTTGAAAAAATTTTAAGGGATAAAGGACTTTGTATTTGATCCTGGCTATAACAGGGAGCCCTGAAGTATACTGAGTAATGAGGTAATATGATCAAAGCTACTATTTAGGATAATTGGCTGGCAACTCATATGCTCCATTGACATTCTCATTATGTAAAAAGAACATTAGGAATGTTTCCAGTATGTTGAGTGACCTCCTTATGGTGATATATGAAAGGACATGAACAAGAATTACAAGAACAAATATGGACAGGATGAATTGCATTTGACATCATTGATGAGAATCTCAAATGACTAAGCTCACAGATCCATTAGAATATTAGTGTATGCATGCATTAAGAGACTGAATCTTACTCCCTAATGTTAAAATTCCTGGAGGCAGGAAGTCCTGATGCAGCTAGGTGATGCAAAGGATAGAGCAGTAGTCCTGGAGTCAGGAAGACCAGAATTCAAATTTAGCCTTGGGCACTTACTATATGTGACCCTGAGAAAGTCACTTAATCTCCCTATCTCAATCTCCTCAACTGTAAAATGGGGATAATAATAGCAACCACCTCCAAAGGTCGTTGAGGATCAAATGAAATAATATTTGTAAAGCACTTAGCACAATGCCAACTACATAGTAAGTAGGTGCTCATAAAGCCCCCTCCACAGCTGATGTTGGGCTACATGCTCCCTCCCACCTCCTCTTCAGTTCTCTCCTATTGGCTCATTCAAATACAAACACCGGGGGAACTCTTAATTTTTCCCTAGTCTTGCTACTTTTTCTGGCTCTGAATCTGGTTTTCCAAGGTGCTGGAGGGCTTGATGCAGCAGAAAATGGACAGTGAGGATGTTAGATTACCTGCAACCTATGTGACAGCTGGACAAAGGTCAGGTGAAAGAAGACTCAGACTGGGGCAGTAGGATGAGAGGTGACCAAACAGATCTTGAAACCAAGGGATGAAAAAAGAGGGATAAGCGTTAAGGAAGGAGGAGGGGATAAAGGAGACTGCCATAGGTAACCTCATACTCCCTTTGCCTCAGCACTCTGCCCAGGAACCTAAAAATAACTGGAACTGATTTAGGTGTATTATTTTCAGAATCAGTTTAAGGTATAGTACAATATTATTTCATAATTTAAGGGCAAGGAGAAGGTTTCCTCACTTTCCTTCTCAAAAAAAATAATAAAGTCTTCTCCATCTTGCTAATGCCTGACATTCTATTAATAGAAGACAGAGTCTTTCATCCAGGTCAAAGAGAGTTGATGGAAATAGATTGGAAAAGTTGGGTAGTAGGTGTGAATAAACTCTAGTTAGAGTGTAAATGATAGTGTCAGAGACTTTCCTAGTTTTGAGGCAATTAGACTCAGAAAGACACCAGGGTGAAAGGTAGGGGTGGACGTTTTTCTGAAGGGAAAAAGGAACAGAAAGGGAAGACTGGGAATCCTAAATCTGTGAACTGTACCTACTTACCTACTGTCCTTAGACAGATATCTGGAGCTACAAGGAACCTTAGAGATTAGTTAGTCCAAACCTTCATTTATTATAAGAGTTTAGGGAGGTTAATTACCCTGTCCAGGGTCATCCAGATACTAACCAGAAACTATCCAGTACTAAAACCTAGACCTTGTGGTTGTAAACCCAATATTCTTTCAACATGGAGACATCAGAGAATGGTGGGGAAAGCACTAGACTGGAGACTGAAGGTCCTTTACTGAAATGTCAGTTCTAATATTTACAACCTAGGTGACTGTGGATAAGTCATTTAGCCCCCATGAGCCTCAGTTTCCTTATCTGTAAGATGGGAGCAATACTTTGTACTGTCCCCCTTTACAAGATTGTTGTTAGAAAAGCATTATAAAAAATGTAAGCTGTTACTCTACTGTTTCCCATGCCCTGGTAGAAAATAGGAAGAGCAGCAGATTTTGAGTCAAAAAACCTATTTGTATTCCAACTTTGCAGCTTATAACAACACATCTGAACTTGGAAAAATTATCAAAATTATGTCATGGCTTCAGTTTCCCCAACTTCAAAATAAGAGGGTTGCCCTCGATGATTTCTAAGACCCCCTCACATTTCTAAAGCCCACGAGCTCTTACATATTTAAATACAGAAGTTTAATAGGATTGTATGTTCCAGACATCTTCCTACTTCCTCCCTTCCCTCAAAATGCAATTATTGAGCTGTCGGTCTCAGGTCTATGATCTATACTTTCAGGATGACAAGAAATGATAACAAGTAATCAGATAAAGTCATTTATACTAATAGGTCATCCATACCATTTTTTCAACTCATTTTTATAAGTGCTTACTGAATACCTACTGTGCTTAACACTGAGTTAAGAAGGTGGGAAATAGTTTAACAAGTAATTATTAAGTGCCTACTATATGTATACATATATATAGAGAGAGACAGGCAAATAAATGTGTGTATGTAGATATGTAGGGTATATATTTATAGAGTGTATATGCATATATGTATTATAGGATATATGTGCATATAAATATGCAGAATATATATGTCTGCATATTTATGGGATATACATACATATATGCACACTTAATAGTTTCCAGAACATTCTCATACATTGCTTCATTTGATCCTCACAATAATTTAATGAAATTAGGGAAATCATTAATATCCTTTTTTTCCTGGATGAAGAAAAAAGGGGTCAGAGAGATTTTTATTTATCCAATATCATAGAGCCACAGAATTTTAGAGCTGGAAGGGACCTGATAAATCATTTAGTCTAACATTTTATTTGACAGGTGAAGAAATTGAGTTCCAGAGCATTAAAATGACTTGCCTACCCATGGTCACACAGCTAGGTGATAGCACAATAAAAGCTGCTGTCTCAGATCTCCTAGTTTTCAAGTTTACTATGTTGCCTTCTATGACCATTTAGCAACAGAGCTGGAACATTTAAACAAGTTCTCCTGGGCTCTAGATCTTTGCATAAGACCATAATCTAAGAATACAAAAACATAATGCCTGCACCTGGATAAAATAGGTAGGTGTGAAGAAGGACCTTTAAGAATGTGTCAAACTGAAGAACTTTTAGACTCAGAGACAAGCCAGTCTGGAAGATGATTTTAGTTAGTTGAGTTTTTTAGGAATACTCAAACCTAAGCAACAAAGTAGTTACCCACTCTACTCATGAATAAGACTAGCTTTGCATCTCTGTACCGAAAATCAGTCTGAATTCCTCAGGTAGCAAATTTTTTGGCCAGTTCAGTTTGTCATATATATCACCCAGGTAAGATCAGATACATAGAGTAGGCATGTAAGTATTATTCTGATTATAATACCCAAGGGAAACATTTTACTTTTGCTCTGAGTAATCCAGTTTTTTTGCAAGTGAATTTGAATTACAAAATCCATTGCCTGTGTACACAGGCAAGCACTGTCCCCTGCAGATGGAAGAAGCAGAAAAAAGTTCTCAATTTATAGTCAAGTATTATGATGCACAAGGCAGTCATAGCTTCCCTGGAAGGAAAGCAGGGACTTGACACAGCAATCTAGACTTTTTATGGCTAGTATTATGTTCTTGTTAATGAATCCACTGATGATCATTTTGTTGGACAGTAAAAATTTGGTTTTGACTTTACTCTGTAATTCCCAGATTTCCATCTCATTTTTGCTTTTGTTCAATCAATCACAGAATTTGCTATAAGATTGTAAGCTTCCCTAAAGATGAAATAATTCAGATCCCCACATAAAGAGAAACTGACTAGAAACAGGCTAAGAGATTTGCCCAAGGTCATTCAACTAGTTGATTCCAGAGTAAGGGACACTTAAGAATTAGAAGGGCTTCAGGAGCCATCTAGTCCAACCCACACCCAAACGAGAATCTGCTCACAGTCCAATCTCAGAAGATCATTTAATCTTTCCTTGAAGACCTTCAGTGAGGAAGAAACCACTACCTTCTGGGGCAGCCCATTTCACTTTTAGAGCTCTAATTATTAAAAATAATACTAAGTTCATGGTAGTAACAAGTTGGAATTATTAGGAAAACATAAAATTCTAATAACTTAGTGGAGAAGCGAAGATCAGAACTCATATCTCTCGATTCACAGTCCTGTGTCCCATATTACCACATCACTTAATGTACCTCATTCCCTAATTCCTACTTTTATTTGTTTCTTAAGTCTACAGCCCAATAACTATTTATAGAGTGCTTGCCTGAACAATGATGCTTCTCATCTACTACAGGCAGCTAGGTAGGAGGTATAGTAGAGCTTTGGACTTGAAGACAGAAAAACCTGAATTCAAATCCAGCTTTAAACAGTTGCTAATTATGTGACTCTAGGCAAGTCACCTAACCTCTATTTGCCTCCATTTCTTCATTTGTAAAATGGGAGGAATGACGGCACCTCCCTCCCAGGGCTGTGAGGATCAAATGAGATAATATTTGTAAAGTGCTTAGCAAAGTATCCGGCACATAGGAGGTGCTGTGTAGATGCTTTTCCATTCCCTTCTCTCCCTCCCTTTGAGTTATATGTTTCCTTCTGTGTATCTTCTTGGACAATGCTTTGTGCCACAGGTAAAGCAATCAGAAATAGCATTGAAATATAGAGCCCAAACATAAAACACACATGCCCAAGTTCATTTACAGATTTAAATTTGGAAGAAGATTTCCAAATCATGCAAAACAGAGGATCTCAATCACCTGATTTTTTGGAGTCTCTCTTAACTGAACCTGAATGGATGTGGGGTCTTACTATTCAATTACAATCAATAAGCATTTATTAATGTGACCAACATTTTGCTGGGTGCTGGAAATCTTTTATTCTACTTAGGGTATATCACACATTTCTGGCAAAGTAAATATGGGCTATATACAAAAATAAATGTATAGCGATTTGTGGATTAGGTACTAACAACTGGGGGGATTAGGAAATATCCTCTTAAAAGTGGTAGCATTTGAGCTGAGCCTAGAAGGGAACAAAGGGTTATAAGAAGTAAAAGTGAGTAATATCCTTTCCTTTCCTTGCCCAGCTCTGCTCCAAGGAAAAATTTAGTTAGTGCTATATGCTTAGTGTTCCGGAAGGAAACAAATTCTTTCCTCTGTATATAGCTATAACATTTCCATGTCTTATATCCCTTGCTCCTATGAGAAATATAGGGTCAAATGTTATGCTTTAAGAAAGCAGAGGTAAAAACCAAATTCATGTTAGATAAAGGAGAATAATTCACTTTCAGGAGCCCTAAAAGAAATAAAAATTAGTCATTAATTTCCTTGATGAACTCAGTATCTTCTCCAGCAATAGATATGTGTTAAGTGGGTACTTTCAGGAAGTCCCTATAGCAAAAAGTACATAAATCCATCGAAAAGCTATAACTATCACATAGTACCTTCCAATTCTGGAATTCTGAGTCTGTGACACAAAGATTCACACTAGCTTTTCATTAGAAATTGATTAAAAGCCTAACAAAGCATGGTGATGACTTAAAGTTTAAAAAGAAAAAAAATCACTCACCAAAATGGGTGTGATTGATTGTATCCTATTTACTCACATATTTTCCCATTTTTTCCCCATATTTCCCACACATTTTGGATATTATCCTCCCACCCCCCTCCCTGTTCTACCCTTCTCAGTACCCATTTTTAAAAAGGAAAATTTGGATTTGTTTTTCTTTACATTATTTCTCTCCCCAGTCAGCTGTGTCAGTTGTTGATAAGAGCCAAAGAATTTCTGAAGTCTGGATTATAGGAGCTAAAGAGTTATGAATGACCTTGTTTACTAAAGAGCCTTATGGAAGTGTCAGCAGTACCTGGCTCTTCTAGACAAAAAAAAAAAAAAAATCTTTGGAGTCTCTTCACAGGAAACTGGTAATTGCATCACTTGCTAAAAGGACCCAGAATACCAGGACTATAGCAATATGACATCTAGGAGTAACTTACTAATATGACTCTTTTCTTGTACTCACCATGGTTTTATATTCGGGAGAGTAGAAGAATGATGGCACCATTTCCAAGAACAGACTAGTAGGAAAGGAAACTTGGTTCGCAGGAATTGAAGAGTTCATTTTTTGAGACATTTGGGGTTTCCTTGAGGAAATTCAAGTTGCAATGTTCAGCATGAATTTGAAAATACTGGACTGAAGGTTGGGAGAGAGGTCAGGGCAAGAGATATATGAAAGTCTTAGAAGCCAAGAGATGAACGATATACAAGAAAGCAGGGTGCCCAGTAGTGTCACATGTTGTCTAAAGGACAAGTAAAATGAAGAATGAGAAAAGACTACTGAAAATTCAAGTTGATTTGATAGTTGACAATTAAGATCATTGGTGACCTTTGAGGGTTCAGTTGCACTGGGAAGGGGCAGATTTTAGGGCGTTAATAATGATGAGAGGGGCGGCCAGGTAGCACAGCAAGTAAGAGCACCGGCTCCAGTGTCGGGATGACCTGGGGGATCGAATCCGGGCTCAGACACTTAGCATCCACCCAGAAACACCTGGCCGTGTAACCTTGAGCAAGTTACTTAACCCCAATTGCTTAAAAAAAATATAATGATGAGAAAGTAAAGAGAGTATTTAAGTATTGGTCATTTAGGAAATTTTTTTATTAGAATAAGAGATAATTAAAGGAGGCAGTAGAGTCAAGTGAAAGAAGAGATCTGTCAGTTATAGTAAAAAGAAGAGAAGGAAGCAGAGGAAAGAAAGAAATACAAATGTTAAAGTGAAGGGAATGATTAAAGGAGTGGGGTGTCAGAATAGAGAATGTGGGATTAAGGAAAAAGAAAGTTAGAGGAGGGACAAATTTTTTTTTCTGATAAAGGAAGGATAAAGTGATAGTTCAGGAGTTGCTGAACCAAAGCCATCCTTCAAAGGGACAATTCAGAGGAAAGCAGGATTTCTAGAGGGTTGTTTTCTGCTATAAGTCCTATTGTTAAAGGGATCAGGTATTGAACAAAAGTACACAGTATGAGTTCAAATGAGCATTCATAGAGGGTATACACACATACACACATAAACACATATATGCATGTGTATAAATGTATAGATATCTATACCTATATATATTGAATACAATGGTAGGAGAGTGGAGTATAATTCCAATTTATGTATGCATTTTTTATTTATTTATTTATTATTCATGCATTTATTTGAATGAGTACTTATAAAATTATTTCTTTTGTTTTGTTAGTAGTGATTGGTTATATTTAAGATCTCATAGTGCCAGCATGTAACTATTGCTTTTGTGTAAATAGAAGCATATCAATGAGTCCTAAGAGCTAAAGTGCTGAGTAAGAGGAGTTGACTCTGCTACAATTTTTTGTTCATTCTTGATTCCCACTGTGTCAGCTAATGTGGGGATACTATTAAAATGCTAACAGGAAGTCCGTAATTCACAACAAAATTCATAACATCCTCCACTGGCCCAGGGTGGATGGAGGGAGAAGGTTAAGTTTTTCCTCCAGCTTCAGGTGATTTCTTCTCAGGAGCTTGACTGGGATGGCTTTCTCCTCTTGGCTGCCAAACACTCCAATCTCTAGTTCCAAATAGCTTGCTGGCTTTATACAAGCTATGGGGGCATAACTAAGTTTCCTCAACTAATCTAAATATACTTCTGTCACCCATTGGTTTTCAGGAACTTCTTAATTGATCTAGGACTTTTCAAACCTAGTCTTTGAATGATTCAATAAAGGTATATAGACTTTGTCACACTTAGTTTATGTCTTTAATTGATTCAACAGAGGTGCTCTCACATGATAAAGGTATCTCGGCTAAGTGGGTTTGGGTGATATGACTGATTAATTGACTCCATTCATCCCCGCCCTTATACTTCTATTGTTATATAGGAAAAGACCTGACAATTGCCTTCCCTATAGCTCTATTTATCATCCCTGAAAATTCCCAAATCAAAATTCCCTTCTTTGACTACTAGTCCCTTGTGTGGGTGTTGTCCGCCTCAATTATTATGTAAGCTCTGTGAGAACAAGGATTGACTCACTTTTGTATTTGTATCTCCAGAGCCTAGCATAGTGCTTGGCATGTAACAGATGCTCAGTAAATAGTTGTTCATTTGGTCATTCCCTCATTCAAGAAGCAGGCCCTCTGTGATCCTAAACTTCTACTGAATTGTCTGTCTTTCTAAATTTCTTTTGTTGAAACCAAGGAAACTGAGATCCTTCTTTATCTACTTTGCTGAAACTGAAAGGAACTAAATATAGGATTATCATGACTATACAGTAACAATTTCCTCTTAACAATGGCTGAGTTCATACCACATATATTACGTGTTCCAGTGACTACAATGGGAGACTTTCCCAAGAGAATAAAAATCTTGCAATTTCCAATTTGTCATCTATAGAATTATAAAATATTGGCACCTTTAGGTGCTCTTCAGATCCTCTAGTTAATGACTCTCCCCCCAACCCCTGCCTCATTTTAGAGATGAGAATGTTAGAACCTCAGAGAGGTGAACTGGGGTTAAGCTGTGAACTCTAACAACTAGTAACTGAATTTTCAACACAACTTAAAAGGTTTGTTGGGGGAGGGAATTCGGGGGAAGGTTTATTTTTGGGCAGAGGGAAGATAAGCCTTATGAGCAGATAAAAGAAATTGATTCTCAATCCAGAGACATAGTTCTGAAAAGTACTTAAAACTATTCATATAATAAAAGAAAATAGGAATGAGGAATCAAGAGCTTTACTTTTGAAATTCTCACACTTTAAATACTGGTATAATTATTGGAAATCATTTGAACAAACAGATGAATGATGAATTTGATGTATATTTTAGTTAATAATTGGTTTTGTATTACTGGCTTTGTCTTAAAACTCAAAGTTCTTAAAATGTAGGTAGTTTAATGGAATTGAAGTAGTTTTTTTTTCTTCTGCCTTTAACAGCAAAAATCAACTCAACATAAATTGAAAATTAAGTTCTTTGTTCTATTTAAACTTGATGAAGTACAAAACACTCCATTTGAGTAGAAAGTATTCTGCTATTTGTCAGGGTCTCATCAGCTTCTGCAATTTGCTTAATAAATTTTAAGTTGAAGAGGGATCTTGAAGGCATTCAATTTAAGCCCCATACTCTAGAGGTGAAAAAATCAAGGGACAGAAAGGCTATCCACCTTGCTCAACATTACAGAGATAACACATAGCAGGAGTAAGTGTTGAACCTAAGATCTCAAATTCTGGGGGCGGGAGGGAACTATTTTTTGCCTTTCCCTAGGCCTGAATAAGCAGAACCTCAGTGGTCAGCTTAATCAAAGATAACCAGACTCTTGCAAAACTTTCTTAAATCATCCCAACTCCTATATGCTAAATATCCAATGTATTACTTTATAGGTGTAAAGCCAACCATGAGCAGCTTTCCAGAAGAATGCTACTTTGAACAGCTTTTCAAGTTTCTGATTACACAGTATAGTGAACACTCTATTCCATAACAAATCAGAACAAAACATTCACAGTCAATCAAGGTACAGCATTCACAATGTTACAACTTATCACAGAAAATAAAAATATAGCATTCACAACAACTTATCACTAATATGGCCACATAGTTTTCACCACAGTGGTCACATAGTTTTCAACAAAGAACAATCACTTATATAGTTTTCAACAAAGAAGAATCACTTAGTCAATCAATCATTCAGTCATCTTTAAGGAGGTTTGCCTCCTTAAGGGACACAAAGTACAATAGTCAAAGTTCTCCACCCATGGGGCACACCAAGTTACAAATTAGTTACTATTTAATCATCATTCACTATTCAATCATCAGAAAATACATAAGCCTTCCACCCCTAGGTCACTAGTAAATTATAATCTCAGTCAGTGCACAGTATCCAAGTAAAATCTTCTTTCAGCTTGACTTGGGGTGGTCTCTCAGATTCCCTGGATCCCCTTCCATGGTCTCAGATACTACATGAATTCACCAAACTGTCACCTGGGTTCAAAGGCAGGCAGCTCCCAGGTCCTTGTCCAGCTCTCCACACACTTTCTGTTCTACACTGAAGCTCACAGTGTCAAATCCACCTTAAATCCTTCCCAGTGTCGTTCCCAGGAAGTCAAGGCTCAACAAAGTCACAAACAGGTTCATACAAAGTACCAGCACCACAGCCATGCTTCCTCAGTCTTTGGCAGCTCCAGCTGGCCCTCTGAAATCCTCAGCAGCTCCAGCTGGCTCTCAGCTCTGACTGACCCTTGGAAATCTTCAGCAGCTCTGACTGGCCCTCAGACTCAGCAGAAGTTTAGTTGGTTCCCAGAAGCAAAATCATTTCATCCAGGTTCTTCAAATAAAAATCATTGTCTCCAGCCTGGGGGGCCTTTCCTCTTCAGCCTCCCTGGAGGCAGCAGCTTCTGCCTCCACGAAGCTTGGTCCAAGAAGATCTGTCTTTCTCAGCAAGTACTTCTCCTTATATACACACAGCATTAGCTCTTTCCTGTTTCAGCCAACCCCTTCCTGTTATGTCAGCAACATTGTTCATACCTTCTGTTTCTTTAACAGAGGCTTGATTAATTACTAAGTGCTAAGTACCTCTCAGTTTAGCAATACAAAAGGAACTTCAAATTTCATTACTATTACAACAGAAGAAATAGCTTACCAAATAGGTAATAAAAATACCAAATACCAAAAAGTGTAGTCAGCGAAAAGATCAGTGATGAATAGAATAGCCAAGAAAATAGACTTCCTAAAGGAAATGAAATTTTTGAAGCCTTCTACAATAAGCACATTTGGGAGAGGCAGAGGAAAGGGAATAAAGGCCTTTTATGTAAGAAATAATAATTGCTGCCCATCTGATTAGTGCTTAGCATGGTACCTAGCACATAATAAGAGCTTAATGAATGTTTCTCGACTGGCTGATTGACTATTTTGTTGTTTTATATTGACTATATTGTTATACAGAACTTTATGGCTTACAACATTTTAGAAACATTCCCTCACTTGATTCTCACAAGAACCCTGGGAAGTGGCTACTACAAGTGTTATTCTTAATTTTATTTTAATTATTTTTTAATTAACAGAAATGTATTTGCTTGATACTCCCCACCCCATTGGAAAAAAGAAAAATTCCTCATAATAAATATGCATAGATAGACCCCCCCAAAAAATTCCCTCATTGCCCATCATCAAAAAATAAATGTCTCATTCTGCACTCTGAATTTATCACCTCTCTGTCAGGATAGCATGGTCTTCTAGAATTATGGATCATGACTATTCATCTTTACAGTGCTGTCGATATTGTATAAATTGTTCTCTTGTTCTATTTCTTTTTCAGTTTATAAAATCTTCAAAATTATTCAATTTTATAATATTAGTGTTGTATAAAATTTTCTGGTTCTGCTTACTTCATTCTTCATCAGTTCATAAAAGTCTTTCAATCATATATTTCCTCATTTCTTATAGCAAAATAGTATTTTATCCCAATTATATACCACAATTTGGTTAGCCATCCCCCATTTCACAGTTGAGGAAACTGAGTCTCAGAAAGCTTAAGTATCTTGTCCATAGTCACACAGCTAGTAACTGTCAAAAGTGGGATTCAAACTCAGCTCTCTTCTCACTCAAGCATTTTCCTTTTTGCACTCTAGCACACTTCCTTTTTGATCATTTCATTGATCATGAAAATAAGTATTCCAGTTTGGTTAGAAATTCTAGGGAAAGAGATATTGCTCGCAGTAAATGTCTTTGATTAAAATATGATATGATATGTAATATATAATTATAATTTAGTCATTTTTCAATTGTGTCTGACACTTCATGACCCTATTTGGGACTTTTTTGGCAAAGATATTGGAGTGGCTTACTATTTTCTTTTCTAGCTCATTTTACAGAGGAGGAAACTGAGGGAAATAGGGTGAGGTCGCTTGCCAGAGTCCCATAAGGAATGTGTCTGAAGTCAGATTTGAATTAATAAAGACTTGTCTTCCTGATTGCAAGCCCAATGCTCTATCCGCAGTGCCATCTACCTGCCTTATAACTACAATAACTAATTATAATACTGCTGATATAAAATCAAGAGTGCAGCTAGGATATATATGTTTATATGGAATATAGCCTCTCCAAGTCATAACCTTCTGTCCTTACTCCTGTTTTGATAATGGAATATACCAAGGCCACAGGAGACCACAATTTGTCCAACCATGCCCAGGAATCACTGCCTTAGGTGTCCACTGCCCACCTAGGGGTATATATCATTTTACTTGAAAGCAAACCATTTGATCTGTTGAATTCTTCAAATGTATTAATCTAGTATTTGAAGCTCACGTCTACCCTTACAACCTGTGTAATCACAGGTTACACTAATACTTATGAAATTTTAAAAGACCTAGATGAATTAGACCAGGATGTTGGATGAACCCCACCACTTAATAGTTATGTGATTTGGAGCAAGGCATTTTAATTCTATGGGCCTTTGTTGCCTCATCTATGAAATGAGTGAATTGGGCTAGATGACCCCTTCTTGTGGGGAGAGGTGAAGAGTAGGAATTACATAATTAACATTATTTGATTCTTTTTCTGGAGAGGTAGTATCAACTATGGCACAATGTACAGAAAGCTAGTCTAGTAGGCACAAAGACTTTAGGGTTTAATTTTCCCCCTTCTCACACATATTTTCTACCTTACCCTAGGCAAGTTGCTTAATCTCCCAATGCCCTAGTCACCTCTCTAAGGTTGCAGAGCAAGTAGCCATGTAAGTTAGTAAAGAGAATTTCCTTACCTGGAGCTTCCTACTCTGATGAAATCAGATCCAATTCACCACTACCACCAACAATAAAATGGAGAATTTAAGGAAATGCGTAAGAAACAGGATGGATGGGGTGGCTAGGTGGCACAGTGAATAGAGCACGGGCCCTGGAGTCAGGAGGACCTGAGTTCAAATCCAGCCTCAGACACAACACAAAACTAGCCATGTGACCTTGGGCAAGCCAACCCCAATTGCCCTACCTTTCCCCCCTCCAAAAAAAACAAAAATAAAATAAAATAATAAAAAAGGAAGAGGATGGAGTAAAGACATTATTTTTAGAAAAGACTATTCTTTCTAGTAAAGACATTGCATGAAACAAACCAGCTCCTTACAAAAGCTAGATTTCCCCTTCATAGTATGCTATCTGACTCCTTGTGGACTTCTCCAACTTTTGACCAGTGCTTCAACTTATTTTTCTTCCTCTGTCCATACCTTGGAATAAATCACTAATTTGACCCAGTTCCAAATTTTGTTTATTCTATAAAGTCAGCATTTGGAACATGATCTTTTTCTCCCCAGAGTTCTTTCTCTTAGGAATCCTAAATTGCATAAACTCCTCCCAACAAAGTCTTTAAGCAAGGACTGGATGAGCAGTTTTCAAGTGTACTATAGAAAAAGCAATTGCTGAACTGAAATTCTGTGATTCTATCCCATCACCTCCCCGGAGGGTAGATTTTCAAGTATATCCAAGTAGAAATGATTTGCAGGTAATTGGAAAATGAAAAAAATGAACATAGAAAAAGAACATAAAGCAAAGAGCTGAGTCTTAGAGGATGTCCTCAGAATTAGGAAGGTGAAAAAGAGCCATAAAAAGAGACAAAAAAGTCAAGATTAGAGAAGTATAAGGAGAAGCACATGAATGGCCCAGGCATTTCTGGAAATGGTGATTCTGGAAAGAAATTTCACAGTCAGAGAAGAGGGCCTCAGTGGTTGTAGCAGCAAGCACCCCAAGCACGTCCTCAGGGTTTGCAGCTACC
>NW_027185597.1:986357-1018340 GCF_028583685.1 Petaurus breviceps papuanus | reverse complement strand
TTAGCCTAGGGGCAGGGAAGATCTTTAAAATTTACATTCGCATTACAGTGGTTAAAAGAGTCTCTAGGGTAAGAAGGCTACTGGACAGAAGTGGAAAAGTCTGGAATGTCAGGAAGGAAGCAAGAAAGAAACCCAATTGCTAAGAAATTACTTTCTCTAGACATTCTGACCATTAGAACTTGAGTTGATAAATGTTCTTTAAAGTAACATGTAATTATAAATTTAGGAAATATCATTAAAAACATTCAAATAAATATACCCCAAACTAAATCATATTTAAGCCTAATTATTTGAAATTTATCAAAAGCATGTATATTTAACTTTTTAAAAAATAATATTTTATTTGCTTAAGAGCTTAAGGCACAACATGATAAGGTAAGGGAGACTTCTCAGTCTTCTTAGAGAACTACTGAAATACAAGTATCTGTCCACAAAGTGCAAGAGCTCAAAGAAACTGAACCAAGCTGAATTAAAAACAAGATCTGTAAAGAATCAAATAGGGTACCTTCAAAAGACAGTATTTGAAAAACAGGCTGAAGCTAGAAATTTTCAGAAATAGATAATAGTCTCAACTCTCACATCTTCATCAGTATCTTCAAGACAGAACCACACAGAAGGAGCAGCTGCAGCAACATATGACTGAGAAGGAAGACAAAATGAGAAAGGCTCTTGTCGCAGCCAAAGCAAAGCTGGCACACTTAGCTGGTGTCAAAGGTCAACTAACTAAAGAAAATGAAGAACTTAAACAAAGAAATGGTGCGTTAGATTAACAGAAGGATGAGTTGGATGGGTGTATGACGACTCAAATCACAATATGAAGGTCGAATTAACTGCTTGGAATGGGAACTCAGGGAACAAGAAAGATAACTTCAGCAAAGAGCTGAGCCTCAGGACACCACTAGCAAGGTCCCTGAACAACAAAGACAGATCACGCTCAAAACAAGGCTGGCTTCAGATGAAAGAGGAGTTGCTAGAACATCAGCTCCACCAAGAGTTGTCTCTCTACTCCAAGCAAAGTAATAACTGTTGCCATAGTTGGGAATAAGTCAACACCTAGAGCTTGTATCCCACCAATGGTCACACCTGCAACAATTACAAATTCAGCAACTATTCCAAAAGCTACAGTGATACCCACGGCACAGGAATCTCAAGAAGTTATGCAATCAGAAGGACCTATGGATCATGTTCTAGTTTTTGGAAGCACATTCATTCCACCACTCCCAATGTCCAGCCCTCTATCTCTCAGTCTATTTTAACTGTTCAGCAACAAACACAGGCTACAGCCTTTGTGCAGCCCACTCGTCAAAGTCATCCTCAGAGTGAGCCTGCTAGCCAAGAACCGTCCCCCAGCATTGTAGAAGTTGTCCAAAGTTCACTGATTAAAAGACCTTCCACTTTGACAGCAGTATTTGGTACATTTTCAGCTACTCCATGGTCATCTTTGCCTAAATATGCACATGAAGAGGAAGGCGATAGTGCCATAGAGACATCAGAGCAAGTCTCTGGTGAAACAATAGATATGCCTCTCAAAGAAATTGAAAAGCATACCCCCTCTGGGACCTGAGGAGGAAGTTATGGTAGAAAATAGCACTGATGGGGAGTGTATAAATCAGGATTCACAAGATTCTGTTGGAGGAGTCACTCAGGGAGATTATACTCCTATGGAGGACAGTGAAGGAACCTCTCAGTACCTTCAAATTGATCTTGGATCCATGTAGTCAGATCAGCAGAAGACTACAACCTCTTGCCAGGATGCCCAGTCCAAAGGTGATGATGTTATTGTGCTAAACAGTGATGATGAAGACAATGATGGTGATCAAAATGATGGTGAAAAGGACTATGAGGATGAGGGGGAAGATGATGATGATGATGATGAAGAAGGAGAAGAAGAAGAAAAGAAGAAGGAGAAGGAGGAGGAGGGGAAGAAGAAGAAGACACAGGGATGGGAGATGAAGGTGAAGACAGTAATGAAGGCACTGGTAGTGCATATGGCAATGTTGGATGTGAAATTGATGATACTGAGGGTGGTGATGGTACTGATCCAGGTCCCCAAATGGAGCAAAGTACAGGAGGTGGAAGTAGCCAGAATAGTGGTAAAGGAGGTTCTGCCCCATGAGAATTCTAGAGAACAACTACCATCATCAGCATCTGAAAGATAGGGTACTCGAGTACCTCAGTCACCCCAAAGACTACCTTACCCATGTCCCCCATAACTAAACATCCATGGACTTCTTCAGGAGGTGAGACCACCAGTCTGGAGAATCCAGATGATACAAAGACAGTTGGATGAGGGCTTCAACTGACTCTTGGGATAGGTAGCATGCAGAAGCATTTTTTGATGAGGAGGACAAAACTGTGCCAAGTACCCCAAATCTGGTGGTACCACATCATACAGATGGATTTGCAGGATCAATTTATTCACCTCTGGTTGCTAGTGTTCCTAGGTTCAAGTTTGGATCCCCTGAAGATATTCCACAAACAAGTCTAGCCACTCTGATCTTGGTCATCTTGCATTTCAAGAGAGTTTAGAGATATATGAAACACCTTCTTCTAGTACATGATGAATATGGTGACCAAAGTATTCCTACTACTCCCATACAAGTTATAGCTCCAGTGACTGTATTTACCCAAACTACTGCCAATGATGCTTTTGAGCACACACCTCTCAGCCTGTTCCCGTGGTAACAATATTGGCAGTTTATCCAGAACTACAGAAAGAGGGACAGATGATAACAGATATGAAGTATTTGTGGAGACAGAACCTGAAGGAATTAGTTCAGAAGTTGGACTAGAAATTGATAGTCAGTAGAAGGAAGAGCCTATTAAGGAATCTGATGACTTTGGTCTTCCTTCTACCAACCAATATCTTTTGTCCACCTCCTCTATAGATGCTAGCAGCAGTCAACCTAAGCCTTTCAGATGAGTTAGGCTTCAACCTCAGACTTTGAGAACAAGGGTCCAGGGTCATCAGACCCCAGTAAAGAGGTGTGACCCAGTTAAAAGGAGGCAGAGGAAATATTAATTAAATGCTTTATAAACTATTATTGTAGTTGTGAATAAGACTACCAAATCTGCTACTGTTTTAGTGTGATGATTACTGAGATCAAAAAAGCTTTGTACTTAAATTGTTATCCCCACATTTCAACATCTTTATTAATAAAATCATTTCTAAGTCAAAAAAATTATTTGCTAATATCAATCCTAATCTCTTATTCTTGTGTAAATGTTATCTGATTTTTTTAAATCATAGAATGTCTTAAGATTCTCCTTTTTGAGTCTGCATCATTTCATAATTTTTTTACTTAGTTATTTTCTTTAATAGTTGCAATTTCTTATCATGGAGTGGGAGGAGTCCAGAACTGTGATTTCATCATTCCAGGGAATTTCTAGTGTGGAAACTCCTTTTGCTAATGCATATCTACAACTCATCTGTAACTTATAGAGAGTTTCTTGAAGCAATAAGGGCATAAAAGACACCCATGTTCACATAGCTAGTATTCATTTAAAGTGCTTTGAGGGGAAAGGCTAAGACTTGTGATACTGCTCTGATGCATTATTTTTTATTTTGACTCTGAGTGTCCAGAAAGTCAGCAGAGAATGCCATGGGACATATTTGACTCTTTCTCAAAGTATGTAGGAGAAATCAATGCAGTTTTTGTCTGAGATCTCATATAACGTATATGTGTGTAACTGATATACAGACACAGATATAGATATGGACATAGAGATAAATATATATATTTATATCACGAATATAAGTATGCTTTTTCATTAGAAAAATAATCAGCATACACACACATGATGGGGGCCTTCCAGTTTTAGGGCATCATTTGTCCAGCGGTACCATTTTTGGGTCTTAAAGTATTCAGATCTCAGACCATAATTGCTTTTTTCAACACTTTATTAGGAAGACACCTCAATGAAGGGAAACATTGCATAGCAGAAAAAATGTTAGGTTTGTCATTAGATGACCTGAGTTAGAAATAGGCTTCACTGAATGCATGCATTACTTTGGTCAAATGATTTAATCTTTCTGTGACTCAGTTTTATCACATGAAAAATGAGGGAGTTAGATTAGATGATCTTTAAAGTCCCATCCAATTCTACCTCTATGATCATTTTCCATAATGCAGTGTTATTATATTGTAGTAATACTACAAAATTTGTTTAGTCATTTCCCAATTTTCAGACTCAGAGGTACTTCCATTTCTTTTTTTTTTCTTTTGCTATTGCAAATTAGTATTTGTGAATATTTTGTGGAGACAGATTTCTTCCCCTTTCTCCCCTCTAACAACCCCTTCAGGATAGAGGACTAGTAAGTAGAGGGGTCACTAAGTTAAGGGGTACAAGGAGCTTGGTAACTCATTGTGTATTGTCATATTACTTTCCAAAAGACTGCATTGTCTTTGTATTCTCAGTGCTTTGCATAAAGCAGGTTCTTAATAAGTATTTCCTGAAATGAAATTAATTTAATTCACAGCTCTACAGTAGTCTCATAGTAACTGTTTTTCTCACAAAAACTGACTTTGTTGTTCATTACAATTCTGCCAGTTTGATAGGTTTATGGTAATCCTTTAGGGTTTCTTTTACATTTCTTTGATTTTAGAGGGTCTGATCATTATTTCACATGATTATTGAATGCTTATATTTATCTCCTAAATATATGCTTGTTTATATTCTTTGGAAAAGTGATTTAATAGAAATCACTCTAGATTTAGAATCTAGAAATATTGGGTTCAAATCCTGGCTGCTATCTAGGACCTGGGAAAGTCACATCAGCAACCCAAGTCTTACTTTCCTCATCAGTAAAATGGAAGGATTGGACCAGTTGAGTTTTTCCAGCCTACAACCATTTATCTAGTGGATAATGGACATTGCTCTTGTAACTGTCGATTTCAAATATCAGGTTTCTATTAGATTTTTTTCCTGAAAAAAAGTTGTGCTGTCTCTTTTTATTTTTGGTGCATTGCTTTTTATTGTGGAAAAATGTTCTGTTTTTGTTATCAAATACATTTACTTTGTCTCCTAAAATTCTGCCCATTTATTCAATAGGTTAAAAACCATTCCTCTCTACAATTGTGACAAATGTATTATAATTTTCTCTTCTAATTTTTATACTTTCCGCATTCACAAACTTGGAATTAATTTTTAATATGATATGAAATATGGCTCAATCTTACACTTCATCATGTTATTATATAATTTTTCCAATACCTTTTACTGAATAATGATTTCTCTATCTGATGATTTATAATCCTAGGTTTGCCTTACAACTGGTCTACTGTGTGTATGCCTTTTATTCTAATTCTGTTCCTGTTGTTCCATTGTTCTGTGTCCTGTTCCCTTGTTCCATTTTTCCTTTCATTTTATATAATGGCAATATTTTTTATTGTTACCCCTTTTGTGCTAGCATTTTATATCAGTATCCCTTTTTAATGTATAATTTGAATTCAGAATAGGGCAAGACCCTCTTCAGAATTCCCTGATTTTTAAGTATGTGACATTTATTTATCAAACTGAAAATGGCATTCTTTACATCAGCTTCTCCTTGTTTCTCTTCGTGATGCACAGAGATACAGAAGGTTTTGTAGGCATATCTTATATTTCATTATTTCAAAGAAATATTTTACACTCTTCTATCTCGTTTGTCATTTAGGATCTCAGATGATTTTTAATTGAATTTCTCAGATTTTCTAAACATGCCTTTATATCTTCTACAAGCACATATTTTACCCTCTTTTGCCTAGAATTACTTAATACCTTCTTTCCTTTTTACACTTACATAATTATATTGAATACTAATGGTGAGAGTGGACAGCAATTCTTCATAGCTCTATTTTTAATGAGACTGCCTATAATGTTTCATGACTACATAAAATGCTAACTCTTAGTTTCAGACATGTTTTACCATATTGGGGAAAAATTCTTTCTATTTGTATGCTTTTTGGTATCTTACCAAAAGCAGATATTGTATTTTTCAGGCTTTTTAATGTATCAATTGATATTATTAATGATTTTGTATTTTTTATTATTGATATAAATTATTATGCTGATTATTTTTCTAATGAGAAAACCATACTTGTATTCCTGATATAAATCTTACTTGAGCTTAATGAATATTTTAAATATATTGCTGTGTTCAGTTTGTCAGCATTTTTATTTAATGCTTTTGCTTTTAATATTCATTAACATTGCCAAAAAAAACATAGCCTGATATCCCAGTAACGCAGCCATGACCTTGTGTTGTTGAAGACTGTGCAGACACTAGAGGTCCTCCTTTACTCCATTAAATGGAAGAGAACCAGGAAGGCCTCCTATAGAAAGCGGGATTTGATCTGAGTCAAAGGAAGCCAGGAGGCAAAGATGATGAGGGAATCTTTGGGCTTCTTCCAGGGAGGCACATTGCAACCCATCCATGCCCCATCCTTTCTACATGTATCTTGTCTATGTCCTTCCAGCAGCTTAACACATGGGGTCCATCCAGAGTGCTTGGGGTCTTCCTTGGCTTCTCTTGGGATCAAGAGGGTACCAGTGGAGCAAACAGGTTGTCTGCCAGTTATCCCTCATCTCATGACTAATCCATCTTCTTTTTCGATCACAAATTTCTTACATGATACTTTTTATGTTGCTTCTCCCATATAATTTCTTCTGCCCAGTAGAAAGTAAGTTCCTTGAGGAGAGAGACAGTTTAAATTTTACCTTACACAGCTTTCTCCCTAAGGGAGGTCCTCATCATCTCACACCTGTACTTCTGGTTGATCTCTCTGCCTCAGATCTCTCCCTACTGTAGTCTGTCTTTCACTCACGTGTCAGACTGATCCGTCTAACACACAGGTCTGTCTGATCATGTTACACACACACACAAACTCAGGAAATTTCAGTTGCTCCCTATTGCTACCAGGATCACATATAAAATCATTTGTTTGACTTCTAAAGCCCTTCACAACCTAGCACCTTCCTACCTTTCCAGTGTTGTTGCTTATTTCTCGCCTCCAAGTATTCTGCAACTGAGCACTGATCTTGTTTTCCTCAACACTCCATCTACAAGCTTGGTACCGTTTTACAGGCTGTCTACCCTGCCTGGAATGGTTTCCCTCCTCATCTTTGTCTCCTGGTTTCTCTGGCCGCCTCCAAGACTCAGAGTAAATCCTGCTTTCTACATGGGGGCTTCCTGGTTCTCCCTTCACCACAGTGTCTTCACCCTGAAATGACCTCCTTATATGTACATAGTTGTTTGCTCATTGTTTTCCCCAGTTAGAATGTGAGCTCCCTAAGAGATAGGACCAGGATGTTTGCCTTTCTTTCTCTACTGTTTAATGCACAATATGAGCATTTAAGCAATTGTTCCCTTGGTTTTGTAATTGCAACACTTGTACCTGATACATAATAAGTATTTCATAAAACCTTGCTGAATTGAATTGAAATGAATCAACTTGCATCACATATTCAGGTCTACAATGGGCCCTTTGAGTTAGTATCAAATTCTCAGATTCACTTCTTTGGAAATTTTAGTACTTCTTTAGCCATTTCAGCATTGTGTCTTACTACCACATAACATCATTGATCAAAAATTGGTATTAAAAAGAAAAGTCCATTGTTTTAGGAAGAATCTAATTAAACTGTCTCTGCAATTTTCCAAAGGCAATTGAACCTGCTTTCCTTTTCCTTTGCAATTCTGTACCCATCTCATTGTCAAATTGTGGTTTCTATCAAAGATAAACAGATAGATCGATTGATAGATAGAAATACAGATATAGCTATAAATATGTTGGACCATTTTTTAGACAGTCCATATGACTACAAATCACCATCCAGACAAAATACATCCTTTACCATTGGGTTTTTCCTTGTGATTGCTTAAAACAAACTCCTTTGAGTGATTATAAATTTTATGTAGAAGGTTTAATGTAATCAACACATACACATATGCAAAGAGATATAATTGGATCTGAAAGATTTTACTATCTATAAGTATCCAAGTCTGACTCCAACTCTTTGTTAGATGTCCTCCATGACAGTTATCAACAAGTTTTATGAATGTGTATCTTCCTTCTTTACTCATCACTTGATATTAATAAATGTCATTAAACAAGGTTATTTATATTTATGTTATAACTCTCAAGGAATAGTAAATAATTGCAAATATGCAAATATAATATGCAAAAGTTCTATGTTGACACCTCAAGATGATAGAGAGGGGACTTTGAGCTCTGGAAGTTACCATAGCATTTTCTAACATATTGATAAGAAGTCAAGTAGAGTGCTGGCAATAGACCAAGTCCTCTTTCTAAGGTCCAACCTAGCTAAATACAGAGAGACTGATCACCAAGGTAAGAAATATATTGGAAAATATCCATCAGAAATAATGAATGAGAGAGGCCAAAGACTGGCAGACTACACAGAATCTACATGTTCATAGACCTTGGATACTGTCTTCAAGAAAAGAATTAGTAAGCATTGGGGATGGTAAATACTGCATAATATTGCTAAAAAAATGAATTTGATTATATTTTAACCAGATAGGAAACAACTCCTTACTGATGTAGTAATTCTTTAATTAGCATCCTTGAATCAGTAATCTGAATACAATCAAAACTTTCCAGAAGAGATCTATGCTCGTGCCAAAGAATTTTGGCCTAACTATTCACACAGATAAAAAATAAATAGATAAGAAATGTCAAATTTTCAGATTATGACATGCAATTGGATTAAAAATCTATAGAGATTGTCCATTGAAAGAAAACTATGTACAAATACAAGTATTATATATCCATACACACACACACACACACACACACATATATATATATATACCTATGGAGTATATTACATATATACTAATATGCACACATGCATATAAATATACATATACATATTATATGCACACATAGTTATATGCATAAATGATGTACGTGTATAATACTATATGTATGTATAGTTTTCTCCTGATAGATAATCTCTATTGGGAAACATCTATCTAACTCTATCTATCTATTACAAGATCTATATGTGAAAGAGATCTAGATATCAAAAGAGAGAGATTTTTTGTTTTTTCTGATGAGCAATCCCTATGGGTTTTCTATTGTAGAAGACAGCACAGACCGATCATTCAGATGGACAATGAATTGGACCCAGAATAAAACAAGAGGAGCAGAACAGGCTAGACAGCCTTTAGGTAATTGCAGAGTTTTATTGGAAGTAATACCAAACTTTTCCCAGGGATAATGAGTTATCTCTCTAATACTGATATTCTAGCAGCATTGTTTTAAGGCTGTAAGTCATAGAACATTGCAGTCTTTGAAGAATTAAAAGTAAGTATCACACAAAGGGCAATGGAAAGGCATGTGATTACTATGAGCAGCCTGAAACATATAACACAGAATTTGAAAGTTTCTGATTAATCTGAAAGGCTTTGGCCTCTTTTTCTTTATCCTGAACCATATTTTCTAACACTTTTTTGTTGTTTTCACTTTTGCCCATCTTTCTGTCAAGGTCACCAAGTATTAGAGTATACACATTGATTTTAATTCTGAGAGTCTTATTAAGAAACACATTCACTGCTTCTGCCTCTTTATCCTCTGCACTAGATAGTTATATAAGCCATGCTTACATTCATGAAGATCTTTTTTGTTTATGATCATCATGAAAATCTCAAGGTGAAATGTCTGTCTCTCATGACATGATGTTTCTTTAAAACAGTCCTTCCAATGGCTGTGATAGTGCTAACATCAATTTCACCTGAATGGTTCATGGCCTAACATAGGTACAGGATGAGGGACAGAGACTAGATGTTAGAGCAGACAAGAAGAGACAAAAATGGTGATCAGAATAGAGTCACTAACAAGAGACACTTTTGCTAAGATTTTTCTAGCAGTGCTTGAGATGTGCAGATCTAGTGATATCTCCATCCCAAATGTTCAAAGAGACTATTTCTGCCATTCAAATCTGGCCTCAGACACTTGACACGCTTACTAGCTGTTTGACCTTGGGGAAGTCACTTAACCCCAAATGCCTTGCCTTCCCCCCTCCAAAAAAAAGGGGGGTCAGGTAGATGGAACAGTGAGGACCTTAGTCAGAAGTACCTGAGTTCAAATTCTGCCTCAACTTTGGGCAAGTCACAACTCCAGTTGCCTTGCCTTCCCCCCCAACCAAAAAAAAGGAAAAAAAAGTGGAAGAGCCTTCTGAGGGTGTATTGGATTGATCAGCCATAGTCAAATGCATTGTACCTTGACCCCCAAATCATAATATCATTTATGTACAGTACAAAGGACAAACAACGACAACTAATAAGGCTGTATATTTTGGGAGCATAGTCCAGATTCAGGTATGGTTAGTGAATATAGTAAAACAAGTGAGAAAGAAATTATTAGAACTGTGGATTTTGGCAAAGCAGGGAGCAACTAGAGCCAAGTAAGTATCTAGACCTACACAAAGCTAGACCAGAGGTTATCATGAGCTAAGTTCCTGCATTGGGCCAAAATGATTTTCAGGCCATGTGTCTTCTCTGGTGATGAGGCAAGTGTTTCACAAAATCCCTGATGAAATCACCCCGTATCATCCATTGTTGGAGGGTTGAGAAGAATGATATGGTTTCAGCTGGGGAATTTATGCTTTGTGATTTTATCATGTTTTTATTACTTTGGTCAAATATTTATTTTAACAATGTATGGAAGCTTGAATTACTATAGAAAGCATAGTGGGTAGGCAGCAGGCCAAAGGGAAAAACTTTTCATAGAAAAGGTTAGGGACATAATGAGTTATGATCCATTTAGATAATTCATATATAGATCATAGACCAAGGAAAGAATGGTGTTACTACTCACAAAGGGGGTATAGTAGAGAAAATAATAAGTTCTTTGAGATCTAGAGAGAACTTACTGATTATACCAGACTACTATCTAGCATTGAGTAAAGCACTAGGCACAGTGAATAGGGTCAAGCACTAGTTACAGAGCCCCTTGATGGCTATGTCTTCTAGGCTTTGCAGATACAGTGAACTGATTCCACTAACCCTTTTATTTGCCTTTTAAAAAAGAACTATGTGCACTGAGGGCTTAGTAAATGTGATCCTGTCTTTCATTTAACTGAAACTCTTCTATATTTTATGGTTTCATATATAGCAAGAATGTAAATAATGTCATGCCTCATTTATTCCAGTGTGTGTCATCACATGGATCATTGAATTAGGCAGTCTAAAAGATGTGTGTTCCTTGGTACCCTCTTTCTCTCTTTTCTGCTACTCTGGTATTGTCATAAAAGAGGAACAGGACATAGGACAGAGGGCCCTTCTGCATTTTACTGTTTCATGAATTATTATGGCCAAATAATTCATGCCCTAACAACCAGAACCCTTACAGCTGAACCTTGCTTTACTTAACTAGGCTGATCCTCAGACAAGAGACATGACCAGGTTTTAGGGTCACATTTGAAGTGAAGTGGTTTCAACCTAACAAAGTATGCATAATACTGTCATACCATCAAGATCTTCATATAATCTCCATGACCACAATGAGACATTTTGTTGAGGACTTTAGCAAACTTTACAAAGGTAAGATTATGGGCATACCTTTCCTTCCTCTTATATATATTTATCTTTGGCAAATAACCAAGTATCTGGTTATCCAAAGAATATAACAACACGGGGAACAAACTGGGATAGTTTTACCCCATAATATAAATGAGAATCACAATTAGACCAAACAGGATTGATTTCTTTAATTGATACTGTCTTATTTGGATTGACAATGGCCAACTAGAAAAGATGATTATTCATCTGGACTAGGTTACCCTACATGGCCTGGCCATTGCTGACAGTGTAGGTGCCCTAGAACATTGACTAGACATGATCAGAGCAAAGGAGAAATGTACCACAACCTCTCCAAACCAATCCTAAGTCAAAACCTTGTGGTGCCTGTGCAGCAGTTGTTTGGCTACTACTTCTGGGATATCTTGATCACCACTTGGGGGCTTCAGGAAGCTACCTCCCTCCCTAATCTCCAACATGCTCACCCTAACAAGGTTTCACAAACGCCACATATTCTCAGGTGAGTATAATTGGAGTATATAATGTCTTACTACAGGCATGTGTGTGTATATGTACTTACTGATGATTACTAGGACATAAAATCATTTCAGAGTCCAGATTTGGAAATTTCTTGGTCAGATCTTGGTCAAGTCCTTGATGCTAAATCAATTCCTGACCTCCGATTCTCCTGTCTAGCTCCCCAAGAAGTCTATTTTCTCCTGAGACCCACTCTGTTTCTCTCTCAATTGGAGCTAAGTTTAATTCCCCAAGCCACATAAGAAATCAATGTCTTTATTAGTCCCCAGTTTCAATAAAACTATAACATTTTCTCTTACTCTATTTTCTATTTCTACATGGTCCCACAGATTCCCCTGATCTTACTGTTTTAAAATCCCAGAGTCATTTGGTCTTTCCTAGAGAAAAAAGAGGGGACAACTTTTTTTAAAAATTAAAATATAATCATTTAAATATAAAAGCAGAATTAACTAAATAATAATCCAGGCACATGCATGGACCTAGAGCTTCAAGATATTTCAGATGCTACCTAGTCCAGTCTCTCATTTTACAGATGGAGATTTTGAGGCCTGGAAAGTTAAATAACATACTCAACATCACACAGGTAGTTGCCATCAGAAGGAAGGTTTGAAAATAGCCCTTCTAATAAACAGGATCTGGAATTTGATTATGATTTTGCTGTTCAGTTGTGTCTGACTCTTTGTGACCTCATGCCGTCCATGGAGTTTTCTTGGTAAAGATGTTGGAGTTGTTTGCCATTTCATTCTCCATCAAATTAAGGCAAACAGAGGTTAAATCACTTGTCCACAGTCACACCACTAATAAGTTTCCAAGCCAGGGTTTGAACTCAAATCTTTATGACTCCAGGCCCAGTGCTCCATCCACTAAGCCACTGAGCTCTTCAGCATGATATAGGAAAGTGTTCATTAGCAAGGGGGTCAGGGGAAAAAGAAGATTAATATACCAGTCTCATAACTTTTGATTAAGTGAAATTTTTTGACTTGGAATAAACCAATATTAGAACCAGAATGACAACAAATGGAGATAAATAGACTAAAATAGGGAGCTGCCCAGAGGTATCTAAAGTTTTCTTTCAGTTTAAATTCTGTTTCCTTATTGTACCCTAAAGCAATTGTAAATTTGATATTAAAGAGTTGGTTTCTTTTGTGTTATTTTGGTTTGGTGTTTTGATTTTTTTATTTCTGTTTTTATTTTGTTGGGGGGTTGTCTTTGTTTTTTAGTAAGAAAGAATTTTAATAACAGCCTACACTTTTTAGTATCAAAATGAGGGGGGCATGCCCCTTTGTTGACTCAACTCAAGTTGCTATCTAGTGATTATTGCTTGGAACTACAGATAGGGTTATATTTGCCACCCTCTGCACAGAGAGGGTGGCAAAACAATTCAATTACATTTTAATAACTCCAGGGACATTTCTTTGAAGGAAATTCATCTTCTCTCACTTCAGGGAACATAGATCTGTAATGTTTTTAGAGATAATTTTCCAGCCTTGCTCTCCCCCAACCCCCCAAGACAAATCTTAATTCAAATTCAACTAATATTTACTAAGCTCTCAGTGCATATAGAGCACTATATATGCTAAGAGCAGTAGGTGATAAAGAATTTAGAAGAGACACCTCCCATCCTCATGAAGCAACAGTCTGGGAGAGAACATTCCCCTAACCTACCAAAGGAGAAAGGCAGGGAAGACTGGAGAGACACAAGCCTTCTTACTCAGCCTAAATGAACTAGAAACTTACCTCCTTCATCTTAGGGATAATGAAGCTAAAATTCCTCCTGGGCATTATCCAAAGCATAAGCACCAAACCTGGGTGCTGTATAATGAGACATATGCCCTGAGTTAGAGTAAGAGGCAGTATGGTATATGAGACTGACTCATGGAAAAACTTACAATGATAGATTTAGGACTGGAAGAGACTATAGCAGTCATCTAATACTTCTAATAATTTCAGGCATAGAAAAATTAAATGATTAGCCAGAAGTTTCAAAGGCAAGTTTTAAACCCAGGGCCTCTAACTCTGAATCCAGCATTATTTCTGTTATTTTTGAATGATTTTGAAGCCTAACTCTGACAGTTGCTACTGTGTTTCCCCAATAATAAGACACTGTCTTATTATATTTTTTTTTTGGACAGAAAAACACCAGAGGGCTTATTTTCAGGGGAGGGCTTATTTTAATGAACATTGACAGCAATTTTAATAAACAGGTAAATGTGAACAAAAAAATGTACCTTTATTCAATAAGCAAATCACTGGGGAAGAACAGGATGACACGCTCACTGCTGCAGCTCTGATTGGATGCAGCTCGGAGCGCGGCGTGCGTTTTACCAGGGGGGGAGGGCAGTGCATACAGAGGGTACCATAATGTAGCGTGTAGCGCAGGGGATCACCTTCACTACAGTAGCAATCTCAATAGGGCTTATTTTCGGGGGAGGGCTTATTTTAGAGGAATCTTACACAGTAAGGGGAGGGCTTATTTTCGGGATAGGTCTTATTATCGGGGAAACATGGTAGCTGTGTGACAACATGAGTCTCTTCTTTGACCCTCAGTTTCCCCATCTAAAAATAAAGCTACTGCTCCCTATATTGCCTAGCTCATGCAGCTGTTACAAGGTTCAAATGAAATAATGTATGTAAAGTGTTTTGTAAAACAAAGCATATAAATATCAGTTATTATCATTATTGTGAATAATAATAATTGAAAGTACATTTCACTTCTCAAGGACGATTTTTTAACTATCTGATTATTCATTAGTATGTCAACATTCTTATGGGCTGTCATGACTACCACTAACAACTGTTAGCATAATTAATATTTGGCTTATGATATATAGATATTAAATCATTAGCTTAATGACATGGCATTTTAAACTGTTGTAAATAAAATTCACATCTGAGACTCTGGTTGAGAACTCAGATTTTAAGCATTGAGTGCATGTGTTCTGATTGGACCAATATACTTGGAATTACAGTTGTGCAAATTCGTCGCTATCTGTTCCAGCTAGTGACTTTTTTTCTTCTTTTCCTCTTGCAAATCATCTCTTGTTTTTTCTCTTCTTCCAGTCCAGTCCAGTAGTGCCATTCCCACATTATTATGTTGTTTAATCATTTTTCAGGCATTTCTGACTCTTTGTGACACCATTTCAGGTTTTCTTGGAAAAGATACTACAGTGGTTTGCCATTTTCTTCTCCAGTTCATTTTACAGATGAGGAAACTGAAGCAAACAGGGTTAAGTGACTTGCCCAGGGTCACCCAGCTAGTAAGTTTCTAAAGCCAGATCTGAAATCAGGAAGATACTTCTTCCTTAGTCCAGGCCTGGAACCCTATCCACTATACCATTCCACATTATTATTAAGAGAACAGCAAATCTGGAGAATGTAATAAATTTTACTAATGAACATATATATAAATCATTCACTAAATTGTACATAACTAATTGACTCTCCTGATGAGCACAGAAGAGTGGAATTCACACACTCACATCACACACACACACACAAACACACACACACACACACACACGTTTGGTGGACTGAATAAGAAATCAGAAAATCTATGTCCTGGTTCTGGTTCTGCCATTAACCAGCTGTGTGATTTTAGGAATGCCTACAGCCTTTCTGGGAGTCAGGTTCCTCATGAGGACAGGTATGTTCTGTTTCCCTTAGAGGCTCTATTTCTCTAACTGACTTATTTTTCTAACTGACTTTCTGGTTAATCAGCTTTATGAGTCTGGGCACCATAAGATCATTTTCTCCAGACCTTTCATCATATCTGGGTGATCTGACTGAGATCTGAGATAATGAGACTGAGGGCAGCAAGGTGGCACAGCAAAGAGACAGCTGGGTCAGGAGTCGGAAAGACCTGAGTTCAAATCTGTCCTTAGACACTTAGTAACTGTACAATAACTCAGCAAGTTGCCTAACTTCCATTCACCTTAGTTTCCTTATCTGTAAAATGGGCATAACAATAATACCCCCTTCCTATAATAGTTGTGAGGATGAAATGAGGTAATATTTATAAAGCATTTTGTAAACCTTAAAGCTCTGAATGCTTGATATTTTTATTATACCAAATGATAGAACATAGAGTTAACATCAAAACTTCAGTCCTAGACTAAATAGCCTCCCTCCCCTATCAGAATTACAACCTATGTAAGCAAAAGGATGATTTCTCCTTTTAAAAACTGCACATTTGTTTTTTAAATGACACCTTTATGCGTCATTCGTGTCTGTGAGTATTTGGAAAGATCACGTGTAATTGTCTGAGAGACTGAACAAGTTATGCATTTTGAATCCCTTCTTTGTCATTCCAGTAACTTATGCCTAAATGATAGGAAGATGAAAATAAAATGAGGCATAAAAGATTACCAAGAGAAAACAGAAATTAAATGTATAGAAGAAGAAAAAAGTGGGAGGAGAAAGAATGTAAGGGAAAAAAGAATTTGCCAAACCGATGATTAATTTCTAGCTAACATATAAATAAAGCGTAGCTAGGTGACAGAGAGAATAGAGCACTGAGCTTAGAATCAGGAAGACACATTTCCATGGGTCCAAATTAGGCTTCAGACACTTACTAGCTGGGTAAGTGACCCTGGGTCACTTAACCCTGTTTACATCAGTTTCCTCAACTGTAAAATGAGTCAGATAAGGATATGGCAAGCCAATCTAGTATCTTTGCAAAGAAAACCCCAAAGGGGGTCACAGAGTCAGACACAACTGAAACAACACAGCAACAGTAACAACAACATAAATGAAGTGTTTCTAATACTATTAAAAAAAGATAGAAAGCTACCATACAGAATTAAGGAAGATTATACTGTGCATTCATTAGGGGCAAGCAGTCTTGTTGCTGTGTGTTCATTCTCAAAGAAGACTATGGTATCAGAGAGGTGATGCAATGACATGCAAATGAATTGGTTTTAAGTGAGGAAGGGCTATGCAAATTCACCAGCCTCATTTTCTCCTCCCGAGTCATCTGGGTCCAGTGGCCAGTGTATAAATTTAGGATAGTTATCTACCCTACCACTTCCTATTCTTGAGCCTGATTGGTACAGGATTCCACCTTGCTTTACTCCCCTTTGAAGTCATTTTTTGTTCAACTCAACAAACACTTATTCAGCTTGCTATGCTCATCCTTCATTTTCAAAGAGGACCTAGGCATTAAGGAAATGATGACATGACTTGCAGTTAGCTTTGATCTGAGTGAGGGAGAGTTGCACAAGGTTACCAGCCTCACTTTCTCCTCCAGACCTATCTGGGTCCAGTGGCCAAATATTCATCATGACAACTAGAGATGGCCTAGGATTCAATAGGAGATCCTGGCCCTTTTAAGCTAAGGCCTTTTCAGGTTCTTAAGCCTGTTTAAGAAGTGAGTCAAGGGATGGCCCCTTTTATTAGAAAAAAAGGAAGAAAAAAAGTATTAAGTCATAGGAAGCATAAGGCAGTTCGAGATGCTATGGATACAAAGGCAAAAAGAAATAGAGTCCCATTTCTAAAATATACAGAGAATTGAGTCAAACCTATAAGAATAAAAGTCATTCCCCAATTGATAAATGATCAAACGATATGAACAGGCACTTTTCAGAGGAAGAAACTAAAGATATCTATAAGCATATGAAAAAATGTTCTAAATCATTATTGATTAGAGAAATGCAAATCAAAACAACTCAGAGGTACCACATCTCACCAGTCAGATTGGCGAAAATGACAAATGCTGAAGAGGATGTGGACAAATTGGAACACTAATGCATTGCTGGTGGAGTTGTGAATTGATCCAACCATTCTCAAGAGCAATCTGGAATTATGCCCAAAGGACTATGAAGAATTTCATACCCTTTAACCCAGCAATACCACTTCTAGGGTTGCATCCCAAAAAGATCATGGAAGTGGGAGGAAGACCCATATGTACAAAAATATTTATAGCAGCTCTTTTTGTGGTGGTAAAGAATTGGAAATTAAAGGGGTGCCCATCAATTGGGGAATGGCTGAACAAATGGTGGTATATGAATGTAATGGAATACTATTGTGTTATAAGAAACAAGCAGCAGATGGACTTCGTATTTACCTGGAGAGGCTTATACAAACTGATGCTGAGTGAGAAGAGTAGAACCAGGAGAAATTTGTACACAGTTACAGACATAACGTATGGTTGACAACCAACTTTGATAGACTGGACTCTTCTCAGCAATGCAGGGTTATAAGTCAACCCCAAAAGACTCATGATGGAGAGAGATGTCTACATCCAGAGAAAGAACTAGAAAGAACCGAGTTTGGATCCAGATTGAAGCAAACTACCTGATCTTTTTCTTTTTCTTGTTTGGTTCTGTTTCCTCTTTCCCATTGTTCATTCCATCTGATACAATCCCTCTTTATAGCCTGACTAATGTTTAATGTGAAAATATTTGCAGATCCCATACTTGATTGTATGCCATCGGGGGGTGGGGGGGCGAGGGAGGGGAGGGAGGGAGAGAAAATTCGAAACTCGAAGAATTACAGAACTGAATCTTATAAACTAAAAGTAAACAAAAATTAATAAAGACCAAAAAATTAAAAAAAAAGAAATAGTGTCCGTCCCTTCAAGGAGCTTACATTCTGTTTATTTACAAATTTTCCCTCTCTCCTAAACTGAATCAGCTTTATCCTGAATGTATCTTGTTTGTACATAGTTGTCTGCACATTTTCTACCTCACTAGACTGACAGTTCTTTGAGAGACAGAACTGTGTGGGTTTGTTTTGTTTTTCCTTTTTATGTCTCCCTATCACTTAGCACAGTTCCTGGTATGTAGAAGGTGCTTAATAAATTCTAGTTAAGACTGACATCATCACTCAGCATACCTGACCCTCTGGACCTCAGTCCTGCACGTGCTATCCTGACCTCAATTAACTTGGTCAGCTTCCCTTAATCAATTAAGTGACCAACAATCCCACCATCACTGGAGACATTCATACCTCTATCCCCTAGAGCAGAGGAGAGCCAATGTAAACAAAAGTATCTATGGAGCTACCCAGCCAACTTAGGGACTATCCCAGGACATGTGATCAGAAAGGTGTTCAGTGACATAAGGATCCTCCAGTGGTTTTATTGCAGTCCAAAATATAATAAAAAGGACATGGAAAAATTGAATGGACTAATATAATACTTTGATATTCTAAGTCAGGATGTTGAATTTAAAATAGTGGAAATTGAGAAACTTCCTAAGTTTTGAAGAATGATGTGGTCAGAAGCAGGTATAAAAGGTATCCAAAAGATACCCAATTCTCCTAAATTCTCCGTTGGACTTATTTTTGAATTTTCCCTATTCTCCCCAAAATTCTTACTTTTCCACAAATAAAAATGGGAAACTCATTTCTTTTCTTCCTCTCTCTTTTTTTAGGGATGACCTTAGTCTTCACAAAGTTTTATACCACTGTTGAAAGGGGTTGGGATCCTCCCTTAGGTAAAAAGAAGGGGAGAAATTCCCTTTCTCCAACTCTCAGTGAGGACATCTTCTCTGCTTCCCCAAAAAAAATTCTTTATAGATGTTTAAGAAACATTATCCTAGGGTTGAGAACAGCAGCACAGCCCTTCAAAGTTGTTTTACTTGCAGCAAGTTGTTCTAATAGTAGCTTTCTGGGTATTTAATCAGTGTGCTGGTTAAGAGGGTGGCCTAGTTATTTTCTCATGGTCTTAAAGGGACCCTGCTTCTTATGAGGCCTTGAAGTCAGCAAATAGGGGTATCTTTTTTTGTTTTGTTTTCTTTTTGGAGGGCAATTGAGGTTAAGTGACTTACCCAAGGTCACATGGCTAGTTTGTGTGTGTGTGTGTTAAGTGTCTGAAGCCAGATTTGAACTCAGGTCCTCCTAACTCCAGGGCTGGTGCTCTATTCACTGCGCCACCTAGCCGCCCCTACAGATGGGGTGTAATGTTAATAGGATTTAAGATATTCCCACCCATTAATAGGTCTCACATGGAACCCATTGAGGGAAGCTTTCTTAGTTGAGGCTTGCTTGTCAGAAGGCTTTCACACCTTTTGCTAATTTCTAATTAGACACTGAGTCACTGAGGGTTGTAATGCCTTCTGACTCTGAGAAGTGTATATATACTCTGAGTTGGTATTTTGCTTTGGGAGCTCACTTATGAGATGGATCTTGTGATTTCCTGGTCAAGATTCTGAGTGGCCGTACGTTCAGAGCTCCCCAACTGCTCAGATGTAAAGCCTCTCTTGATTTAGGGATATATGTAAAGTATATAGTTGATTCAGGCAGTCAGTGCCCTGTCTGTTGGTCTTTATTTCTCTGCTTGTATTTTCTCTGAAGTTCAGGGTGCTGACTTTTCCCCTGAACTAGTGAATGTAATTTAAAAAGATTGTTGACCTCTTAAATACCTATCTTTCCTAGTAAAGCAGATCTAAGAACCTGTGCTAGCAGCCATCCTGGGTATGCCAGTGTAGTTGCCACTACATGGGGTAGCACCACAGCCCTTAGACCCATGAGTTCTTTGAATCAGAGAGCAGAAGAATAGTTTCTAGTAATGCAAAAAACTTCCCAGCTACTAATTGATAAAAGCCTATCTATCTCTTTAGAATCTTGTTATTTGGCTCTTCCTTCACTACTGAGGCCCCCAGAAGGGAAATGGGCTACCATGGACCTGACAACTCCCAAGCTTAAGAGCATGACACAGAACCCTTCCTCTATATTCACATCTGGGTTGTCCAGTTGTCTGTATATCCAAGATACATGAAGCAGAAGCAATCAATTACAGTATTGTGCTGCCCAGTGTTCTATGCAGCTCCCCTGAGAATCACTTCAATTTTCTGACCCCTCCAATGGGAAAAAAATAGATGAGCTCTTTCTTCAAAGCAAGCCTGCCCTATGGACTACTGGCTATATTAGTATCCTCCTTTTTATTGCTTCAGCGGGGCCAAAAGACAGGCCAATGAACTCATCTGCCTAGACAAGAAAATCCACAGAAAGCACCTGGACTCTCCCAGTCACTAGGAGGCAAAGAACAGTGTTATTATAGTAGAATGCATGGACATACTTCTTTTCAAATGATGGACTTGTGTGGTGCCTATGGTTCTTCCAAGGAGCATGTGCCAGTACAAGATCTTTTAAGAGAGAAAGGAATAATGGCAATAGCCAGCTGATTTCTAGGCTGATCTCTGAGTTGCCCTGGTATAGTTTCATTTAAGCACTGACCCTTCCTAAGGTAGATTGGACTACCAGAACACAAAAGTGAGGGGACTTTCAAAAGTGAGGGGAAGCCAAATGGAAGACAGAGACTAGGTGAAACTATTCCTAGTAATGGAGAAAGTGAAACCCATTCCCTGATGCTTCCTGGCTCACACCAATATATGGGCACTTCAGGAGAGCTACCAGGCATCCTGCAGTTATTGTATTCCTCATGTGTCATCATGTTTGAACTTTCCAAATTTATGAGTGAAAGTTGTTCAGCTCCTGGCTGCCCTACCTGAAACTTAGGGAGGTTTGGGACTCTCAGGTTATGATGTATATCACTTATGTATAGCTATTAACATGTTATTTTTATTTTATCACTCTCAATACTGTTATGGGAATGGGAATTTAAGATCTCCCCTACCCCTCGGCCCTTTGATAGGTTTAAGTGTACCTGGAGCCTGTGGCAGGAGGCTAGGTTTTCAGAAATGGCCACCTTGGTGTTCTGTGATTGGGCAGTGGGTCAAGAGGGTTGTGACATTCTCTGAGCCAAGAGAAGTCTATATATACCCTGATGTGAGGTTTTGCTTTGGGGCTCACTTTGAGAAGTGTTGTGTGATTTGACCAGATGAGACTCTGGGCAGCCACAGAGCCCCCCAGCTTTGAAAACCCAGAGGTTGGTGCTTCCCTCTCTGGTAACTGTGACTAGGTATGGATGTAATGGTCAGATAGCTGGAAGCCTGTCTGCTTGATCTGTTTCTCTGTCGTCTTGTAACTTCTGCTTGTAACTTGTTTGTATTCTCTGAAGTTCAGGGTGCTGACCTTTTCCCCCTGAACTAGATAAATGACATATGTTTGATTAAAGCAAGATTGTTAACACATTTTGAGTTGCTTTCCTTTAGAAAAGCAGATCTAAAAACCTGTGTTGGCAGCCGCCCTGGGGATGCTGGGGTGCTTACTGCTACAAATACCTTTTAAAGTAACTTTATTTATAGAGATGAAATGAAATGAAACATGTAACAGCTAGGTGCTAGTGAATAGAGTGCCAGGACTGGGGTCGGGCCTCTTCTGACTTCAAATCTGACTTCAGATATTTACTAGCTGTGTGACCCTGGCAAAGTCACCTAATCCTGTTTGCCTTATTTCCTCACTTGTAAAATGATCTGGGGAAGGATGTGACAAACCATTACAGTATCTTTGCCAAAAAAAACCTAAATGGGGTCACAAAGAATTGGGCACAACTGAAAAACTGCTGAACAACAACAACTAAAGCCCATGCAAGTAAAGAACTGAAAGATGATGGGGTGGCTAGGTGGCTCAGTGAATAGAGCACCAGCCCTAGAGTCAGGAGGACCTGAGTTCAAATCTGACCTCAGACACTTAACACTTGCTAGCCGTGTGACCTTGAGCAAGTCACTTAACCCCAATTGCCCTGCCTTCCCCCCTCCAAAAACAATACAAAAAAAAAATTTAAACCAAGAACTGGGTAGGGGCAAATAAGTAAATGGTTTGTTGTATACATCCAAACAACCAGATTCAGATGTCAGGAAACACCTGGTACCACCTCCATGTGGGGTAGAATAAGATCATAGAATCATATATTTAGAATAGAAAGGATTTTAGAGATTATTCAGTCCAACTTCCTCATTTTACAGATAGAGAAACTGAGGCCTGGGGAGGTAAGAGACTTGCCCAGGCTCAAAGAGAGTAAGTAGGAGAACTAGGGTTTTAACTCAGTCCCTCTCACCCTAAATACTGTTTCTACTCTGACATTCTGACACCAAGGAAGAGGTTGGTACCCACAGCATTCAACTCGTCTGATTTCAAATAATATTGAAAATCCTTTCAACCAAGAAAAACACCTCCTACCCATCTCAAAGATGCTTCAAATTCTACCACTTGAAATTTATCCCTCTGCCCTAAATATTTTGCTCTGTCCCAAATTCCCACAGAGGTCATATATTGGACTACCTCAGTCAATGACACCTTTGTCTGAATTACTATGACAGATCCTATCCTAAGAACAAATTGTAAAGGGGGTGGAGAGGGAAGAAAACAGATAAGACCTTGTGGTCACTGGATCCCCATATGGAAAAAGTTTGCAAGGAAGAAGAGGAAAGGAATGAGAAAGCTAAATCTGGGGAAGACCAAAAACAAACTACCCAGTTCACAATAATGTCATGTTTGCCCTCAACCATTTCAGGACAAATAGAAACTCCTTACACTGGTCTATTTTGTCATACTAATCAGAAGCATTGCCTTTGGTTGTGATTCAAAAAGCGAACATTGCTTCACAGGATTTGTAAAGGTTCTCTTTGTTTTTTATATATGGCCCTTCTTCTAAAGGTACTTGTGTTCCCAGAGAATTTGTGATCAGGGTATAGCTGTAACTAGCTGCATAATAGAATTAACATAACTAGCAACTGATGGATTCCAGATTCCGGGATCCTAGACTCCCCAAAACTTCCTGACCATGATTTTTCTTTTTATTTTACATCATTCATTGACAAAAGATTTTAAGTTACAATTTTCTCCCCATCTTTCCCCTACCTACTACCCCAAAACAGTGATCACACTGTATACCCCCTCCCCCAATCTGCTCTCTCCTATATCCTCCCACATACCCCCTCCAACTTTCCAGTAGGGCAAGATGTCTCTCTATACCCCAGTGCCTGTATATCTTATTTCCCAGCTGCATGTAAAAAAAAAACTAATAATTTTTTAAATATTAGATTTTAAAACTTTGAATTCCAGATTCTTTCCCTTCCTCCCTTGTCACCCACCCTTACTGGGAAGATAAGTAATTCAATATAGGTTGTACATGTGTAGCTACACAAACCATTTCAATAGTGGATATATTGGGAAAGACTGACTATATTTCCCTCCACCCTATCCCACCCCCCCAACCTGTTCCATTCTCTACCTTGACCCTGTCCCTTCTCAAAAGTGTATGCTTCTAACTACCTTCCTCCCCAACCTGCCCTCCCCTACATCATTCCCCCCACATGCTCCTCCCCCCTACTCTCCTGTAGGGTGAGATACCCAATTTAGTGTTTATGTCATTCCCTCCCTAAACCAAATTCAATGAGAGTAAGGTCGACCCATTCCCTTTTGCCTTCCTGTTCTTCCCCTCCATTGTAACAGTTTTCCCTTGTGTATCAGCAATGCCATATTCACAATGCCTATAGAGATTACAAATATGCTGATATAATTATCCATTACAAAATACGTCATGTTTGCCATATGAGGAAATAAACTAGAAAATTTATTAAGATACCAAAAGACTGAGTCCCAAAACCAGAAAGTGAAAGCCATCAGAGTAGTTATGATATTGGCACAGGTAGATAAAGTAGAAAGCACCCACATTTTCAAGCCTTTAAAACAGAACAGGCTACCTCAGGCAAAGGTCCTCCTCTCCCCACTCACAGCAACCACCCAGCGTCCTGGAAGCACGCTCCCAGCAGCTCCGGCCCCTGGCAGTCCTCAGCAGGAGTCCTTAGCAGAAAGTCCTTAGCAGTCCTAACTCAAAAAGGGCTTCGCGCTGCCACTGCCTCTGCTGCTGCCGCCATCACCACCACCGCCAGCCAATGCAGGAACGCTAGCTTGGCTTCCGCTTCCTCTTGCTCCGCCCCTTCCTGCTACATCAGCAACTCCAACGGGGCATGGAAGATCTTTAAATCCCATAACCCTTACACCTTGTCTCTTCTATATGAGATAATTTACCCCATTCTGTCTCTCCCCATCTCCTCCCACTATATTCCTCTCTCACCTCTCAGTTTAACCTTTTAAGTATCATCCCTTCCTAATCAATTAGTCCTGTGCCCTCTATCTATGTATACCTGTACACATATATACACACATGTATTCATACATACATACGTATGTATACATACATTCATACATGGGCATATACCCTCCTATATAGACATGTATGTATGAATACATATATACACATTTATATTCCCTTCAACTATTCTCATACTGAGAAAAGTTATAATTTAATAAATAATATTATAACAATAAATAATAAAATAAAAAAGTCATAAGATATAATTATCGTTTTTCCATATAGGAATGTAAATAGTTCAACTTTGATAAGTTTCTTATGATTTCTTTTCCCTACTTACCTTCTCGTGTTTCTCGTGCTTCTTGTATCTGAATGTCCAATTTTCTATTCAGCTCTGGTTTTTTCATCAAGAATGCTTGAAAGTGGGAGTAGAAGCATGACCTCTGAGTGACTCCGGCTTCCACCTTCCCCAATCAATGTAAAAAGGAGACTCTGAACAAACTTTGGAGCTGCAGAACACACAAAATGACACAGAGAAGCTAACCAACTGAAGACAGCCTAGCAGGCTGACAGGAATAGACCAGCACAGTGTTTGGGAGCCAAGCCCAAGCCTGCCTGAGCCGGAGGTTTTAGCCCCAAGGTGGGTCTGACCAGCTGTCGTCCAGAGGGACTCCATATCAGCAGCAGCTGTGGTCATTTCCAGAATTATCAACACATAGATGTGAAGGACAAAATGAGAGGTCAGTGCAGTCTGGTCTTTGGGACCCAGTAAGTGGGAGTAAGTCGGCTTTTGCCCCCAGGGTGAGAAGCCTCTGAGATGCCTGTGTAGCAGCAAGGACCCCAAGTGTCCTCAGGGTTGCTGCCAACACAGGTTCTTGGATCTGCTTTGTTAAAGGAAAGCAACTCAAAATGGGTTAACAAGCTTACTTTAATCAGTCAGATATGTATCGTTTACCTAGTTCAGGGGAAAAAGGTCAGCACCCCGAACTTCAAAGTATACAGACTGAATTATCAAGTCAGAGAAACAGATCAAGTAGACAGATTTCCAAACTGTCCAACCATTACATCCATACCCAATCGACATCTGGGTTTCAACATCTGGGTTTTTCAAAGCCGGGGGGGGCTCTGGACAATGGCTTCCCAGAATCCATATCAAATCACAGAACACTTCTCAAAGTGAGCCCCCAAAACAAAGCCTCAAATCAGGGCTAATATAGCCTTCTCCTGGCTCAGAGAATGTAACAACCTTCTGGATCCACGGCCACTCAAAAAGTATCTACTGAAAAACAAGCCTCCCACCCCAGGCTCCAGGTGCACTTTAGCCTAGGCGCAGGGAAGATCTTTAAATTTGCATTTCCATTACAGCCTGGCACAGCCAGCCAGCATCACATGGCAGCTTCAGCTCCTGGCCTGCAAAGTGTAGGGGGACCAAGAGACCAGTCTGAGGGGTAATCACTCTTGCTTTAACCTGCTTGGATCTGGATTGCAGTCTAGGGTGGAGGTCGTGGGGCATGTGTCCAGCTTGCTAGAGCATGTGGAGGCCTTAGAGAGGGCACCCATCTAAAAACTCCAGCAACTGGAAAAAAAAAACCCAGCATTTGGTATGAAAGCTACCCTGTCTTGTGGCAGAGTCCTTCTGTGGCAAAAAGCCCAGGGGTCAAATGACTGAGGGGTGACATGACCAGGCAAAGGAAACAAAGCAGACAGAAGATTCCAACATTTGACTGCTATTTTGGGGACAAAAAGGAGCAAAGCATGGAACAGGAGGAAGACAGTGAAGTCAGAACTTCTGCACCAAAAGCTTCAAAGGAAAATACAAAGTGAGTACAGGCAATAGAGGACTTTAAGAAGCAGATAAGAGAAGTGGAGTTAAAATTGGGAAGAGAAATGAGAACGATGAAAGAAAATTACAAAATGAGAGCCAACAGCTTGACTGAGGAAAATAATACCTTAAAAAATAGACTAACTCAAATAGCAAAAGAGGCTCAACAAGGCAATGAGGAGAAGAATGCCTTAAAAAGCCAAATTTGCCAGATGGAAAAAGAATCTCAAAAGCTCACTGAGGAGAATCATTGCTTCAGAATTAGATTGGAGCAAATGGAAGCTAATGACTTTATGAGAAATCAAGATGTTGTTAAACAGACCCGAACAAATGAAAGAATAGAAGGCAATGTGAAATATCTCATGGGAAAAATCACCGACCTGGAAAATAGATCCAGGAAAGATAATTTAAAAATTACTGGACTACCTGAAAGCCATAAAGAAGAGGCAAGGGAAAATGGTTACAATAGAGGGGAATAACAGGAAGGCAAAAGGGAATGGGTCAACCTTATTCTCATTGAATTCGGCTTGGGGAGGGAATGAAATACACACTAAATAGGGTATCTCACCCTACAGGAGAGTAGGGGGGAAGGGGATCAGAGGGGGGATGATGGAAGGAAGGGCAGGCTGGGAGGGAGGGAAGTTGGAAGCATCCACTTTTGAAAAGGGATGAGATCAAAGTAGAGAATAGAACAAGTGGGAGGTTGGATAGGAGGGAGCGAAATATAGTCAGTCTTTTACAATATATCTACTATGTTATTGTTTTGCATTAGCTACACATGTACAACCTATACTGAACTGCTTATCTTCCCAGTAAGGGTGGGTGACAAGGGAGGAAGGGAATGAATCTGAAATTCAAAAGTTTAAAATCAAATGTATATATATATATATATATATATATATATATATATATACTATTATTAATACTATTTTACATGTAATTGGGAAATAAGATATACAGACAATGGCGTATAGAGATCCACCATGCCCTACTGAAAAAGTCAAAAGGGGTATGGGAGAAAATATGGGAGAGAGCAGATTGGAGAAGAGGATATGCTGTGGGACTGTAATTTGGGGGCGGTGGGTAGGGGAAAAAAGGGGAGAAAATTTGTAACTCAAAATCTGGAGGAAATGAATGATGTAAATCATACATTAATAAAGCATTTGAAAAATGGGGAAAAGAAGAATTCTTGAAAGTTCTCTATTTCATTGAATGATCATATATTCCCCTGAAACATGATACTCAGTTTTGCTGGGTAGGTGATTCTTGCTTTTAATCCCAGCTCCTTTGACCTCCAGAATATCATATTCCAAGCCCTTTATATCCCTCAATGTAGAGGCTGCCAGATCCTGTGTTATTCGGATTGTGTTTCCACAATATTCAAATTGTTTCTTCTTAGCTGCTTGTAATATTTTCTCCTTGATCTGGGAATTCTGGAACCTGGCTATAATATTCCTAGGAGTTTTCTTTTGGGGATCTTTATCAAGAGGTGATTGTTGGATTCTTTCAACCTCTCTTTTGCCCTCTAGTTCTAAAACATCAGGGCAATTTTCCTTGATAATATCTTGAAGGATGATTTCTAGGTTCTTTTTGATATCATGGCTTTCAGGTAGTCCAGTAATTTTTAAATTATGTCTCCTGGATCTATTTTCCAGGTCGGTGGTTTTTCCAATGAGATATTTCACATTACCTTCTATTCTTTCATTTGTTTGGATCTGTTTTATAGTATCTTGATTTCTCATAAAGTCCCTGGCTTCCATTTGCTCCAATCTAGTTCTGAAGGAATTATTCTCTGCAGTGAGCTTTTGAGATTCTTTTTCCATCTGGCAAATTCAGCTTTTTAAGGCATTCTTCTCCTAATTGGCTTTTTGAGCCTCTTTTGCCATTTGATTTAGTTCCTCTTTTAAGGTGTTATTTTCTTCAGTCAGGTTTTTGACTCACTTTTCATGATTTTCTTACATCATCCTCATTTCTCTTCCCAATTTTTACTCTACTCCTCTTATTTGGTTTACAAAATCCTTCTTAAGCTCCTCTATGGCCTGTAACCAGTTCGTATTTTTCTTGGAAGTTTTTGGTGCAGGAGTTCTGACTTCATTGTCTTCCTGCCATTCCATGCTTTGATCCTTTTTGTCCCCAAAAAAGGAACTATTTTTTTGCTGACAGAGCTATTAGTTGGGTGCCCTGTCTGAAGCCTCCACCAGCTCTGGAACCTAGTCACATACCCCAGGACCTCCACACTACACAATGATCTAGGTCTAAGCAGGTTAAAGCAAGAGCGATTAACCCTCAGAGTGATTGTTTGGTCCCTCTACAATCTGCAGGCCAGGAGCTCTGAAGCAGCCATGCCACAGCAGCCACCACCCTCAGCCACTTCTTCCTCCAGAGGTAGAGGCCGGACTGCACTCCCGGACCCCCTGTTCCCAAAGTCCACACTGACCTCTCACTTTTTCTTTGGCATTTATGGGTTGATAATCCTTGAAACTGCCATAGCTGGTCCAGGCACCCTGAGGTTAAAACTGCGGGCTCAAACAGGGCTGGGCTCTGCCTCCAGCATGCTGCAATGAACCCTTCCTGTCCACCTGCTGGGCTGTCTTCAGTGGAAGATTTGTTTCTCTCTGTCACTTTGTGAGTTCTGTAGTGCTAAAGTTTCTTTAGAGTCATATTTTCTAGGTATTTGAGGTGATTATGGGGGGAGCTCAGGGAGTTTTCCTGCTTCTATGCTGCCATCTTGGCTCCGCCCCTGGCCATGATTTTTCGGCTCATTTTTCCTTACCTGGTCAAAACAATTAAAAAGGAAAGAAAGAACATGTTAGTTCTCCTCCGTCACCTACCCATCAAAAGCAGCAATTGTCCCCTTCCTTAGCAGTCAAAGCTTTTATTATAACCAAGTTATTAAGTCATTTCTACCATTAGGATGGGGGCATCAAAGTGGCACAGGGAATAGAGTGCCAGACTGTAAGGGTTATGGGATTTAAAGATCTTCCATGCCCCACTGGACTTGCTGACATAGCAGGAAGAGATGGGGCAAGAGGAAGCAGAAGCCAAGCTATCGGGGCGTCCAGGTAGCACAGCGAGTAAGAGCACCGGCTCCAGTGTTGAGAAGACCTGGAGATCGAATCCCGGGCTCAGACACTTAGCACCCACCCAGAAACACCTGGCCATGTAACCTTGAGCAAGTTACTTAACCCCAATTGCTTAGGGGCAGCCAGGTGGCTCAGCGAGTGAGAGCACCGGCTCCAGTGTTGGGACGACCTGGAGATCGAATCCTGGGCTCAGACACTCAGCACCACACCCAGAAATAACTGGCCGTGTAACCTTGAGCAAGTTACTTAACCCTGATTGCTTAAAAAAAAAAGAAGCCAAGCTATCTTGCATGCAGTGACTGGCGGTGGTGACAGCTACAGCAGCAGTCAGTAGTGGCAATGGCAGCAGTAGCAGCCGAGGTGGAGTTGGAGGCAGAGGCACAAATCCCTTTTTTGAGCCATCCGGAATTTCTGCTAAGGACTCCTGCTTCCTCAGCAGGGGAAGAAGAACTGCAGGAGAACTTCAGGGGGGTCGGGGCTGCTGGGACCATGCTTCCTGTACACTGAGCAGTTGCCGTGAGTGCGAAGAGGAGGACCTTTGCCTGAGGTAGCCTATTCTGTTTTGCAGCCTTGAGAATGTGGGTGTTTTCTACATTAACTACATGTGCCAACTTCATAACTACTGTGATGGTTTTGACTTTCTGGTTTGGGGACTCAATTTTCTGGTATTTGAATAAATGTTCTAGCTTTATTCCCCATGTAGAAAGCCTGGTACATTTTGTGATTAATAATCATGTCAGCATATTTATAGTTACCATAGGCATTGTGAATATTGCATTGTTGATACACAGACGTGGAGTCAGGAAGACTCACCTTTCTGAGTTCAAATTTGGCCTTACATACTTCCTAGCTGTGGGACCCTGGATAAGTCACCTAACCCTGTTTGCCTCAGTTTCCTCATTTGTAAAATGAATTGGAGAAGGAAATATCCAACTACTTCAGTATCTTTGCCAAGAAAACCCCAAAAAGGGTCATGAAGAGGTGGACATAACTGAAAAACAGTTGAAACAACAAGAAAAACCCTTAGGATCATAGTAACAAGAATTGACCTCAGAGGAATGAAGGCCCAAACACATGAAGCTCCTGTCTGTGTCATACAAAATAGGAAGAAACAGAGTCATGATCAGCCAAGTCTGACTCCAAGTCCATAACTTGCCCCGGAGTCATTCATTCTCATAGGATGGTGGTTTCTTTACCACAGCTCCACACTTTACAACCTGTTTCTGTCTTTTGAAAGAAATCATTTTTCACATGGATTGTTCTAATAAAGTATTTGCTATTTCCCCATCTAATATTTAAAAACACAATTTAAATAGAACAGAGTTATGCAATGATTTCCTCACCATCTATTTTCTTCTCCCTGAAAAATACTTCCTAAATAATTATTTAAATCTCCCTGTGATCTTTAGACATACTAACCATATGACAAGTTGGGATGTTTTTCCCCAGTGCTATGAAGCAGTGTGAAATGAGAGCAAATTATGCAAAATATATCCATAAGTTATACTCTAAATACTAGGCTAAGATTGTGTTGATTGGTGATAAAGAGTTCAAGTAGTAAGCACAACAATGGAGTGGTTTCAATGTGGGATTGTTATTATAGGGGGAAAAAGTACACAAATGAGAAACTGAATAAGTGTTATTAGTTGCAAAAAAAAAAAACACTCATGCCCTATACTTTTATAAGAAAAGACAAAACAACAAAAAAGAAAAAACAGTTCTGTAATCAGTCATTAAAATATAAGGCACAGAACATTAAAAACTCAAATCCCAAACTCTTAACACAAAATAAAATTCCCAAATTGGAAAGCACTATTTTAGCTTGCATTCTTGCATATATTAGGTACCAGGTATGTTCAAGGCTCTATGCTAGGCATTGGGGATAGAAAGAAGAAAAAAGTCCCTGTTCTCAAGGAGATTGAATGCTATGTTATGGAATGATATATGGTCAAGAGTTTTATAGCTTGTGGAAGATTTGGGTAAGTCATGTGGGAGTATGTGTGAACAGGAGCATTGTGGAAAAATGGAAAGAATTCTAGATTTGTAGTCAATCTGGTTTGAAACTCTGGCTCAGACATTT
>NW_027185597.1:975336-985957 GCF_028583685.1 Petaurus breviceps papuanus | reverse complement strand
TACATATCTATTTCTAATAAATGAGATCTGTTGGCATGAGGGTGGGGGAGTTAGTGATAGAGATTTAAAAAGAAAGAAACAAAAGAGAATCAATACAATATTATAAACATGCAAAGGAAACAAAAAGTTTCAGAAAGCAATAAAAAAAAAAAACCAGGGCAATCGTGTTCCTGTATTGTTAAATTTAAAATGCACTTTAAAAAAAAAAAAACGTACTTTACAGGATTTTTCTTTTTCATCTTTGCTTATTGAAATAATCATGTTTGTTAATGGTCTTTAAGTTAGTAATAAAAAAAGAAATTTGAAAAAAAAGGATGCCAGAACTAATGGCTTGATTCAATAAGTATGGGCAATCCTGATCTGGAATGAAGAACCCCAAAAAACCTTACTTTGGTGCATGTAGATCTAACTTTTCTCAGAATTATTGTGTTAGAATCAATTAGGTTTTTTTTAAAGAGAACCTTTTCATTGTATTTTTCCTGGAATATTTAAAGGCTTCCCTTAAATAATTCCCATGTGAAGTAAATCACATATTCAAAAGCAAGCTTTTGTTCCCTCTTATCAGGCAATGAAGTTTCCTGTGAATATTTTTTGAAGTAAAAACCAGAAAGAAACAAGGCCAAACTCTAATAGCCCTATTAAATTGTTCAGTGCTTGGTCTAGCACTTAGAGTAATACTCAAAAGCGTTCCCCCAAGGCCTATCAAAACAGAACTGAGATATTACGTTCATTCAAACAAATGCCTTGTAATTTATACCTAATGAAACCTTATCTTTAACTTTGTTTCCCTCCTCTCTCATTAATGAATTAGGAGGGAAGGAAGGGGAAAAGCTAAGGAGGCAGCTGTTGGGGAATGTCAAAAAGAGTTTCAGCATCACAGTCCCCATAACTAAGTGAACAGGAAAATGTCACATATGTTTTTTATGTGTAAATAGTATATCAAAGAAGAAGAGAGGAAATTCATTGTGAGCTTGGGGAAAATAATACAAACAATACTGTCCATCAAGGAGCATATCTTGGGTGTGTTTTCTACTCTTCTGATTTTGAAATTATTGGCTCCTTTTATGGACTTTTCTAGTAAAATAATTCCAGTTTTATTACCATCTGTGTCCTGTGATTTTATTTTCTAATAAAAAGATTCTTGGTGTTAGTGTTGTCCTGAAGAATAATTGATTTTTGAGAGGTATAATTCCTGGTCTAGGAAACGGCCTTTTGAGTTTCTATAAAAAATAATTCGGGGATGAATGAAATTCTAAAAAACAGAGCACTGCTAGAATGTGGCATAAGAATAAATATTAGTTTTCATTATTTTAGCATTGAATTGTTTTGTCCTTGATTTATTGAGCTTTTTAGTGCTTTTAACAGAAAGTGCATATTTCATTAGCTACTTTCAGGAACCATTTTCGTTGTAGAAAATCATTATATTAGAAAGAATTTTAGGTTGAATATATTTTTAAATTAATATTTAAGCTTGCCACTCTGACACAAAGACTACTCTGATAAGTTAAAAACGTAACTGAAACTACCCCCTGCACAAAAAAAGACAGGTGGATTTTCTTACTAACAAGTAATTTTCTACTATTCTATCCAGGTTCCCTTACATTCATGTATGAAACAATCAATCAATACACACTTATTGAGTATCTAGACTATGTAAGGCCTTGTGATGAGAATCACGAGGAATACACAGATGTGTAAGACACAGGTTTTTACCCTCAAGGAGCTTGTATTTTAATCATAAATACATGACAAAACACATGAGAAAGTAACAAGAAATATTAGTACAGAGCTTATGCTTAATTTTCAAAATAGATGATATATTCAAATGGAGCTATGAGATCAAAGGAGGAAGAGATCGCTATGGTTTGGAGTGTGCTTAGGTTTCGTGGAACAGTTGGAACAGGGTGAGGAAGAGGAAAACAAGATGGATGAGCAAGAGGAGGAAGGACTTGCACTTGGCCTTAAAAGAAAAATGAGATTTTATTTAGCAGAGTGGTAGGGGAAGGGCAGAGGGCATTCAGGCCAAAGGAATTACATAAGCAAGGTCAAGAGAGCAGGAAATCACGACACATTCAGAAGGTGATGAATGCCTAGACCAATTTGGTTGACATTGAGGGTTTGTCTATGGAAGTCAAGGGTAGAAAGGGGTGCTGGCGCAAGATAATAAATGATCATGAGCCCATCATTTTTCCCTTTTACTTCTTTGATAATTATCTCCCTACCTGTCCACTTCAATACATCAGCCATTCAAAACCTAGAGGCCATTTTACTGAAATATAAGAAAATTGTTGGACATAGACTATATACAGAATTGGCAAGTGACAGGAAGTTGAGGATTTTATGTCTTTTCCCATTTCATTTCCTCATTCACTCATACTTTGCAACTACTTTCTCTCCTCTCTCCTAATTTCTAGTGAAACATAGTACTTTCTGTCTAAATCCAATTCATCACCCCAGTCTCAGTGAAAAATTTCTTCCTGTAGTTCCCAAAACCCTAATTGCCTATATTTTTACTGAACTGAATGTATTCCATTTTAATTCCTAATAATGTTATTGGTGGGAATTTTTAAGTTTTCCTACTTGCGTATTGTACAATTACATTAGCGTCATAAACATATGAAAGACACAAACACATGAGAATATGACAAGAGATACAATAGAGAGCTTATCATTTATTGTCAAATAAATGATATATTCACTGAGAACTTTGAGATCAAAGAGGAAGACATCACTTGGATTGGGGTGATTTTCTAGAGGGAGGTGGGTCAAAAGTCATTTTGCAGCACAAAGGTACTGTCATGAAGAGGCTTGCTCATCCTATGCCCATTTGTTGTTCCAGTCATTTCAGTTGTGTCTGCCTCCTTGTGGCCCCATTTGGGATTTTCTTGGCAAAGATACTGGAGTAGTTTGCCATTTCCTTCTCCAGCTCATTTTACAGAAGAGGCTAAGGGTTAAGTGTCTTGCCCAGGACCACACATTTAGTAAGTGTCTCGGGCTGAATTTGAGTTTAGAAAGATGAGTCTTCCTGACTCCAAGCCCTTTACTCTACCTGCTGCATCACCAACAAGTACCTCAATAAACATTTAGAGTAAAATATTAATGCTTCGTTTAAAACCCCAAAGTATGAAAACTGTATTCTTTCCCATTCATTGAGATAAATGCAGTTCATAAAAACAGTTGAAATGATACCACCAATTGAACAGTAATAAATAATACTTATTCATAAGAGATTTTTTCACTGATGTTCTTTCCATTGTTGTCATTTCTACCAAATACTCGATTAGAATAAAACAACAATCAAAACCAAAAAAAAGAACCATCCAGATTTGACTTAAATAACAACAGAGATAGAGATTAGAACTGTGATTTCATTGGTATACGGAACTCCTAGGTAAGGAAACCCTCTCTCTACCAATGCAGACCAACCTCCTTCTCTACAACTTCTAGTTTTAGAAGTTTGACTGGAGCAGAAGCATCAAACACACAAGGGTGGACTGCACTGGTGCTGTAACATTCCATACTGCAGCCAGAACCAGATGTAAAATATGATTGGGAAATATTTAACAAAATAAACAAAAGTACAGTAGAACATAAATAATGTTAATATGTAGTTTTCCAAGTCAACATCCTTGCACAGGGATCCTTATGTATGATTTAGTGGGGCTTTTCTATTTGAGTTTAACACTACTGGCCTAAAACAATGCAGGGTTCAATGACTTACCAATGGTCACATAATCAGTATGTGTCATATGTGAGACTTGAACCAAGATCTTCTTGGTTCCAAACAAGAGTTTCTCTTCAACCACTACATTGCTGAATTCAAGCATCACCATCTTGTGATGACCACACTGTAGAATGAAGCAGCAATAATTCAAAGAACAAAAAGAAGGCAACATGCCCAGGTTTGAAGGCCAAAGGAGACTGTAAGGTAAGAGCTTATAAACTGACAGTACAATGTAAGGCTTAAATCATTATTTCAGGTACTTGCAAAATCTTCAGATTTTGGAAAGTATTTGTTTATTCCTAGGTAATTATGTTTGGCACAAAAAGAAAGTTTTTAACAGATGAAGAGGCTATTGAAATTCAGTAATAGTTAGTGGTAACAATGAAAAGCAGAATTATTAACTTCACCTACCACATTAGAATCAATCTGTTAGAAAGAACATTGGCATGAAGTCAGGAGCTCCAGATTTATTTCCAAATCGATCAGTAACTTTTGCAACCTAAAACAGGTTACTTACCCTCTCTTGTACTTCTGGTGACTCTCATCTAAAATAAGAATAAGATATATTCTATTTACTTCACAAGATTGCTGGAAGGAAAAAATATATAGGTGCAAAATGTTTTCACAGGCGTTACGCAGATGTAGATAGTACTATTAGAACCTACTGTCTTTCTCACTGATCACATTTTTTCCCTTTCTTTAACTCTTCCTTTTTCTCTCTCTTGCTTTTATCCCATACTTATGACCTTAATAGCTTCTATATTAATTGAATATTATTTTATATTACCTACTCTTAATTTTTAAAGTGAGTAGATTGAATTTTTTATGTTTTTTCTTTCTAAAATGAAATTAAGTTGCTTTTTTAACTTGTCTGTGAGACAAGTGATTTTTTTTCTCTCTATGGGTCAGTGACTTGCAAAAGGAAAAAAGTTTCCCACATCAGATTTAGAAGAATCATCTTCAGGGGCGGCCAGGTGCCTCAGCGAGTAAGAGCACAGGCTCCAGTGTCGGGATGACCTGGGGATCAAATCCGGGCTCAGATACTTAGCACCACACCCAGAAATAACTGGGGGTGTAACCTTGAGCAAGTTACTTAACCCCAATTGCTTATAAAAAAAAAGAATCATCTTCCAGCTTATGAAACAAGAGTCACTATGTCAGCTGAGCATTGTGCAAAGTTACCAAGATACAACCTGTTAATGATGTTTCTTACAGAAAGTTTGAACCAAATACTATGTCATTTCCTAGTTTTTCTCAGTGTGCTGAAGCTGAGTAAGGAAGAGTATATACCATTGTTTTTCTCTTCCACAATCACGTTCTGAATACTAAATAAGATATTAGGATTTCTAACTTGCTAATCAGTCAATAAAAGTTTATAATATTGAGTATTTAGTAGCACACTGGACAAAGTGTTGGACCTGGAGTCAGGAAGACTCATCTTCCTGAGTTCAAATCTGGCCTCAGACAGTTACCAGCTGTATGACCCTAGGCAAGTCACTTAACTCTGTTTGCATTGGTTTTCTCATCTGTAAAAAGAGCTGAAGAAGGAAATGGCCAATCAGTCCAGTATCTTTGCTGAGAAAACTCCACAAGGGTACACAAAGAGTTAGACATGACAGAAATGACTGAACAACAACAATAACATTTGGGATGTATTATCTATGTATCTATCTCCCAAGCTATTCATCTAACTACACACACACACACACATACACATACACACTTATGTGTATATAGGTAGGTTGTAAGAACATATAACCTTGTATTAGGCTTTGGGGATACACTGTGTGTGTGTGTGTATATGTGTTGTACTATCTATATCTAGGAATATATAAATAAACACATCTCTATAGTGGAAATAATCAGCATTATATATGTATGTACATACACACATATAATTAATCATGTTATCTATTATATATAATATGTCATATATAGTTTGCTATTATATAATATGTAACAAATTACATATTGTATATTATAATATATTGTATTATATAATATATAGTATATATATATGTAATATATATAGTAATAATATAGTACTGTAATGGAAATGCAAATTTAAAGATCTTCCCTGCCCCTAAGCCCTTTGATAGGCTTAAGAGACTCTGAGAACCTTCCTTGATTTGAAAATATACTCTGCCTCCTAATAGGCTGAATGTGGTCACATGGAGCCTGTGGCAGGAGGCTTGGTTTTCAGGAATGCCCACACCTTGATGCTGTGTGATTGGGCAGTGGGTCAAGAGGGTGGTTACATTCTCTGAGCCAGGAGAAGGCTATATAATCCCTGATGTGAGGCTTTGCTTTGGGGCTCACTTTGAAAAGTGTTCTGTGATTTGATCAGATGAGACTCTGGGAAGCCGTTGCTGAGAGCCCCCCGGCTTTGAAAAACCCAGATGTTGATTTGGTATGGATGTAATGGTTGGATAGTTTGGAAACCTATTTACTTGACCTGTTTCTCTGTCTTGATAATTCTGTCTGTATACTCTGAAGTTCGGGGTGCTGACGTTTTTCTCCTGAACTAGGTAAACGATATATATCTGACTGATTAAAGTAAGCTTGTTAACCAATTTTGAGTTTCTTTCCTTTAGCAAAGCAGATCTAAGAACCTGTGTCGGCAGTCGCCCTGAGGATGCTGGGGTGCTTGCTGCTACAAGTACATACACATATAACATATAAATGTTATACATTGTATATAGATTAAATACACACACACACACACACACACACACATATATATATACATATATATATATATATATATATATAATCCTGATAATTTCCTCTGCTACTTTACTACAAACATGTGCTTATTTATATATTCCTAGAGAGAGAGATAATGTGTGTATTTTTTTTTAAAGCAATCGGGGTTAAGTAACTTGCTCAAGGTTACACGGCCAGTTATTTCTGGGTGTGGTGCTGAGTATCTGAGTCCAGATTTGATCCAGGTCATCCCGACACTGGAGCTGGTGCTCTTACTCGCTGAGCCAACTGGCCGCCCCTATGTGTGTATTTTATATACATATATATAATGTTGATTATTTTCTACTTTACTATATATACATACATTTGTGTGTATATGCACATATATTGTGTAGATATATATATGTATTTATACATATATTACACACATACACAATATTTGTAGGTTTTAAATTCTATGTGAACAGGATCTTATCTAAATATTCTAAAGCATTTATTAATAAAATGTCTGACACATACTATATATGTAATAAATGTAATATAGTAATAACTAAAATAATAAATGCTTGTTCCTTTCTTTCTCTTCCCCCAGCAGCAAACTCAACGCTCTTCTTGTAGTAGTTGTATATTAATAGTTTTAGGGAGAGAGAGAATAGAGTTAGGATTATGGAGGTGTGTTAGAGGATGGATAGAATTAAACAAAGGAAGTCTCCTGATGAAAGTATAAGAGAAAGAAAGAATCTGTCTTATAGAGAAGAGAGACGGTCCTATGCACATAGATAAAAATGACCATTTTTCACAACAGCCAATGAGTGAAAAACCAGGGGAAAGGGAACTAAGGATGAAAATTATAACTGTAAGTGGGACTGAGACAAAGTTAGTTGATGAAAAGAGGGAATGAAAAGAGAAAGGAAGAAAACAGAGGATGTGAGGAGAGCAGAAGAGAAAAATAAGATGAAGCCAGCAAGAGAATTATGGCTTTATATATAGCACAAGAAGACAAAGCTGGCTAGAACAAAGGTTACAGCTGGACTATGATAAGCAATGGCCAATGGGGAGAAAGGGACCAGATGTTATGGACCTTGGGAGATGCATAACCAAACTATGTCTGTGACCTAGAGGTAAAATTTCAGCACTGTCTATTTTCTTTTCTAAGTCTATACCTTTCATTTCATTCCATTCACATGTTTGTATATGTCAGCTTTCTTCAAGGCTACATTCACAACTTGTTCCTAAGCAGTCACCTCTAGATACCTCTCGACAATTTCCCCATTCTACCAAGTTTCCCCATTAGTCCCTGAGCATATGTTTCTCTAGCCTTGAAGCAGGGGGAGCAAATGAAACGACTGGCTGAGGGTCATCCCCTTTTGAGGCATTGAATCAGCATCTAATTCCCGAGACAAAAAAGCTTCTCTTTAGCCTTCATTATAAGAGAAAGGGAGATTCAGAGTCATAATGTAGCAGCCTTCTTCCTCTTCAGTTTCATTCTGTTGTGTTTGTTTCATTTTATCTGCAAACCCTCAACAGGGAGAACACATTTCCTGTGAGGTTTTGTGAAATTAATATGCCATGAATATTCAAAAGATAACCACAAAGCAGAGCTCTGATAAATGCTAGAGTCACTATTGTGGTAGAATAACCACTGAATTTATAGTCAGAGGATGTGTGATCAAGCCCTATCTCAGACACTTGTCTTGGGTAAATCACTTTCCTCCTTTATGTTGCCTCCTGCCCTATCTATTAAATGAGAGAGGAAAGGAAAGAGAGGGGAAGGGGGGGGAGGAGAGAGGGAGAGGGAAGAAGACAGAGAGATCAGAAGGGTTGGATAGATCTCTAAAGCCCTATCAAGTTCTGAATCTGTGATTTTTGCCTAAAATATAGCTGTCATACATCCTATTAGAGAAGTTGGTGGCCCACTGAAGAGCCACATGGAACATTAATGCACTCTTCACAGGTTATAAAAGACTGAAAGCTGCAGCACTTCATACTTCCTAGTAAATGTATGTCTTTTTCCATTTGCAATCTATGGTGCTCCAGAGGCCAACTCCATAGAATTGTCTGGATAAACCTTTGACATGTCATTGACTCAAGAATTGATTGACCACTCTATATTCAATTGCAGATTGATTCCTTAACACTTAACCATTATTTTTTCTAATTGACTTGATCCCAGGTTAGAGGATGCAAGATTATGAAAAATTCTATTGCAAAGCTCAGTCAGCCCCCCAACCAAGTGGGTGTATCATGATTGAATGGAAGACACTGTGGGGAAATATCTATCCAAAATTCCAAGACAATGCAATCTTGTAATGTGACTTTTCATCCTTTAGTTATGCTAAGAAACCAGAAGAGGTATGTGGGTAAAGTGAATACTCCTTAATAAATACTATGGGAAACTGAAAGCTTCCTCACCCAATAGAGCAATGGGTACCCCACCTTGACCCCCAAACGGACAGTCATACCTATTCAGAGAGACATCTCCATGATTTGCTTAAGTATATCTCCTTGAAAGTTAAAATTCAAAATTCTCTCCCAATAAGCAAATCTCTCTGGTGCCCAAAGCAATATGAAAACAAACCAATCCTCTGAAGAGGGATCTCTAAAGAAGTCAAACTGTATGGCATAATTGATACTAGTCCCTTGTTGGGGCAGCCAGGTGGAGCAGTTGAGTAAGAGTGCCGGCCCCAGAGTCAGGAGACCTGGGATTGGTTCTGGGTTCAGATACTTAACACCCACACAAAATAACTGGCTGTGTAACCTTGAGAAATTTACTTAACCCCAATTGCTTAGGGGCGGCCAGTTGGCACAGTGAGTAAGAGTGCCAGCCTCAGCGTAGGAAGACCTGGGATCGGTTCTGGCCTCAGATACTCGGCACCCACACAAAATATAACTGGCCATGTAACTTTGAGCAAGTTACTTAACCCCGATTGCTTTAAAAAAAAAAGTGATATTAGTCCCTTGTAGAGTCACAAAGAAGAGTTACTTCAGCAATGTGTTGTTCTGGGGTAGATTAACAGTAAGAACTGATATCTACATATCTATTTATAGTTTATAAAACATGTTATATCCATTATCAACTTTCTTGTTTTTTCACTTAATAGTATTTTTTCCAATTACACATAAAGATAGTTTTCAACATTCACTTTTATAAGATTTTGAGTTCCAAATTTTTCTCCCTCTTCCAAGACAGCAAGCAATTCAAAATAGATTATACATGTACAATCTCATTAAAAATATTTCCACATTAGTCATGTTGTGAAAGAAGATTCACAACAAAAGGGGAAAACGATGAGAAAGAAAAAACAAAAGAAGTGTGCTTCAATCTGCATTCAGACTCCATAATTCTTTCTCTGGATGTGAATAGCATTTTCCATCATAAATCTTTTGGAATTGTCTTGGATCATTGTATAGCTAAAGAAAGCTGTCGATCATAGTTGATCATTGCATAATGTTGCTGTGTACAATATTTGTTTCTGCTCATTTCACTCAGCATCAGTTCATGTAAGTCTTTTCAGGTTTTTCTGAAATCCACCTGCTGATCATTTCTTATAGTACAATAATATTCCATTACATTCATATACCACAACTTGCTCAGCCATTCCCCAATTGATGGGCATCCCTTCAATTTCCAATTTTTGGTCACCTAAAAAAACACTGCTGTAAATCGTTTTTTACATGGGAGTATTTTTCCCTTTTTTATGTTCTTTTTGGGATACAGACCAATACAGTGGTCTTACTGGAACAAAGATAATAGTTTTTTGTGCATAGTTCCAAATCACTCTCCAGAATAGCTGGATAAGTTCACAATTCCACCAACAATGCAAGTTCCCACATCTTCTCCAACATTTATCATTTTCCTTTTCTGTCATATTAGCCAATCTGATAGGTGTAAGGTGACACCTCAAAGTTGTTTTAATTTGCATTTCTCTAAGCAATAGTGATTTGGAGCATTTTTTCATATGACTTTGGACAGCTTTAATTTCTTCCTCTGAAAACTGCTTGTTCATATCGTTTGACCATTTATCAACTGGGGAATGACTTGTATTCTTATAAATCTGATTCAATTCTCTATGTATTTTAGAAATGAGGTCTTTGAGAAGGTAAACAGGGAAAAGAAATCATAAGGAACTTATCAAAGTTGAAGTATTAACATTCCTACATGGAAAAACAATAATTGTAACTTACAAAACC